>NC_136267.1:32150868-32213368 GCF_964187855.1 Myxine glutinosa
TAGCGTTTCATACCGTCATAGCGATTTTTTTTGTCATAGCGTTCATAGCGTCATATCGTTCATAGCGTCATAGCGTCATCACGTGATCGCTCTGAACGAATCAGCGCCCACCTGCTCTGATTCCGTTGATTCCGTGCGCTGAAATGCGCTGAGGTAAATATGAATAAAAAATATGGATCGTCAAATATTTTGAGTTCGGCCATGTTCGTCCCACGCTCAATGGCCATGTCTATGTCAAATATCAAGCATGTAAGCCTCTCCGTTTAGGAGTCTATCGGTAACATTACACACACACACACACACACACACACACACACACACACACACACACACACACAAACTGTGTTTTATATATATAGATATATATACTGTATATTTATATAAAAATAAATAAACACAGTCGAGCTATGGATCCCCCCTCTTTCTTTGTAACTGTATATATATATATATATATATATATGTATTCCTCTGGAGCTTTGCAGGCAATGCGGACATGCATGGCGATGACGTCATGTTGTCCGCTCATTAGGTTGGAGAACCAGATTACAGATACCATTATTAGTAACTCCCAACCGCAACCAGATCGACTCCATATGATGAGCGGATACCAGAGATAACGTTACCGTGTGGCAGGCGGTGCTTATCGCTCCCAGCAAGGTGCAGCAGCAGCTGTATGGGACAACCTTGCTGGCGGTTCTCCACTGATGATATGAAGGTCGCATAGTGACTGATATATATATATATATATATATATATATATATATATATATATATATACATTCATGTACACTTTATCGCTTTTGATGAAGGGAACTTGTCTGTTCTTGAAACGTCTGACAAAAATAAAGATTTTTTTAGTCTTTACCGCTCAGTGTGCTGCTTTTATTCCTCCAAATTTGAATCCTGAGCTGCAGATATTCCACCCTGAATATATACATATGTAAATTTGGCTTCACATATGCAAACCATGAGGTTGTTTACCTTGAAGCAGGTCTGGCTTGGCGCTGCAATTTTGGGGTTCTTTGATGAACGTCTCTTGCAGAATGTTCTGGGGTACAGGACTGGGCGGGAAGGGGAAATGCATTCTGGTTTCTGGAGAGCAAAACAAACCACTCGTAAAGCTGAATTGGCCATATATGGATGTTTCCGTAAACGAACAAGTTCACGCCAAACAAATTCACTGCATGCACTGCTTTAAAGAGCCTCTGGTTGGGAGCTGAGTACTTGATAAATGCACAGTGATGACATCATAAGATGTAAATGCTCTGCAGAAAGAGACAGCATGTGTCTGTGAGTGTGTGTAACCAAGAGGACCAACCACCGCAGTCTCTGACCAAAAGATGGCATTTCACTTCCTGTAAAAGGATTTTTGCATGAATAAAACAGGGTACACAGGATTCCTAATACATGGTACTTTTGTAATACCGTACGCCACGTGGTGGAAGCTTGAGAAAGGAAGAAATCAAATTTCATTGAAAATAATCATATTTGTGGGCTGGCATGACAAAGCAATTGTTGCAGTGAAAAATGTGGATACAATCGATGAAGCTTGTAATTTATTTTCAATAGCAAATGTTTATATTGTCTGCGTTGAATTATGGGCAATGCAAGTCGCACCCGTATCCCCACCCACCCAATCCCCTTCTATTGCAACTTTTAGTATAGGCATATTTGGAATTTCGTGTATTTTTTTTGTTAAAAGCAAAAACTCAATTGATTTTGTAAGAAGGTATCATAAGCTTTAAAAAAAATTAGGGTGGCATTTTTTCTGAACATTCTAAGACTATGAAATCCAAGATGGCGTCCAAAATGGCCGCCAAACACTAATAATGCGATATCTTCACGAGTACATGTGATACAATTACAAATAAAGTGTCTAAATATATGTTTTCTGAGACCAGGAATCGAATGGAATCATCAAATTTATGTTATATGTATGATCTACATGCCAAATTCCAAAATGGCCACCGCGCACCCGCAATGTAAACTATACCTTCTCCCTTCGCATGTAATTACAAACAAAGTATATATTTAAAGACATGTATTTTTCACAAAGAATACATAATTAACAAGCCAACAAACAGATCTAAATAAAATGAAATACTTGAATTACTGTTCAATCTCTTAAATCGTTTAAACAGGAAGATGCAAAAAGTCATACTGATTAAATGCCTGGCTTTCATTTAGTATTTTTAACAATGGATATCAAGTGAATTATAATTTTGTGAATGTCATAGAAAGAAACACCTCAATCTTCACAGTCTTCATTTATCCCTGGTTGGACAGTTTTGTTGTTGCAGCTGAAAACCCAGCATCCACAAACTTCCGTACATGGGATATTGTTCTTGCGACAGCTGCACCTTCCTTCGCATCCACGTTTGCACCCGCACTTTATGAGGTGCAATACTGCTTCAGGAGCTGGTGGATTCAAACAGCGAACTGGAGAGAAGTGACTTGAAACTGCATCAAATGTCCAACCAAATGCAGCTGGTGCTGGGAGGCACGGGTGAGTTTCACAAGCTTTTCTCCAAATCATGGATATGTAATGTGCCCGACGAATGTGTAAGTCCAGTGAACCAGAAGTTGGTGGTAGGTTTTCTCCTTCGGCTGCACGATTTGAGTAGAGGAACCAACGGAGCTCATTCACTTTTGTGTAGATTTTGGATCGATACAAAATACAGACAAAGCGTTCCAACTGAGAGCATACATCAGCGGGCAGATCAATGTCATCATTCCCGAGCATTGCTAGTGCATCCAGGATCTCATCATCACAAGACATAAATGCCTTGAAGCACGAGTCTTTGGTTCTGGCAGCAAATCTACCAGACATATCGGAACCTGTCAGAGCATGAAAACCTAACAGTGCAGAAGCGCGCTTTGGTCCTAAGTGCTCCGCACAGAAATGTTCCTCTTCAGCCTGCCCTTTCCCGTAAGGAAGGTTGTAGACGTTGGTAAGTTTGGATACATGTAGACAAGCAACAAAAAGACGTCTGTGTCTGGGGAACTGACAACAAGTTCTGCTTCATTGAGAACAGTTAGAGCATGCAGTACAAGCAAAGTGTCTGCCTCTTCTTGGCTGTGAGTGAGGAGCGAGTCTGGTAAAGTCACACTTTTTGAGTCACACTTTTTGTTTGTTGGTATTGGTTTGTCACATGATAGTATTTCACATGGAATAGCCTCCTCTAATGTTTGAGACCTTGATGACCGATCGATATCAAGTGGTGTTGCTGGGGATTTGTCAGATGCAGTCTGATATATAGCGGTGGCAGTGCCATGGAGTGTGTTCATGCCACAAGGCGTGGATTCGAGAAAATCTATGTTGTCCAGTGCAAACCAAACAAACATGTCGTTAACCAACCAAGGTGGTCGATAAATTCCTCCCATGGATTTTATCCTTTCAAGAACAGCATTTGCGACGGCAGTCTCTATTTCCATTACCTTGTTGTACGGGACAGTGAGGTCTAGTTTGCCTAATGTCTCCACAAGGGCCTTGGACCTGGTGTTTTTGTGCACATCCAGAGCTAAGCCGACGGTAAGGGGAGTCTCAGTGCGGTGTTTGAAAGTGACATCTTCATGTTTTGTTTCATAGGTGACCTGCCGATCAGACTTGTATGCACATACGAAATGTTGTGCCAGCACAGATGCACTTTGGTTCATAGATCGGCCCTGCTGATTGTTTTAACATGATGTAAACCTTGGATAGCAAGCTTGCAGAGGAGTTGAAGCAAAGCAGGTGGTTCATAATTATCAAATGTTCCTTCGAATTTCCACGGGGTTGCGCTTGCAATGTCTCTTCTCAGTATTTTAGATGCTTTCAGAAGGACTTTCACATCTTCTCTTAGGTCTTTTGTATCGGAGGCCAACGCACCAGCTAACAGGGTTTCCTTGGATTTTGTAGAAAGTACTTGCTCAGGTTTGGTTTTGACTGGAGGCCTGGTTAAGTGCACATCAGCAATGATGTCCAAAATCAGTTGCTTTAAGTATGGTTTGTATCGCGGATTGTCGGGTAAAGGGAACCCATTGGCTTCTAGCAAACCAACATATGATTGTTCAATGTCGTTCATATTCAAAGCTGAACTGTTAGATGGGTCATTGATTTCAGTTTCCACCATGTCGAGCATCTCCAGGTCAGACACTAACTGTACAAAATGAACGTGCTGTTTTGGAGGTCTGTTAGCTTTTTCTATGTCTCGTTTTGCATGGCCTAAGCACAGAAGGTGATACTTCATGTCCTCAGCAACTGCTGTAAGAAGATCAGATGAGCCTACAACATTGCTCCATCTAACTTTCAAAAGTTTTCTGTCTGTTTGTTGACCAATGGCTTTGAGCTGAGCTCCCATGTTTTCAGTTGAGACGTCGTGCAATTTGTCTGCTTTGTCTTCCTGACAAATGACACACATCTCCTTGTCGAAAGCCTGACTTCTGGTAGATCGCTGTGATGTGGAAGCACTTGTAGATGCAGCATCAGATTTTTTAGGTCGTCCTTTTGTCTTCTGTTTTATATAACTGACGCTGCCTGTCGCTTGTCCTTTCTCATATCGGATCTTGGCTCGTTCAATGCATGTTTTATGTGTGAGATCCTTATAACATGTCTTGTGGTATGAAAAACCATTCTGTAAAAGTTCATGGGCTGACAAACCTTTTATGCGATTCTTTAATGTAGAGAATTCTGTTTCTCCATATGAACATCGAACATCAGTTGTTGTAATTACTTTCTATACTGAAGGCAAAGGAGGACGAAGCACATAGTTTGTATAATCTGTTTGCTTGCTGCTCAACTGGCAAATAAAACATAGTTCAAAATCCACCGTTTATGACTTCTGGTTAGATGAAGACTCTGCCATTTTGGTTAATCTAAGGTCTCTAAGCTATGTTATCCTGGGTGATGGTTGCTGTGGGTACTTGCAGCCTGCAAAAGAAGAAAAGAATATGTTAGTACACCATAAAATGGACAAGTGGAACCTTAACACTATAAAGCGAACAAACTGCTGCCGGTGACTGGATTCGAACGTCAATTTTCCGTCCGCCATGTTGAAATAAAAAAGGCAGCCTCTGTCTGAAATTGTGCAAAATAAAAAGATTAGTAGTCAGGTGGAAGTTATTGTTATTATAGTCACCTCTATATACAAGTTCCAAGCAGTTCATGCTGAAAACAAAAATATTTAAACCACATTAAGTAAATTTTAGTGTCAAATTTAGGGCGTTTTGCTACGGTGGCGGCCATCTTGGATTTCAGGCCGTTAGAATGTTCAGAAAAAATGCCACCCTAAATTTTTTTAAAGCTTATGATACCTTCTTACAAAATCAAGTGAGTTTTTGCTTTTAACAAAAAAAATACACGAATTTTTTTTTCATGACAAATATGCCTACAGTATTTATTTGTAGTCTCGTAATGCTTTTTAATGCAGCTATGTAAACCTAAAACACTTCACTCACTTTATTTTTCAAATACGATGCTAATTTCATTCAGTGGATATAATGGGTGGGAGAATGAAAGTATCATTTAACCTTAAATTCTGTGCACCATTCTGAGCAGTATACCCCTCCATTTTAAGCAATTGTATCTTCCGCATCACACCGGTGAATAAAAAACCACCGTTTAGAGGCCATTTTTCCCCGCAAAGCGGGGGTTGGCCTTTTTCGGGGACCGTGGTTGTTGTTGTTTTTTGGTCCCCTTTTTGAAGCAATGTTTTACGGCCGGATGCTCTTCCTGCCGCCAACCCTGTTTGTCACCTTTTTACGACACACAGGGAATTACCAGTGAACTGGTACTCAATTTGCCGACCTCGGAAGGATGACAGGCTGAGTCAACCCCCCTGGCGTTAATTCAGCAATCGACCGGGATTCGAACCCAGGATCCTTGGTTTTATCCTAAGCTGGCACCCTAGCCGCTAGCCCAACACCAGGCAACACCGGTGAATGACCCACATTATTCCATTGAAATCTCATTGTACACCGCTCCTTTCCTATGCCATCTCCAGGCGCTGCATGACGTCATTTCCGGGCACCGAAGGGGGATCGGCAATGACAGGCGCTGAAAGGGAGTACACAGTTTTCACTCCGGTTGTTTGTTTGTTTTCTTGTTTGTTTGTCTGGGTGATATCTCAGCCATCCTTTAAGCTAGGAAGCTGAAATTTCAGTACAATAGTAAGTGCTTTGAAAGAAAAGTTATTTTTTGTTTTTTGATTAATCAATTTATTTGACGAGTTACTTAATTATTATCCATTAATTAAGTACTGATTTATTTCCTTTCTCATCTGGACAATATCTCAGGCTCGGAAGCTCGGAAGCTGATATTTGGACATGACAATGACCAAGTGATTTGGCTATAAAGGATATTTTGATTCATTTATTAATCAATTAATCGATTAATTATTTAATTATTGGATTAAGGACTTAATTTATTTTATTTTATTTTTACAGATTTAGATGAAATGGTGGTGGTTTTTGGTATTCTATTAGCCAATTGATCAATAATTTAATCATTTTACCGTTATTATTTATTTATTTTCATTATTGATCACTTGTTTATTTTCTTTCTCATCTGGGGAATATCTCGTGCACCTTTTGAGCTAGGAAGCTGATATTTGGACACGACAGTGACCAAGTGATGTGGCTATAAGAGATATTTTTTATTTATTGATTACTCATTTAAGCAATTTATTATTTATTGATTAATCAATTAATTATTTAATTTCTGATTAATTGATTCAATTAATTTTCAAAAGGTTACAGCTTCGGATGAAACACTGGTGGTTCATGAAACAATATTAGCCAATTGTTTTAGAAATTATTTTCCGATCATTATTTATTGATTTTAATTACGCAAATAATCAATCAATTAATTGTACACCTCTCCTTCCCAATACCGTCTCTCTGTGCTGCACGGCGGTATCGCCGGGCACCTGAGGCGCCCCGGAAATACTGCGCTGGAGGGTATTTTTTTTATTTGGCATGGGGGGCGGTGCACTTTGAATATATCTGTACTTGTTTATATTTGAGTCGAGTTTTATTTTTTATTTAATCAGCTGGGTGGTGTCTCTATCTTCTATCACTTCCTTTCTGGTCTTACACCCTCTGCTCTTTCTGTGATTTGACCCCCTCGCCCCCCTCACCACCAGACCCCCCATCCCCCCTCCCTCAGGTTTCTGCAAGGAGCACGCAGTCCATCATCAAGCCCCCTTCTGGTGAAACTACCTAAATCCTGGATCACTGCTCACCTTCACTCATCCGCTCCTCTTTTTCCCTGCCTGTGAAATTAACTTCCGCGTTCTCTAAGGAAAAACTTTCCCTCCAAGTCTTCAAGACAGCTGGTTACCACCATCTTTAGCTTCCTGCGAGATTGTTTCTGTTTCCATTTTGTCCACCCCATGCACCCTGAAGTATATATAGTAGTGTAAAGGTTTATATTCAATGAACTACTGTACAATGTTGCGTGTTGTTTTCAAATTACTCGTCCATCAATCACTGTATACTCCTTGTTATGTATCATCTACAACAGGCAATTTTCTCCTGTAAGTAATAAGCTAGATTTATGGATTTGGAGAAAAGGAGACAATGGGGTAGTACTGGTGGTTGGAGAATATGAAAACCAATTAAGGAATTCTCGGTCACATTTAATAAAGGACTTTGTGTCAATATTTTTCTTTGAAGAGTTCACTCATCCACTGCATTTATTGATTTGTTGCAATCTTTTATCCATACCTGGAATTTTTGTTTTCACAAGGTGGGAGATGTATACCAAAACCTTTTGTTGAAGCATTTTCAAATCGTTTTGAATCACTAACTGGGAAAATGCATTGATAAACAAATGCTCGTCACCGAAACGATTTGTGAGCTGCCTTGTCATTTACGCTGTATGCTTTCTGCTCGTTTTCATGTCAATATTCTTGTATTTCATACTCTGTTTCTGTCATCTTCATCCAATGCATGGAAAACTGTCTCCATCTGAGAGCATTTGGTGTATATTCATCAAAGTTGTCTTTTTCCAAAGGCTGGTGTTCCACTTCACTCCATCGTGATATTGTGTTTTGGCTTTGTGGTGGAATAATGTGAACGAGGCCTGTTGGTTTTAGGTGCTGTCATTATACCTTTCTGAACTTAATACAAGGGTTTGGCACAATGAGGTATATAGGTATGCATACTCACCTTTGAGCTGTTCGAATGTCGACCCAGCTGTGCACTGTCATCCTGGTGTTTTACATGCGGGGCGAGTCATCAATTTCACATGCGGGGCGTCTCTCGGAGGGATGTTAGTCCAGAGGCCTCGGCTGCCTGCACTGGCCATTGATGGACGTTAAGAATGAAATATTTAATGTCTATCATGAAGAGTAACGAGTTATTACTGAATTTTGGTGGTCTCTCTGTCTTCAACCACCTCCTTTCTGGTCTTGCATCCTTTGCTCTTTCTGTGCTTTGTCTCCCCAGGTTTCTGCAGGGCTCACACTGCTCACATCCACTCATTCGTTCCTCCTTTTCCCCCACCTGTGGAACAAACTTCCACATTCTCTTCGATCTCATTCTTTCCTCCAGGTCTTCAAGACAGCTGTTCACCACCATCTCCAATCAACCCCATCCAAAACCATCGTCTTTTCTAACCTCGTTAACCTCACCCACATCCCTCCCCTTCCAAATTTACACTTTTCCCTCCTGAGAGATCCCTTCTGTATCCATCTTGGGAACACCACGTATCCTCTCCTGTACCCTCTTCCCTCAATTCCTCCGCACATCCATTGTTTGTACGCCTCCCCCTGTATTGGCCATCGGCTCTGTTATTGGTGTTGCCCCTCTCTATGCTGTTCCTTTTGTCTTGTTGCATCCTGATCAGTTCAGTGTACTAGTACAAGCTCTTCCATGAGCCTCGACTATGTATACAAAAAAACCCCCTGAACAAACTAAATTTTCTGCCCAAATCAGCATCAGTGACACATCAGGCCTGGCCACCACTTTCGTGAAAAACTTGACCCAAAAATGGTCCCCAGCCGACCATATTAGTTAGTGGGAATCATCTGGGACCGAACCACCAGCATCGTGTTGATGGTGGCCATTGCATACACTGTGTGTACAGGAAGGGGAGGTTTCAGGGGGAGGAGGTGGGGAAGGAGGGATGGGAACGTTTCATGTATTTCTTGGTGTTTGCCTTCAATGAAATAATGATTGTGTATTTTAAAAGCTATCACACTTCTTACAAACCCAAACATAGGAACTCAATTTATCAATTTGTCTTCCACATACTAAACTCATTCTCACCATGAAGTGAATATAGAGAATTACATCAATATATGTTTGCAGTTAACTTACACATTTTACAGATCGTTAATGGCCGAACAGCTTTCTTTCTTGCATCTCCCTTCCTCCATCCCCGATTCAGCACCACACACGTCCCTTCGAGTTTAATTAAGCGTCCATTGCTGATTTATATCTGTTTGAGTCACCTATGGCGGGGAATCGTTTGGAGTTTGACGGTTGCCATGGTTGTCATGGTTGCCAAGTTCAAATTCAATCCATTCATATTTGAGCTTTAAGTTTGTAAAAGTGAAAGATTGGTTCAAATGCTCATATAAATCACATAGCCAGAGTTGATGCAAAGAGGAAAGGTGGTGGAATTGGTAATCCGTTCACATACCTCCATTTTTCCACTAAATTTGTTTAATTTATCGTTGCTTTTTTAAAATTACGTTTACATATTTTACCGTTCACATATTTACCGTTCACATATTTTTATTATTCCAAATTTATCGTTGCTTCACTAAATACACAGGAATTTTTTGGAGTTTTCCTCCTACCTTTTCTGACTCCCACTCCCACAGGCTGATTATCCCAATTGAATAAAAGTTACATTTCCTAAATTTAATGTAGGAAATTTAGAATTGGAGCTTGGTGGTTATTGTGACTGGATCAATGGGAGTTGATCCTTGTGACAATACAGATAACGAATTGATGGAAATGATCAATTCCGCCGGTACCGTTTTGATGTACCTTCCCTTACAGTTTATGTAAACTTTGAAACCTTACAAACAAAGATTTTGGGTAGGCTGAGATTCTTCTTCTTCACAATAAATTATATATATATATAGCATATATACATAGCAAATATATACAGTCGTGGCTAGAAATATTGCCACGCTTACACTTTTCCCAAATAATGTACAATTTCTTCCAGAAAATTGTTGAAATTATAAAATATTTTGGTATCCACATATGTATTTCTTTGGTTTTCAGTGGAACAAAACAAAAAAAGCTGAAAAAATTACTAAATCTTAGCTTATTCCACACAAAAATCCTAAAATGACCCAGACAATATTATTGGCACCTTTTACAAGTTGTCAGAAATAATTCGATTTCAAGCAGGTGATTCTCCTTTACTTTGGAATTGAACTCATCTGTGGTGAGTTGTAGGTGCCTGCAACATAAAAATAAATAGCACCGCAAAGCGGGTGTAACCTCTCAGCCCATGCATGGTGGAAACCAATTTCAAGATGGCTGCCGTGGCGGCCATATTGAAAATCGCAACGCACCCATGAACCTTCCTCGACTCAACCTCAACACACTGCAAACATGGATTTAATCGGACAAGCCGTTCTGCTCGAAATTGACCGAAACCAATTTTAAGATGGCTACCGTGGCGGCCATATTGAAAATCGCAGCGTGCCCATTTTCGAAAGGAACCTTCCGCTACTCAACTCCAACACACGCTGCAAAAATGGATTTAATCGGACAAGACGTTCTCCTTGAAATTGACGGAAACCAAAAGTTGACGGACGCTTGGACAACTTTTGGGATAACAAATAAGGAGGAGTCACTGATTACATAACTTTGTATGACTTTTGCTACCATATAGTATGTTGGAAATGCATAATTTGGCCATTGATCTGAGAAACACTTCATCTGATTTATTTTCATCTATGTTTGGGGGTGTAATGAGGACACCACACTGGTTATAGTTCAGAAAAGGAAGTTAATGAAGCAAAGTTAAATGGACCAAAGGAATTCTCTTTGTAAAAGATATTTTTTTCCAAAACTTTCTTTTTAAATTTTTTCAGAACTTTCTTTTTTATATTATCTTTCAAAACTTTATTTTTATACTTTTTTCAGAACTTTCTTTTTTATATTATTTTTCAAAACTTTTTTTTCCCCAAAACTTTCTTTTTATATTTTTTTCAGAACTTTCTTTTTTATATTATTTTTCAAAACTTTTTTTTTCAAAACTTAATTTTTATATTTTTTTCAAAACTTTCTTTTTATATTATTTTTCAAAACTTTTTTTTCCCAAAACGTTCTTTTTTTATTATTTTTTTCGAAGCTTTCTTTCTTTCTTTTTCAAAACTTTTTTTTATATATATTTTTTCAAACCTTTCTGTTTTTTCTATTTTTTTTCAAAACGTAATTTTTTTCCCCCCAAAACTGAGCATAAGCAGCTGGCTTAATATCCTCTCCAAAAGGTGACTTGATGGAAGCAAAACCCTGAGGATGAGGAAAACCGGACACATTTAAGGTAGATGAAGCCAAATGGTTTTCAACAGAAACAAGCAAAATATTCCATCAATAAAACTCATTTGAACCATTTTGCTTGCGTCGCTTTCCCATTCTGGCATTACATCCATGGCACATGCCATATCCATAGAGGGAAAGTTTCGATATAATAGTTGGAAGCATGTTTCACATTGAAACTCACCTCGAGGATGCTGCACTATTGGGGTGTGAAATTTCTTCTGCGTGATGCACCGTGCTGAGCAGAGCAGGGTCCGATGCTGCCTCCAAACCTTCAGAGAAGGCTCGTTTGGATTCCATGTTCCCTGGTTCACTAAATCTCCGAGTTAAGCCTTGGGTGGTCTTAATGCTGGTGTCGGATTGGTGTGACGCTGTAGTTATCGAGCATTTACTGCCTATCTCAGAATGTTTGGAGTATGTTGATATTGGTAGCTGCAACACGGCAGGAACGTTGTTGGTTTCGTATTTCGTCGGTGACTCGGGAGAACATTCAAAATCCTGGGTTGAGCTGCAAAAACCCAAATAACAAGAGCACGTAGCAAAAGGGCTTAACCCGGCACCAGCTATGCCCTGGTTTCCTCGTGCTTTGTGTATAGAGGAGAGTGCACTGCAAGAACTGCCCTTTCCAAATGGATTGGCGATATAATCCATGACATTTTCTGCATCTCCATGTTGAAATGCTTTACAGTGTTGCACATGTGTGGAGTGACAGCACTCCACCGGCAGCCTTGTGTTTCTTCCGGCAAAGTTCCTGGAATGTGCAGCGACACCAGGCTGCAATGCGTTGCCAAACTGTTTTTGTGAAGATGTCGAATAAATGGTGTTGCTTTTGTCGACGCAGCATGCAATGTTTCCATTCTGAAGATGCCCGTCGCAGTTTACTGGAGGACTTGGGCTTGGTGGAGTTGTGCACACCTTGTTTGTACCAACCTCCAAGCGAGTCATCCCGTTCAGCAGTGGCCATGGTTTCATGTCCACACACCTCTTGCAGGCTCCCTTCAGGCTCTTGCTGGAACATGTGCCTGACATTGTCATACTGTCCATTGGAAATTGGCAGCAAGACCTCTTTGTCAGTTGGTATGCTGAGAGTTGAGCTGGCTGCATGCCTTGTGTAGATTTGGAGCGTAGCACTGAAGTCCCAGCCTTCTGTTGTAAGATTGATTGGCCTGTGAGTGTTGGAAAAAAAGGACAATAAAACTGTGCTTGTAGTTATAGCACCACAGAAGTTGTCTCTACTCCATCTGTTCTGACTATAGAAATAAACACTTTTGGTTGAACACCCCCGCTCTAGCAGGGAAAATGGCCTTAAAATGCATGTTGTTGTTGTTGTTGTTGTTGTTGTTGTTTGGTTGAGACCTTTGTTTAAAGTATATCAAATTATTTTTAAAAAGCAAAGTAATCAAATAAGTAATTATTTGCAGAAATAGGAAAGCGGGGGTGGAATTCAGTCATTTTGATGAGTTTCAAATTCACACAATGTTATATCTACCATATAAAACACAATGTTTGTTTGTGTGTTTGTACAGATGTCCGTTTGCCTTCATGAGGACGATTTGAGTCGGGTATTAAAGGCCAATCTTTTAACACGAATGTGCGTTCACTACAGTCCATTTTTTGAGGATAAAAAACTCGAAAAACATTTTCCATAAATGAGTAATTATGTCTCTTCTATTGGAATTGTAGATGGTGGCTTGCAAACCGAGTCTCAAGGGCGGTGTACAGAAGCGTTTTTAATTTTTTTTAAATTAACAATAAATGCAAGGCGCAGGGAGGTGAACATCGCTGCACGTGATGTGCAATGTGCGCAGAGTAAAACGAATGTTAATTTACACCCATATGATGTTTAATAAATAAAGAAGATTTAAGCACATCTGACACTAGGCCAAGGCTTCAGACTTTGGCAGGCTCACGCGGCTGCACCGTCAAATAAAATGTTCCAATCAGTCACTTTTGAAGGGTTTATATCCTCGTATAATATATTCTACCCCTACGCAAATACCATTAATTATTGTACGTCATGGTTCTTCGCATCACACAATCAACAAACCTTATTTAAATCATCATTGACATTAGGGTTATATTTATTTAAATAATGAATATAAACCCTGATTAATGTTTCCCGGCAACATTCATGAGTTCGATTTAACCTCATCTCTGATGTTCGTTTGTTTTTTTTACTTGTGTAGTTGTGTGTGTATATATATGAGTGTTGTGCCAGTCCAAAACACCCATGGTGGTCATATCTTGCGAACAGCAGCATGGAGGAATATCACGTGTAGTTTGCACAGAGATAATGTTAGAATTTCATTATCTTGTCAATATGGAGGAAAGTGCTAAGAGCTGCGAAAATAACTTATGGTTAAATTAGACACCAAAACGTTGTGGTCCTGCAGTATTAGACAACTTTGTCCAACCGTATGGATGGCCGGTTGGGTGAACAAGCTGAATCAAGACTTTTCAGCATATCTCAAACCAGCGGCTGTGGGGGGCAAACACACTGAGGAAGAAGCATGGATAACTTTGAGCTAATCCACATTCAAGATGCAAAATGAACTTGTAGTTAAATTAGATGTGAAAAATTTGGGTTACATTCGACGATTTTGTTGAACTGCTTAATAAGGCCTCCGCGATATTAAAGTAGGCCTCCCATGGGTGATACATTAGCCGATAGTGGGTCAGAGTGTGGATGCACACATCAGGAATGGTTGAGGTATCCCCTTGAGGATTGGGCGAAGTTAAAAACAAACCATCTACTTCCGACAAACTTTTAAAAAACGTGAAATTCATGATTTCCCTCTCCACCCTCACATGTATTCGCATTCTCTTTGTAAAATCCTATTCCTTCCCAACTTCCTTTCCTTACTGCCTTCCCTCCTCCAACGCTACCCTCCTACCCCCAACCCTTCACAGTTCCTTTATGTTCCTACTCTCATCTTTTCCCATCCATCTCTGAATTTTAGATTTTCTTTTTCTTACTTCACTCAAACTCTTCCTCTTCCTCTTTCTTGAATACATAATATGTAGATGGACCCTTCTTCTGTAATTATCAGAAGTTGTTGAAACAAAATAGAATTATTTTGGGCAAATCGAGACATTACAATTTAATGCCTTGATACAAGTGTGCTGTCAAATATCCCAATTTGGTTAAAAAATCGACAATCTGTTGTCGCTCCGGAGATTTAACCACCATATTGTAAAATTCATATTCAGACAACAATGCCAGTCGTACAGGAAATTTGCTGCAGTTTATGTACAACGATGTCTTATTGCCAACAACTTATGTCTTATTATTACAACTTATTGTCTTATTTATTTATTATTTACAACTTATTGTCTTATAATGATGTCTTATTACAACGATGTCGGACTACGCATCACTTGGTCGACAATACCAAGGAGAAGAGCGGGGAGGTGGGGTGTAGTAGGGGTAGGGTGGGGATAGGAGAGGCAAAAATAACAACTTCCTCATGGTTGCTAAATAACTAAGGTCACAAGACCTATCATGCCTTATGATGTGCCTGTCACATGATGTGCGTATTCCAATTGTTTGCTGAAATTTCATTTCGACTGAGATGATCTGCTTGATGTAAAACCGTTCAATTCCTCAGCGATTCATGAAGAGTTACTGGAAGACTTCCAGAATTAAATATCAAATTCTGGTATTTATTTTTTGTTTTAGATATTAATAACATGGGATTCACTTATCTGGAGACTATCCATTTCTGATGCAAAAAAAAAAATTGAAAACAAAATGCACATGATAGAAATTGTTTGTGTTGGATATAGTTTGACATAAGAGCAGTATAATATGGCTATCAGACTAGTTGTTGAAGATCTCACTTCAAAAAAGTAGAAAAGCAAAGAACTTTACCAGGTGAGATTGATGACAGCAGTGACTCGGAGCAAAATGGCTGCCGGAAGTTGTTGACTACTTGCCGACCACTTTGGCAAACTCGGTTTGTGGTGGGAGAGGCGGTGGTTTTATCTGCTGTTCGTGATGCGGTTGATGTGCATGACCTGTAAGAATTTCCAAATGAATTAGTGAGCGATATAATGAAAAGGTAAAACTATAATTGCACGCAATGTCATTTGAATCAAAGTGACAGAGCTCTGAGAGCTCACGTGGAGGCCTCTCTTAGCCTTAAACTTATCCGAGTCATACAAATGGAGGCTGTCCAGGGTACTAGTAGTACCACCTTTCGAGGCCATTTTTCCCCGCAGAGCAGGGAGGGGTTGGCCTTTTTAGGGCACCTTGGTCCTCTTTTTGAAGCAATGTTTTACAGCCGGATGCCCTTCCTGCCACCAACCGTGTTAGTCCCCTCTTGCGACACACAGGGAATTACCAGTGAACTGGTACTCAATTTGCCGACCTCGGAAGGATGACAGGCTGAGTCAACCCCCCGGCGTTAATTCAGCGATCGACCGGGATTTGAACCCAGGATCCCAAGCCAGCACCTTAACCGCTAAGCAACACCAGGCTTATGTGAAGGGTACTGTGACGTGACAATAGCAACGCGTCACAACTTGGTCCTCTTTGGGCCCAGAGAGGAACCCACTTATGGAGATTACGATCAACATGTACATCTGCTTCAGACCACTGTTAAAATGATGCATGCACTCACTATATGTGCAATATTTGCACTTGCGGACAAGTCATACATTTTTGTACAAAAAGTCGAGGCTCATATAAAAGCGACGTGACAGAGGAAAGAAAAAAAATCTCCTTTTTTGTCGAAACCAGAAAATTCTATAGAATTAATGAATCTTTAAATGATGATGAAATATATATTTTAATTTCCCTCCCCCCAACTCTTTCCAAATATTCCTGATTCAGCCAGGGTGATGTCCAAAAACATTTATTTGCAAAGGTATGCTTTTAAAAATGTCTTGCAGCCTTCAGGCAGTGTGGCTTTTCTCAATCCCCATGGCTCTTGGGAAAAGTGCAGGATGGATTGGAGAAGCTGAATATAAGATTGGAAGTAAATAAGACCGATAGTCTAAGAACAGCGTAGCCGGGCTTCTTTGGTACTTTAGTTGAAGAGGACAGTATGACCTGGGTGGGGATACCATTTACCAGTTAGCAAATAATGTAAGTTTTAATTTTTTTTGACTTGAGGCATGGACAGCCGGTTCGTGAATTACTTAGGTAAATAATGCCTCTGGCCACCTTCGGGGGTGGAGGCATAAAAAACGGCGAATGACAAACGATGAACCAATACATTCCACATTCCTGTGCCACCTTCAGTTGAACGTCAGGCATTGACAGCAGGTTCGTGAAGGACTTGCACAAAAAACGTACCCAGCCTGAATATTGCTATATCCATCCAGTCAATGGCGAAACTGCAAATGGGGAATCCGTGAATGTCATGGATGGAACCGCTTACGTCATTTCCTCATTCTGCTTTAAACTTAAATATCTATACTTTAAACTCAATATTTTCATTCCAAACAGCATCATTCCAATCACAAAGTAACACCGTTACTGTATCAAAATATAATGTTAAATCACGATCGTATTGAGATATCATCAAACCAGCGAACCGTCGACATTTGTCACTTCCGGATCCGGGAGCAAGGTCCGTGTCGATCTCATTTCAAAATCATAATTGTATTTGAGGGATTTCTGAAACCTCATACCTACCTCACGACACCAGCTGGGAATCCAAAACGTTCCACAGAAGGTTTTCATATTTCCTTTTAGTAAAATATGCAACTGTAATGGTAACTAAACGCTGTCCCCCATCATGTGACCACTGAGCAGATCCTCAGCTATGATTCGCGTATGTTTGTGCGGACATACGGACAGACAAACTGTTCTAGACAGCATTGCCGTAAAAATGCTGAATCGCTTAGAGCTCTTGTAATTGAATATTTTTGGCCATTCTGACAAATATAAATATGTGACCAAAATGAGAGAGTACAAATTTAACGTCACTTGTGGGTACAGCAAAACATTTGCCAATAAAGAAACCTAGAGTGCAAAGTTGTCCAAAAGATTCATGTCTGACCGATGAGTGTAAAGACAAAGTAAATTTGCCGTTATCATGATATTTCATGTACTCTGGACTGGTGATATCAACTTGTGAAAAACAAAAATCCAGACTCGGTGGCATTATGGTTTAGACTCTAAACTTTAAACTTTAGACTCTAAACTTTAGACTTTAGACTCTAAACGTTAGACTTTAGACTCTAAACTTTAAACTTTAGACTCTAAACTTTAAACTTTAGACTCTAAACTTTCGACTTTAGACTCTAAACTTTAAACTTTAGACTCTAAACTTTAGACTTTAGACTCTAAACTTTAAACTTTAGACTCTAAACTTTAAACTTTAGACTCTAAACTTTAGACTTTAGACTCTAAACTTTAAACTTTAGACTCTAAACTTTAGACTTTAGACTCTAAACTTTAGACTTTAGACTCTAAACTTTAAACTTTAGACTCTAAACGTTAGACTTTAGACTCTAAACTTTAGACTTTAGACTCTAAACTTTAGACTTTAGACTCTAAACTTTAAACTTTAGACTCTAAACTTTAGACTTTAGACTCTAAACTTTAAACTTTAGACTCTAAACTTTAAACTTTAGACTCTAAACTTTAAACTTTAGACTCTAAACTTTAGACTTTAGACTCTAAACTTTAGACTTTAGACTCTAAACTTTAGACTTTAGACTCTAAACTTTAAACTTTAGACTCTAAACTTTAGACTTTAGACTCTAAACTTTAAACTTTAGACTCTAAACTTTAGACTTTAGACTCTAAGCTTTAAACTTTAGACACTCTTTAAACACTCAACTTTAAACACTCTAAACTTTAGAGGGTCCACTGAAAGTCTGAGAGCTCGGTGGTTTGATTGTAACCATGGCCAAGTCATACCAAAGACTTAATAAACTTAGTCAGTGCGGTGTTTCCAGATGGGGTTCAATAAAATGCTTCCGGATAGGCTTCAGGAAGAGGCTTCCAGATGGGGTTGAGAAAGATGTGAGCAGGAGGAGCGCAAAAGCATATTTACCTGCATCCATTGGCTTTGTATACTCCGACATTGTGCTGGAAAGTAGGAGAGCCTTCTTTCTGTAATCACAATAAAGTTTCTCAATGTAACAAATATAATGCAATAACTATAGTAGGGGGAGAAAAACAGCAGGTTTTACAAACATCACTTGCTAAGTAACTTGAAAAATAATGAAATAATGCGAAAAACAGTTATTGCAATAACATTTAAAAAAAAGAATTTTGTATTCACAAACATGTACAAACAACACACACACACACACACACACACACACACACACACACACACACACACACACACACACACACACACACACACACACACACACACACACACCTATGGTTCCATACGGGGGCACCAAGTTCCAAAAGGGGGCAGATGTACGTAGTGTAAATAAACACCAAATCAGAGGTTGCGACTCTATTTCTCTTAAATTTACACAAAATATCGAAATTCCAGGAACCGCGTGAAATCATGTCCATGCAATTCACATGAAATTATACTCCTTTCCTCTACTCGAATTATACAGCTCTTTGCTATGTAGCTAGGCAGCTAACACAAAAAAACCGTTAACATTGTGATAACAAACATGAAACCTTGCAGTTATGCTCTTATGTAAATATACTTTAACATCCAGTCGATTAGCCAACTCGAAATTTAACATGGCGGCCTTTTTTTTCAAAATGGCCGCAAAAATTGCTAAAATGTGCCATAAACTTTTTAATATCGACTTTAGGACGTACAAGTATCAATGCAAATCACAGAATCACAGAATATGATCTATAAGAGGTCGTTAAAATTTTCAATTTATCTTCCTTAGGTAAATTTAAAATTGAATTTGGAGTTGGCTAATCGACTGGATGTAAAGAGTATCTTTATCTAAGTATAACTGCCAAATTTCATGCTTGTATCACGATGTAAACGATTCACCCTAACAACGGGTGTTCTCCGGGCTGGTGCCCCAGCATCAAATATTTCTCTCTTGGAATCCTGCAGAATCAAAAGAATTCAAGAGTATTGAAACGTCACGCAATGAGGCCAAAGCACGAGGTCTGTTGCTCTCAGGTCACGGGCCGCTCAATTGCCTCTGGGTTTCTTTTTTCACCGCTGTCCTCTGGATGAGCTCTCTCTCTGCTCTCTCAGCCATCCCCAACAACTCCAGGGTGGAAGCCTTTTCCCAATAACCCAAAATCCAGGCCTACTGCACGCCTCCACTCGTTTGTTCCCCATTTCTCCGATTGGACACGTAAAGATGGATTTACCGTCCCCGTTTCGGTTGTGGATGTTAATTGCCTTACAGCGTCTTCCAAAAAGAGTAGGCCATTGTGTCCTGGGAGCTTGTCTAAAACCACTGTATTATTAACAAGGAAAAACAGACATAAAATGTCATAGCCCCAATTGGTTTTAGTAATTGTGCTGCACGGAGTTAAAGTCTGTCAGTCGGCCATCTTTGGTCAGATTACAAAACAAAATGTTCTGCATATGTATGCTCTCATGTATTGTCTTTGTGCCAAACTTGAACAAAATCGGTCCATACATGTCCGAGATATGGTTGCGAATGCACACATGCACAGACGCACGGACGGACGGATGGACGGACAGATAGATGAGATTCAATCCATAAGCCACACCCCACCCACACACCCCCCTCCCCGTTTCGGACCAAGTCCAACGGGGGCTAATGGCATCTGCAGTCGGTGGGAATTCCTGGGAAGTGGATATGGCACAAGCATTATATGGATCAAATGACCTAATTTCACTTGAATTTTTCATTTATTCATTTATATGCATCGTATCCATCCATTATTACTTGCAAAATTCAAGATTTTTCAAGTATATTGGTCGGTTCCGTTTGTGGTTCTGTCTGTTTGTCTATTTGTCTGTTTGTCACCGGCCTACAGGTCACAATTCTAAACTGATCGTCACGAAACTTCACTAAGTTGTATAAGTCGTCCCAATTGAGAAGCCTATTGATTTTGAGGTCAAAGGTCATCTGGAGGTCAAATTTCTAAAATCGCAATTTTAAATCCGATTGACTTGAAAATTGAATAACATTTGTATATCAAGTCACTAAATTGGGAAACATACTATTTTTGAGGTCAAAAGGTCAAAGGTCAACTTAAGGTCAACTTTTAAAAATCATCAATTTTCATCTAGAAAGCCGTCGATTCTCAACCGATTGACTTGAAAATTGAACTTTATTTGCATATCGAGTCACAAAATTGGGAAACATACTATTTTTGAGGTCAAAAGGTCAAAGGTCAACTCAAGGTCAAATTTTAAAAAATCATCTATTTTCATCGAAAAAGCCATCAATTCTCAACTGATTGACTTGAAAATTGAACAGTATTTGCATATCGAGTCACCAAATTGGGAAACATACTATTTTTAGGTCAAAAGGTCAAAGGTCAACTCAAGGTCAAACTTCCAAAATCATCACTTTTTATCTGAAAAACCGTCAATTTTCATCCGATTGACTTGAAAATTGAACAGCATTTGCACATTGAGTCACTAAATAGGGAAACCAACTATTTTTGAGGTCAAAGGGTCAAAGGTCAACTCAAGGTCAACCTTCCAGAATCATCATTTTTCATCTGAAAAATCGTCACTTTTCTTCCTATTGACCCGAGCTTTGATCAAGATTGTCAATTTTAATCCTGATGAAATGGACAATTTGCTGTATCAATGGAATTTTTTTTCTTGGGGGGGGGGGGGGGGGTGGGGGCGTATTTTGCAAGTATCGTGCTCCACATGACGTCTTCTTGTTATTCTGTCTGTCTGTTTATTTGTCACTCGCCAATGAGTCACAAATCCAAACAGATCGTTATGAAACTTCACCAAGTTGTAGAGGTCGTCACAATTGAGAAGCATATTGATTTTGAGGTCAAAGATCATCTGGAGGTCAAATTTCTAAAATCGCAATTTTTTTCTCCGATTGACTTGAATATTGAACAGCATTTGCACATTGAGTCACTACATTGGAAAAGCTACTATTTGAGGTCAAAAGGTCAAAGGTCAGCTCGAGGTCAAACATCCAAAATCATCAATTTTCATATTAAAAAACGGTCAATTTTCATGTGATTGACTTAAAAATTTAACAGCATTTGCACAATGAGTCAATAAATTGGGAAAACAACTATGTTTGAGGTCAAAATGTCAAAGGTCAGCTCAAGATCATACTTCCAAAATCCTCAATTTTCATATAAAAACCGTCAATTTTCATCTAATCGACTTAAGCATTTAAAGGCATTTGCACATTGAGTCACTAAATTGGGAAAACAACTATTTTTGAGGTCAAAAGGTCAAACTTTCAAAATCATCAATTTTCATATAAAAAACCGTCAATTTTCATCCGATTGACTTAAAATTTAACAGCATTTGCACATTGAGTCATGAATTGGAAAAGCTACTATTTTTGAGGTGAAAGTATCGTATTTTGCAAGTATCGTGCTCCACATGACGTCTTCTTGTTATTCTGTCTGTCTGTTTATTTGTCACTCGCCAATGAGTCACAAATCCAAACAGATCGTTATGAAACTTCACCAAGTTGTAGAGGTCGTCACAATTGAGAAGCATATTGATTTTGAGGTCAAAGATCATCTGGAGGTCAAATTTCTAAAATCGCAATTTTTTTCTCCGATTGACTTGAATATTGAACAGCATTTGCACATTGAGTCACTACATTGGAAAAGCTACTATTTGAGGTCAAAAGGTCAAAGGTCAGCTCGAGGTCAAACATCCAAAATCATCAATTTTCATATTAAAAAACGGTCAATTTTCATCTGATTGACTTAAAAATTTAACAGCATTTGCACAATGAGTCAATAAATTGGGAAAACAACTATGTTTGAGGTCAAAATGTCAAAGGTCAGCTCAAGATCATACTTCCAAAATCCTCAATTTTCATATAAAAACCGTCAATTTTCATCTAATCGACTTAAGCATTTAAAGGCATTTGCACATTGAGTCACTAAATTGGGAAAACAACTATTTTTGAGGTCAAAAGGTCAAACTTTCAAAATCATCAATTTTCATATAAAAAACCGTCAATTTTCATCCGATTGACTTAAAATTTAACAGCATTTGCACATTGAGTCATGAATTGGAAAAGCTACTATTTTTGAGGTGAAAAGGTCAAAGGTCAGCTCAAGGTCAAACTTCCAAAATCATCAATTTGCATATAAAACCGTCGATTTTCATCCGATTGATTTGAAAATTGAACAGCATTTGCACATTGTCACTAAATTTGGAAACCAACTATTTTTGAGGTCAAAAGGTCAAAGGTCAACTCAAGGTCAAACTTCCAAGAACAATTTTCTTCTGAAAACCTGTCAATTTTCATCCGATTGACTTGAAAATTTAACAGCATTTACATAGTGCCTCACTGAATTGGGAAACCAACTATGTCAGGGTCAAAATGTTAAAGGTCAACTCAAGGTCAAACTTCTAAAATCATCAATTTTCATCTGAAAAATAATCAATTTTCATCGAATTGATACAAGCTATGATTAAGATGTAAATTGTAATCATAATGAAATGGACAATTTGATGTCTCCATGGCAACTTTTCTTTTTGGGGGTTGGGGGTGGATTTTGCAGGCATCGTGATCTGCACGACGTCTTTCTTGTTATTTTGTTTTCAACAGCCAAAGGCACATATGTAACACAGGAATCACTGTTGCCATATACTCATAATTGAAGAAAAACAATTCGTACCTGATTGCAGTTCATCGTTGTTGATAACCCCAAGCACGAACATTCAGCAGATGGATTGTGGATAGGTCCTCTGTGGTGTCTTGTTGTTGGGTGCGAGCAACAATGGTGTGCTCCAAATGCATTAGCCATTCCACACGTATCTGTTTTTTTAATTATTGTCATAGCAGGGTCAATCTGTCTCGATTTCCCTCCTTGGATGACAAGGTCGGACATCCTCCCATCGAGGTGATGAAAATATTGATGGGGTGATGCAGTTTGTGAAGAAGCCTCTGTTAACCAACGTTCACCTTCTCTTTGACAACAATGACACAAGTTCAAAGTATGGTGCATCCCATGACATCCATTTGGCTCATGAGAAAACATGGGTTGAAGGCTCAGCCTTTTTGGTTTACCCGTGACCGGTAGTGTGGCTGACCTTAGACAAGGCCCTCTCTGGCTTAGACAATCCTCACTGTGGCTGAGATGACATACACATGGCATAATGTCTGCTTCTTCTTCTTCACACTCACTTATGGATTGCTGCCCTTTGGCAAAACATAATGAGTACTCGCTGTCTTGAGCTGATAAAAATGACAGTAAGTCCTCAGGGCCACAGGGTTTCTCCCCAAGCTCCTCTGCCTGAAAAATAAAAAAGCAACATTTTTTTTTAGTTCAAGAAAAAGAGAATTGTTACATTAGCATTGGTTGATTTTTGATTTGTTGTTGCCAATAATAAAAAAAGCACATCAGGTGAGGCCGAGGAAAAGAGAATTAATTCACATTATGTTTATGGAATCAAATGCCAAGTCGATTTGATCGATATGGATAATGTGGAGGTAAAGAAAGCTCATGACAAGGAAGGGGTGCGGAATTCCAGGGGTCTGGACCCTTCGCTTTTCAGGGGAAAAATAATATTGCACTGTGGCGGACAAAAAAGCCCACTGGCGTGGTGACATCATTCCACGCACCAAGTGGGCGGTGGCCACGCCCAAGGGGTAGGCGTGGCCTCATGATATACACCGGGCGACCAGCCCGGAGCAGTTCAGTGTTACAGTGTGCTCTTACAATAAAGACGTTTATATGTTACCGCTTGTCCGCTTCCTCCTTGTTCACAAGCAGCGCGCGTAACGCCGCGCTTTACTGGTGACCCTCGACGTTGGATCTGCCGTAGCGATCCTTCCGAACACGACGCCATTGCAATGGCCAACGACAAGGCAATGGCGATTAAACTTCCCGAATTTTGGGAGGCCCAGGCCGAAGTCTGGTTCGTTCAAGCCGAAGCCCAATTTCAGCTTCGGCGCCTCACCGACGACGACCTGCGCTACTGCCATGTCGTCGCCTCCCTCGGGCCCGGCACGGCCGCTCGAGTTGTGTCCGTCCTTCGCCACCCACCGGACGGCCACAAGTATGAGGCACTCAAGCGGCTACTCCTAGCCACGTTCGGCCTCACGGACGACGCACGGGCCGACCGCCTCCTGGATCTCCCCGAGCTCGGTGAGACGCGCCCGTCGGTCCGAATGGACCATATGCTGTCACTGTTGGGCGACGAAGCCCCCGGTTCGCTATTCCGGGCGCTTTTCCGGCGCCAACTTCCAGCGCAGGTTCGCCTCGCGTTGGCCGGGACCGAGCTAACGGAACCCCAAGCATTGGCAGCTGAGGCAGACAGGTACTTCGCCGCTTCGGACACGCGGACGAGCGTCGGCGTGGCCGTCACGGCCCTCGACGCTGATGTTCAGCAGCATGTTCCACAGCATCAGCTTCTACAGCATGCTGATGTTCAGCAGCATGCTGATACGCACCTCGTGAACGCCGCCATGCCCCGCCCACCGCCGCAGCGAAAACCGCCACCGCGGGGAAACCCGCCAACTCCACCGGCCTGGCGGAGCCAGCCGCGCTCCTCCAGCTCCACCACCTGGTGCTGGTTCCACGCCAAGTTCGGCCACGAAGCTCGGCGGTGTCATCCGCCGTGCTCCTTCAACGGGTCGGGAAACGCCCGGGCCGGCGCTCAATAGTGGCGATTAGCGCCGGCCGTTCGAGCAGCCTGCTGTTCATAACGGACACCTTCTCCGGGCGCCGTTACCTGTGCGACACGGGAGCGCAGGTGAGTGTCATTCCCGCCGGCACGTCAGACAAGCACGCCGCGGGTGGGGGCCCCGCGCTGCTTGCCGCGAACGGGACGCCCATCCGTACGTACGGAAAACGCTGCCTCTCTCTGCGGTTTGGAGGGCAGGTTTTCCGATGGACGTTCCTCACCGCCGACGTGCCCATGGCACTGCTTGGCACGGACTTCCTGTGCGCTAATGGGCTCCTGGTCGACGTCAAGCGCAGACGGCTTGTCCAGGCCGAGACGTTCAGCTCGCTCGCTTGTGCGTTGCCCAGCTCAACGAGCGGCTTGCCAAGCGGCTTGCCGAACGATTCGGTTCCGGCCACGTTGGTCTGTACGCTTCCGGCAGCGGACGCATTCACCCGCCTCCTCGCCGGCTTCCCGGCCCTCACGCGGCCCACCTTCTCGGCGGGGGCCGTCAAGCACGGGGTGGCCCATCACATCCCCACCGTCGGGCCACCAGTCTACGCCCGGGCACGCCGCCTCGAGCCGACGAAGCTGGCGGTGGCAAAAGCGGGGTTCGCTACCCTGGAGCGACTCGGCATCGTTCGGCGCTCAGAGAGCGCTTGGGCGTCGCCGCTGCACATCGTGCCGAAGCCCGGCGGGGGATGGCGACCGTGCGGGGACTATCGCCGTCTCAATGACGCCACGACTCCCGACCGCTACCCCGTCCCCCACATTCAGGACTTTTCCGCCTGTTTGGCGGGCAGGTCCTTCTTCTCGAAGGTGGACCTCATACGCGGCTACCATCAGGTCCCCGTCAGGCTGGAGGACGTCCCGAAGACGGTGGTCATCACGCCATTCGGACTCTTCGAGTTCCTGCGCATGCCCTTCGGTCTGAAGAATGCGGCTCAGGCGTTCCAGCGACTGATGGACAGCGTCCTGCGCGACTTGGATTTTGTCTACGTCTACCTGGACGATATCCTCGTCGCCAGCGCGTCCCGCGAAGAGCACCTACGCCACCTCCGCACGCTCTTCGAACGCCTGGGCCAGCATGGCCTGATTGTGAACCCCGCAATTTGCCGGTTCGGCGCCGCCACAATCGATTTTCAGGGGCACCGTGTCACCAGGCACGGAGCCGTCCCCCTGCCGGCCAAGGTGGAGGCAGTGAAGGGGTTTCCGCGCCCCCGCACGATCAGAGGGCTGCAGGAGTTCCTGGGCATGGTGAACTTTTACCATCGGTTCCTGCCCCGTATCGCCCAGCTCCTGCGCCCCCTGCACGAAGCTCTCCGAGGTAAGCCGGGCAAAGGCGACATTACCTGGACCTAGCAGATGGACACGGCGTTCACGGGCGCGAAGCTCGCCTTGGCTAACGCCACCATGCTCGCGCACCCGGCGCCCGATGCACCGATCGCCCTCACCACCGATGCCTCGGACTACGCGGTGGGCGCGGTGCACGAGCAATGGGTGCGTGAAGCTTGGCAACCGCTGGCGTTCTTTAGCCGGCAGCTTCGCCCGCCCGAACGCCGTTACAGTACCTTCGACCGCGAGTTGCTCGGACTTCACTTGGCGGTCAGGCACTTCCGCCATCTGCTCGAGGGCCGTGCGTTCACTGCCTTCGTCGACCACAAGCCGCTGATCTTCGCGATGGGCAAGGTCACCGAGCCGTGGTCGGCCCGGCAGCAGCGTCACCTCTCGGCCGTGTCCGAGTACACGACGGACATCCAGCACGTCGCGGGGAAGGACAACCCGGTGGCGGATTGCCTTTCCCGGGCCGTCGCCCACGCAGTCCACTTCGGCATCGACTATGCCCGGATGGCAGCGGACCAGGCCGCTGACCCCGACGTCCAGGCCTTGCGGACCGCCGTCACAGGCCTCCGCGTCACCGAGGTGCCGTTCGACGGCGCGGGCACGGCCCTCTTGTGCGACATCTCCCTCGGGCGTCCTCGCCCCATCGTGCCCGCGGGCTGGCAGCGCCAGGTGTTTGACGCCATCCACGGCCTGTCCCACCCGGGCGCGAGGGCCTCCCAAAGGCTGATCGCCGACAAATTCGTCTGGCATGGCCTCCGGAAGGCCGTCCGCGGCTGGGCCAGGACGTGCCTCTCGTGCCAGCGTGCCAAGGTGCACCGGCACACCCAGGCCCCGTTGGCCCCGTTCACGGTGCCGGAACGCCGGTTTGACCACGTCCACGTGGACCTGGTGGGACCTCTGCCCCCCTCGCGGGGTTTCACCTACGTCCTCACCATGGTGGACCGCACCACCCGGTGGCTGGAGGCCGTGCCCTTGGCGTCGACAACGGCGGCCGATGTCGCGCAGGCTTTCATCGCCACCTGGGTCGCCCGGTTCGGCGCCCCCTCAGACATCTCATCCGACCGCGGCCCCCAGTTCACCTCGGAGCTCTGGGGGGCGGTTGCGCAGGGGCTCGGGGTCCGGCTGCACCGAACCACGGCCTACCACCCCCAGGCTAACGGCCTGTGTGAGCGATTTCACCGCTCATTGAAGGCCGCGCTCCGGGCCACCCTCCGCGACGGCGGCTGGGTCGACAGGCTCCCCTGGGTCCTGCTGGGCCTCCGGACGGCGCCCAAGGAGGACCTGCGCGCATCCGCGGCGGAGTTGGTCTTCGGGCAACCGCTGCGGGTGCCGGGCGAGTTCCTCCCCGACTCCACGGCACAGCAGCGCTCTGCTCTGCAAGAGACCGCCCAGAGGTTCGCCCCGGTGCCAACGGCATGCCACGGGCACCCACCGACGCACGTCGCCCCGGAGCTTCGCACGGCGGAGTACGTCTTCGTCCGCCACGATGCCCATCGGACACCACTGCGGCCCCCGTACGACGGGCCTTTCCGCGTGCTGGAGACCGGGGCGAAGCACTTCACCCTGGACATCGGCGGTACTCCTGACCGCGTTTCGGTAGACCGCCTCAAGCCGGCCCACCTCGATGTGGACCATCCACCGCCAGTGGCCCGACCCCCACGTCGGGGCCGCCCTCCTGCGGGCGGACCCCGGCACCGCCCAGCCCCGCCGCCACGCCACCCCGCGGTCCTGCACCCATCCCAGGGGCAGCCAGGGGCATCCCACCTGGCATCCCTGCACCCTGGACGCCGCCGATCGCCAGGGGGCATTTCGGCTGGGTCATTCGTCTGCCCCGCAAACTGGCCCTCCAGGTGCGCGGGAATTCTGGGGGGGCGCGTGTGGCGGACACAAAAGCCCACTGGCGTGGTGACATCATTCCACGCACCAAGTGGGCGGTGGCCACGCCCGAGGGGTAGGCGTGGCCTCATGATATACACCGGGCGACCAGCCCGGAGCAGTTCAGTGTTACAGTGTGCTCTTACAATAAAGACGTTTATATGTTACCGCTTGTCCGCTTCCTCCTTGCTCACAAGCAGCGCGCGTAACGCCGCGCTTTAGCACTTTAATTCAAGAATTAGACCTTCGCATTTACCTTTAATGTTTTTCCCGATGAACTATGACCCGAGTTGTCCAGGTAACACAGGTAACTTCCAGTGGTGGTAGAGCCCAAGTACTCGTGACAGAGAATTTGGGTATTCACGACAGGTCGTGAATGTTTGTGGCTAAAATCCAATTCTAGACAAATTGCCATGATACATAAGCCTGCTACAGGAAGGACACAGACATTTCTACAGATATATTGAATTTGCTGATAACACCTGAGGAACCCTGGGAATCGAACTCACACCAGTGAAGAACCATGGGAATCGAACTCACACCAGTGAAGAACCATGGGAATCAAACTCACACCAGTGAAGAACTATGGGAATCAAACTCACACCAGTGAAGAACCACTGGAATCAACTCACACCAGTGAAGAACCATGGGAATCAAACTCACACCAGTGAAGAACCATGGGAATCAAACTCACACCAGTGAAGAACCATGGGAATCAAACTCACACCAGTGAAGAACCATGGGAATCAAACTCACACCAGTGAAGAACCATGGGAATCAAACTCACACCAGTGAAGAACTATGGGAATCAAACTCACACCAGTGAAGAACCACGGGAATCAAACTCACACCAGTGAAGAACCATGGGAATCAAACTCACACCAGTGAAGAACCATGGGAATCAAACTCACACCAGTGAAGAACCATGGGAATCAAACTCACACCAGTGAAGAACCATGGGAATCAAACTCACACCAGTGAAGAACCATGGGAATCAAACTCACACCAGTGAAGAACCATGGGAATCAAACTCACACCAGTGAAGAACCATGGGAATCAAACTCACACCAGTGAAGAACCATGGGGATCAAACTCGCACCAGTGAAGAACCATGGGAATCGAACTCACACCAGTGAAGATCCATGGGAATCAAACTCACACCAGTGAAGAACAATGGGAATCGAACTCACACCAGTGAAGAACAATGGGAATCGAACTCACACCAGTGAAGAACCATGGGAATCAAACTCACACCAGTGAAGAACAATGGGAATCGAACTCGCACCAGTGAAGAACAATGGGAATCGAACTCGCACCAGTGAAGAACAATGGGAATCGAACTCACACCAGTGAAGAACAATGGGAATCGAACTCACACCGGTGAAGAACCATGGGAATCAAACTCACACCAGTGAAGAACAATGGGAATCGAACTCGCACCAGTGAAGAACAATGGGAATCGAACTCACACCAGTGAAGAACCATGGGAATCAAACTCACACCAGTGAAGAACCATGGGAATCGAACTCACACCAGTGAAGAACCATGGGAATCGAACTCACACCAGAGAAGAACCACGGGAATCAAACTCACACCAGTGAAGAACCACGGGAATCAAACTCACACCAGTGAAGAACCACGGGAATCAAACTCACACCAGAGAAGAACCACGGGAATCAAACTCACACCAGTGAAGAAGCACGGGAATCAAACTCACACCAGTGAAGAACCACTGGAATCAAACTCACACCAGTGAAGAACCATGGGAATCGAACTCACACCAGTGAAGATCCATGGGAATCAAACTCACAGCAGTGAAGAACAATGGGAATCGAACTCACACCAGTGAAGAACCATGGGAATCAAACTCACACCAGTGAAGAACCATGGGAATCAAACTCACACCAGTGAAGAACCACGGGAATCAAACTCACACCAGTGAAGAACCACTGGAATCAAACTCACACCAGTGAAGAACCACGGGAATCAAACTCACACCAGTGAAGAACCATGGGAATCAAACTCACACCAGTGAAGAACCATGGGAATCAAACTCACAGCAGTGAAGAACCATGGGAATCGAACTCACACCAGTGAAGAACCATGGGAATCGAACTCACACCAGTGAAGAATAATGGGAATCAAACTCACACCAGTGAAGAACTATGGGAATCAAACTCACACCAGTGAAGAACCATGGGAATCAAACTCACACCAGTGAAGAACCATGGGAATCGAACTCACACCAGTGAAGAACCATGGGAATCAAACTCACACCAGTGAAGAACCATGGAAATCAAACTCGCACCAGTGAAGAACCATGGGAATCAAACTCACACCAGTGAAGAACCATGGAAATCAAACTCGCACCAGTGAAGAACCATGGGAATCAAACTCACACCAGTGAAGAACCATGGAAATCAAACTCGCACCAGTGAAGAACCATGGGAATCAAACTCACACCAGTGAAGAACCATGGGAATCAAACTCACACCAGTGAAGAACCATGGGAATCGAACTCACACCAGTGAAGAACCATGGGAATCAAACTCAGACCAGTGAAGAACCATGGGAATCAAACACACCAGTGAAGAACCATGGGAATGAAACTCACATCAGTGAAGAACTATGGGAATCAAACTCACACCAGTGAAGAACCATGGGAATCAAACTCACACCAGTGAAGAACCATGGGAATCGAACTCACACCAGTGAAGAACCATGGGAATCAAACTCAGACCAGTGAAGAACCATGGGAATCAAACTCACACCAGTGAAGAACCATGGGAATCAAACTCAGAACAGTGAAGAACCATGGGAATCAAACTCACACCAGTGAAGAACCATGGGAATCAAACTCGCACCATTGAAGAACCATGGGAATCAAACTCAGACCAGTGAAGAACCATGGGAATCAAACTCACACCAGTGAAGAACCATGGGAATCAAACTCGCACCAGTGAAGAACCATGGGAATCAAACTCAGATCAGTGAAGAACCATGGAAATCAAACTCGCACCAGTGAAGAACCATGGGAATCAAACTCGCACCAGTGAAGAACCATGGGAATCAAACTCGCACCAGTGAAGAACCATGGGAATCAAACTCAGACCAGTGAAGAACCATGGAAATCAAACTCGCACCAGTGAAGAACCATGGGAATCAAACTCACACCAGTGAAGAACCATGGGAATCAAACTCAGACCAGTGAAGAACCATGGAAATCAAACTCGCACCAGTGAAGAACCATGGGAATCAAACTCGCACCAGTGAAGAACCATGGGAATCAAACTCACACCAGTGAAGAACCATGGGAATCAAACTCACACCAGTGAAGAACCATGGGAATCAAACTCACACCAGTGAAGAACCATGGGAATCAAACTCACACCAGTGAAGAACCATGAGAATCAAATTCACACCAGTGAAGAACCATGGGAATCAATCTCACACCAGTGAAGAACCATGGGAATCAAACTCACACCAGTGAAGAACCATGGGAATCGAACTCACACCAGTGAAGAACCATGGGAATCGAACTCACACCAGTGAAGAACCACGGGAATCGAACTCACACCAGTGAAGAACCATGGGAATCGAACTCACACCAGTGAAGAACCATGGGAATCGAACTCACACCAGTGAACAACAATGGGAATCAAACTCACACCAGTGAAGAACCACGGGAATGAAACTCACACCAGTGAAGAACCATGGGAATCGAACTCACACCAGTGAAGAACCATGGGAATCGAACTCACACCAGTGAACAACTATGGGAATCGAACTCACACCAGTGAAGAACCATGGGAATCGAACTCACACCAGTGAAGAACCATGGGAATCGAACTCACACCAGTGAACAACTATGGGAATCGAACTCACACCAGTGAAGAACCATGGGAATCGAACTCACACCAGTGAAGAACCATGGGAATCGAACTCACACCAGTGAACAACTCTGGGAATCAAACTCACACCAGTGAAGAACCATGGGAAACGAACTCACACCAGTGAAGAACCATGGGAATCGAACTCACACCAGTGAAGAACCATGGGAATCGAACTCACACCAGTGAACAACTATGGGAATCGAACTCACACCAGTGAAGAACCATGGGAATCGAACTCACACCAGTGAAGAACCATAGGAATCGAACTCACACCAGTGAAGAACCATGGGAATCAAGCTCACACCAGTGAAGAACCATGGGCATCAAACTCGCACCAGTGAAGAACAATGGGAATCAAACTCACACCAGTGAAGAACTATGGGAATCAAACTCACACCAGTGAAGAACTATGGGAATCGAACTCACACCAGTGAAGAACTATGGGAATCGAACTCACACCAGTGAAGAACTATGGGAATCGAACTCACACCAGTGAAGAACCATGGGAATCAAACTCACACCAGTGAAGAACTATGGGAATCAAACTCACACCAGTGAAGAACTATGGGAATCGAACTCACACCATTGAAGAACCATGGGAATCGAACTCACACGGGTGAAGAACCATGGGAATCAAACTCACACCAGTGAAAAACAATGGGAATCAAACTCACACCAGTGAAGAACTATGGGAATGGAACTCACACCAGTGAACAACTATGGGAATCAAACTCACACCAGTGAAGAACTATGGGAATGGAACTCACACCAGTGAACAACTATGGGAATCAAACTCACACCAGTGAAAAACAATGGGAATCAAACTCACACCAGTGAAGAACCATGGGAATCGAACTCACACCAGTGAACAACTATGGGAATCGAACTCAGACCAGTGAAGAACCATGGGAATCAAACTCACACAAGTTAAGAACAATGGGAATCAAACTCGCACCAGTGAACAACTATGGGAATCAAACTCACACCAGTGAAGAACCATGGGAATCAAACTCACACCAGTGAAAAACCATGGGAATCAAATTCACACCAGTGAAGAACCATGGGAATCGAACTCACACCAGTGAAGAACCATGGGAATCGAACTCACACCAGTGAAGAACCACGGGAATCAAACTCACACCAGTGAAGAACCATGGGAATCGAACTCACACCAGTGAAGATCCATGGGAATCAAACTCACAGCAGTGAAGAACAATGGGAATCGAACTCACACCAGTGAAGAACCATGGGAATCAAACTCACACCAGTGAAGAACCACGGGAATCAAACTCACACCAGTGAAGAACCACGGGAATCAAACTCACACCAGTGAAGAACCACTGGAATCAAACTCACACCAGTGAAGAACCACGGGAATCAAACTCACACCAGTGAAGAACCATGGGAATCAAACTCACACCAGTGAAGAACCATGGGAATCAAACTCACAGCAGTGAAGAACCATGGGAATCGAACTCACACCAGTGAAGAACCATGGGAATCGAACTCACACCAGTGAAGAATCATGGGAATCAAACTCACACCAGTGAAGAACTATGGGAATCAAACTCACACCAGTGAAGAACCATGGGAATCAAACTCACACCAGTGAAGAACCATGGGAATCAAACTCACACCAGTGAAGAACCATGGGAATCAAACTCACACCAGTGAAGAACCATGGGAATCAAACTCGCACCAGTGAAGAACCATGGAAATCAAACTCGCACCAGTGAAGAACCATGGGAATCAAACTCAGACCAGTGAAGAACCATGGAAATCAAACTCACACCAGTGAAGAACCATGGGAATCAAACTCACACCAGTGAAGAACCATGGGAATCAAACTCGCACCAGTGAAGAACCATGGAAATCAAACTCGCACCAGTGAAGAACCATGGGAATCAAACTCACACCAGTGAAGAACCATGGGAATCGAACTCACACCGGTGAAGAACCATGGGAATCGAACTCACACCAGTGAAGAACCATGGGAATCAAACTCGCACCAGTGAACAACTATGGGAATCAAACTCACACCAGTGAAGAACCATGGAAATCAAACTCGCACCAGTGAAGAACCATGGAAATCAAACTCGCACCAGTGAAGAACCATGGGAATCAAACTCGCACCAGTGAAGAACCATGGAAATCAAACTCGCACCAGTGAAGAACCATGGGAATCGAACTCACACCAGTGAAGAACCATGGGAATCAAACTCACACCAGTGAAGAACCATGGAAATCAAACTCGCACCAGTGAAGAACCATGGGAATCGAACTCACACCAGTGAAGAACCATGGGAATCAAACTCACACCAGTGAAGAACCATGGAAATCAAACTCACACCAGTGAAGAACCATGGGAATAAAACTCACACCAGTGAAGATCCATGGGAATCAAACTCACAGCAGTGAAGAACAATGGGAATCGAACTCACACCAGTGAAGAACCATGGGAATCAAACTCACACCAGTGAAGAACCACGGGAATCAAACTCACACCAGTGAAGAACCACGGGAATCAAACTCACACCAGTGAAGAACCACTGGAATCAAACTCACACCAGTGAAGAACCACGGGAATCAAACTCACACCAGTGAAGAACCATGGGAATCAAACTCACACCAGTGAAGAACCATGGGAATCAAACTCACAGCAGTGAATAACCATGGGAATCGAACTCACACCAGTGAAGAACCATGGGAATCGAACTCACACCAGTGAACAATCATGGGAATCAAACTCACACCAGTGAAGAACTATGGGAATCAAACTCACACCAGTGAAGAACCATGGGAATCAAACTCACACCAGTGAAGAACCATGGGAATCAAACTCACACCAGTGAAGAACCATGGGAATCAAACTCACACCAGTGAAGAACCATGGGAATCAAACTCGCACCAGTGAAGAACCATGGAAATCAAACTCGCACCAGTGAAGAACCATGGGAATCAAACTCACACCAGTGAAGAACCATGGAAATCAAACTCACACCAGTGAAGAACCATGGGAATCAAACTCACACCAGTGAAGAACCATGGGAATCAAACTCGCACCAGTGAAGAACCATGGAAATCAAACTCGCACCAGTGAAGAACCATGGGAATCAAACTCACACCAGTGAAGAACCATGGGAATCGAACTCACACCGGTGAAGAACCATGGGAATCGAACTCACACCAGTGAAGAACCATGGGAATCAAACTCGCACCAGTGAACAACTATGGGAATCAAACTCACACCAGTGAAGAACCATGGAAATCAAACTCGCACCAGTGAAGAACCATGGAAATCAAACTCGCACCAGTGAAGAACCATGGGAATCAAACTCGCACCAGTGAAGAACCATGGAAATCAAACTCGCACCAGTGAAGAACCATGGGAATCGAACTCACACCAGTGAAGAACCATGGGAATCAAACTCACACCAGTGAAGAACCATGGAAATCAAACTCGCACCAGTGAAGAACCATGGGAATCGAACTCACACCAGTGAAGAACCATGGGAATCAAACTCACACCAGTGAAGAACCATGGAAATCAAACTCACACCAGTGAAGAACCATGGGAATCAAACTCACACCAGTGAAGAACCATGGAAATCAAACTCGCACCAGCGAAGAACCATGGGAATGAAACTCACACCAGTGAAGAACCATGGGAATCGAACTCACAACAGTGAAGAACCATGGGAATCGAACTCACACCAGTGAAGAACCATGGGAATCGAACTCACACCAGTGAAGAACCACGGGAATCGAACTCACACCAGTGAAGAACCACGGGAATCGAACTCACACCAGTGAAGAACCATGGGAATCGAACTCACACCAGTGAAGAACCATGGGAATCGAACTCACACCAGTGAACAACTATGGGAATCAAACTCACACCAGTGAAGAACCATGGGAATCGAACTCACACCAGTGAAGAACCACGGGAATGAAACTCACACCAGTGAAGAACCATGGGAATCGAACTCACACCAGTGAAGAACCATGGGAATCAAACTCACACCAGTGAAGAACCATGGGAATCGAACTCACACCAGTGAAGAACCATGGGAATCGAACTCACACCAGTGAAGAACCACGGGAATCAAACTCACACCAGTGAACAACTATGGGAATCGAACTCACACCAGTGAACAACTATGGGAATCGAACTCACACCATTGAAGAACCATGGGAATCGAACTCACACCAGTGAAGAACCATGGGAATCGAACTCACACCAGTGAACAACTATGGGAATCGAACTCACACCAGTGAACAACTATGGGAATCAAACTCACACCAGTGAAGAACCATGGGAATCGAACTCACACCAGTGAACAACTATGGGAATCAAACTCACACCAGTGAAGAACCATGGGAATCGAACTCACACCAGTGAAGAACCACGGGAATGAAACTCACACCAGTGAAGAACCATGGGAATCGAACTCACACCAGTGAAGAACCATGGGAATCGAACTCACACCAGTGAACAACTATGGGAATGAAACTCACACCAGTGAAGAACCATGGGAATCGAACTCACACCAGTGAAGAACCATGGGAATCGAACTCACACCAGTGAAGAACCATGGGAATCGAACTCACACCAGTGAAGAACCACGGGAATGAAACTCACACCAGTGAAGAACCATGGGAATGAAACTCACACCAGTGAAGAACCATGGGAATCGAACTCACACCAGTGAACAACTATGGGAATCAAACTCACACCAGTGAACAACTATGGGAATCGAACTCACACCAGTGAACAACTATGGGAATGAAACTCACACCAGTGAAGAACCATGGGAATCGAACTCACACCAGTGAAGAACCATGGGAATCGAACTCACACCAGTGAAGAACCACGGGAATGAAACTCACACCAGTGAAGAACCATGGGAATGAAACTCACACCAGTGAAGAACCATGGGAATCGAACTCACACCAGTGAACAACTATGGGAATCGAACTCACACCAGTGAAGAACCACGGGAATGAAACTCACACCAGTGAAGAACCACGGGAATGAAATTCACACCAGTGAAGAACCATGGGAATCGAACTCACACCAGTGAAGAACCATGGGAATCGAACTCACACCAGTGAAGAACCACGGGAATCAAACTCACACCAGTGAACAACTATGGGAATCGAACTCACACCAGTGAACAACTATGGGAATGAAACTCACACCAGTGAAGAACCATGGGAATCGAACTCACACTAGTGAAGAACCATGGGAATCGAACTCACACCAGTGAAGAACCACGGGAATGAAACTCACACCAGTGAAGAACCATGGGAATCGAACTCACACCAGTGAACAACTATGGGAATCAAACTCACACCAGTGAAGAACCATGGGAATCGAACTCACACCAGTGAAGAACCACGGGAATGAAACTCACACCAGTGAACAACTATGGGAATCAAACTCACACCAGTGAAGAACCATGGGAATCGAACTCACACCAGTGAACAACTATGGGAATCAAACTCACACCAGTGAAGAACCATGGGAATCGAACTCACACCAGTGAACAAGTATGGGAATCAAACTCACACCAGTGAAGAACCATGGGAATCGAACTCATACAAGTGAAGAACCATGGGAATCGAACTCATACAAGTGGAGCAAAAGGTGCTCATGCACCTGCGGTGCCCTTTGTTTCAGTAGCTCCAGAATTTCAAAAAAGAACAAAGGGTGAATCTTTTTAACTCTCTATCCCAATTTTAGTCAAAATTCTGGATCAAACTCTGGATCCAATACAACGAATCCAACTCCAATGAAAAGGAGACCCTGGGATTTATATGGAGACTCATTTGTGAGTGTGCACTGTTGGCATTTATCAATGATCACAATGCATAAAACCAACAAATCAAAAGTACTTGTACATTTCCACCATTTTCAGGTTCCATCACGAGGTGCACAATATCCATCGCACATTCCCACATGAGAACAGGATCAAATTGTCCGGTGATGGTCCGGTGATGGTCCGGTGATGGTCCGGTAATGGTCCAGTAATGGTCCGGTAATGGTCCGGTAATTGTCCGGTAAGGGTCGGGTAATGGTCCGGTAATGGTCCGGTAATTGTCCGGTAATGGTCCGGTAATGGTCCGGTAATTTTCCGGTAATTGTCCGGTAATGGTCCGGTAATTGTCCGGTAAGGGTCGGGTAATGGTCCGGTAATGGTCCGGTAATTGTCCGGTAATGGTCCGGTGATGGTCCGGTGATGGTCCAGTAATGGTCCGGTAATGGTCCGGTAATGGTCCGGTAATTGTCCGGTAAGGGTCGGGTAATGGTCCGGTAATGGTCCGGTAATTGTCCGGTAATGGTCCGGTTATGGTCCGGTAATTTTCCGGTAATTGTCCGGTAATGGTCCGGTAATTGTCCGGTAATGGTCCGGTAATTGTCCGGTAATTGTCCGGTAATGGTCCGGTAATTGGCTGCGAGCCTGAGAATTTGATTGATCAAGGTGATTTTGGCAAATGATAAGATAATGGGCGACAAGACATGCCCGATTGCTTCCTTTTCCTTTCCACGAAGATCTGTAGTTTTAATTTATTATCAATTCATGAGGTGAAAACGAATTCCTCACCTTTACGGCAGACACCCAAACGAGCTGCCCCTGTTGTTCCCGAATCGTGGCTTTCAGCTGCCCGTACCATCCATCATTCAAAAAGTTAAGTTTTATTGTTGCTGGAAATAAAAGAGAACAAACGTTACACGATATATTCAATTTTCGGATGGCATTGCATGACGATTTTTTGTTTTTTTAACAAACAAAAAAAACAATCTACCATATGGAACACAATGTCAATTTGCGTGTTTGCGTGTTTGTGTAGATGTCTGTCCCCCTTCATAAGGGTAGATTCTAAAGGCCAATCTTTTAACATGAATGTGTGTTCACTACGGTCTGTTTTTGAGGATAAAACAAACTTGAAAAACATTTTACATAAAAGACTAATTATGTCTCTTCTATTGGAATTGTAGACGGTGGCTTGCAAACTGAGCCTCAAGGGCGGTGTACAGAAGCGTTTTTTTAAAATAACTTTGAAAATTTTTTAAATAATGATATTTGGATGTACACACCCACACATATGGAGAATTTCCTTGTGCAGGAGTGCGAGGATTTTTTTTTTTCTACCGATGTGACTGCGTACCCCCAGTGCATATGCAAATTTGGTGTGGATTGGCCCAGCCATACACCTGGAAATCATACGTGGGGTTCTTACCCTCGCAAGTGGATGGGGCATATTTTTTGGTGTATCCATGACCTGACCCTGAGTACCCTTTCCCTGTTGTAGGGGGGGGAGTGGAGTGGGGGGGATTTTGTGGGAGGGGTATACTTTTTTGTTGTTTTTTTTTTAGTTTATTTTATCCACATCTTCAGCCGCCTTGAAATACCACAATGAAGATAGTTTTTTTTAATGAATTGGATGCACTGAAAATCGTTTATTTATTTATTTTTTTTAACTAAAATGCTACTTCTGGATCACCACCCATTTTGAATCTTTACTTTTTACCGGCCTATCTCCCAGCTGCCATGAATCTTCATATTTAACTCTTATTGATGTTTCAGAAATATAATTCACTCAGGGGCATTACTCATAATTGGGGAGATTTTGCTATTCTTCAGAAGAGAATATAATTATGATAATAATGATATTACAGGTAACAGACAAAACCTATTGTTACCGCAATATCCTATCATCTTTGTGCTCCTGAACTCCACGTAATTGTCAGTCGGTGTGGGTTATTCACCAAGATGTGGGTGTAGGAGACATGGAAGCAGTAGTGATGAGATCTAGATAGAAAGAATATTCCTTCTCAAGTGATGAAGAACCCAGACAACACCTGTAAAAAGGAAAGAGTAGTTTCGCTGGAGCTTGAGTGCTTGGTCGTAGAGGCGTTGGCTGCTTTTGTCAGATGCTGGGCAGAGACGACGACGCATGGCTCGCAATCCGGAACGGGAGTCAGGCTGCAAGAAGATAACGATGGGATGCCACCGGCTGCGATGGAGACGAGCAGCGGCTCCTGGTGTCACGTCCAGCACGGCATGCCGGTTCTGTGGTCAATAAAGAGAAGGCGGTATTTCAAATATGGCCATTATTCAACAATATATTATGAATAACGAGAATCGCTTCCTCCTGTGGGCTCAATATGACAACCCCAATTGCTGCATGCAGTCAACAGCTCAAGAAGGTTAGAGACCAATAAGAATCCTTCTGAGGCGAGTCAGTCACATTGCGTTTCATCATCTCACATGACATCACAATCAGCCTGGCTCTTATTTTTCATATTATGTCTATTTTCATTTAATTTAATTTAATTGGAACCCAATTTTACTTTCCACAAACTCTACTGTTGCTAAAACACAGGCTGTCTGGGAGGCAATAAACTTGAATGGGGAAGTCACCTCCCTGGACCTTGAAACTTGATTTGTGAATGAAGCAAACTTCACAGGTCAATGAAGCAAACTTGACTAGTCATTGAAGCAAACTAGACAAGTCAATGAAGCAAACTTGACTAGTCAATAAAGCAAACTTGACTAGTCAATAAAGCAAACTAGACTTGTCAATGAAGCAAACTTGACTTGTCAATGAAGCAAACTTGACTAGTCAATAAAGCAAACTAGACTTGTCAATGAAGCAAACTTGACTAGTCAATAAAGCAAACTAGACTTGTCAATGAAGCAAACTTGACTTGTCAATGAAGCAAACTAGACTTGTCAATAAAGCAAACTTGACTAGTCAATAAAGCAAACTAGACTTGTCAATAAAGCAAACTAGACTTGTCAATGAAGCAAACTTGACTTGTCAATGAAGCAAACTTGACTTGTCAATGAAGCAAACTTGACGAGTCAATGAAGCAAACTTGACTTGTCAATGAAGCAAACTTGACTAGTCAATAAAGCAAACTAGACTTGTCAATGAAGCAAGCTTGACTTGTCAATGAAGCAAACTTGACGAGTCAATGAAGCAAACTTGACTTGTCAATGAAGCAAACTAGATTTGTCAATGAAGCAAACTAGACTTGTCAATGAAGCAAACTTGACTTGTCAATGAAGCAAACTTGACGAGTCAATGAAGCAAACTTGACTTGTCAATGAAGCAAACTTGACTAGTCAATAAAGCAAACTAGACTTGTCAATGAAGCAAACTTGACTAGTCAATGAAGCAAACTAGACTTGTCAATGAAGCAAACTTGACTAGTCAATAAAGCAAACTAGACTTGTCAATGAAGCAAACTTGACTTGTCAATGAAGCAAACTTGACTTGTCATTGAAGCAAACTAGACAAGTCAATGAAGCAAACTTGACTAGTCAATAAAGCAAACTTGACTAGTCAATAAAGCAAACTAGACTTGTCAATGAAGCAAACTAGACAAGTCAATGAAGCAAACTTGACTAGTCAATAAAGCAAACTAGACTTGTCAATGAAGCAAACTTGACTTGTCAATGAAGCAAACTAGACTTGTCAATGAAGCAAACTAGACAAGTCAATAAAGCAAACTTGACTAGTCAATAAAGCAAACTAGACTTGTCAATGAAGCAAACTTGACTAGTCAATAAAGCAAACTAGACTTGTCAATGAAGCAAACTTGACTAGTCAATAAAGCAAACTAGACTTGTCAATGAAGCAAACTAGACAAGTCAATAAAGCAAACTTGACTAGTCAATAAAGCAAACTAGACTTGTCAATGAAGCAAACTTGACTTGTCAATGAAGCAAACTTGACTAGTCAATAAAGCAAACTAGACTTGTCAATGAAGCAAACTTGACGAGTCAATGAAGCAAACTAGACTTGTCAATGAAGCAAACTTGACTAGTCAATAAAGCAAACTAGACTTGTCAATGAAGCAAACTTGACGAGTCAATGAAGCAAACTAGACTTGTCAATGAAGCAAACTTGACTAGTCAATAAAGCAAACTAGACTTGTCAATGAAGCAAACTTGACTTGTCAATGAAGCAAACTTGACTAGTCAATAAAGCAAACTAGACTAGTCAATGAAGCAAACTTGACTTGTCAATGAAGCAAACTTGACTTGTCAATGAAGCAAACTTGACTTGTCAATGAAGCAAACTAGACTTGTCAATGAAGCAAACTTGACTTGTCAATGAAGCAAACTTGACTAGTCAATAAAGCAAACTAGACTTGTCAATGAAGCAAACTTGACTAGTCAATGAAGCAAACTTGACTTGTCAATGAAGCAAACTTGACGAGTCAATGAAGCAAACTTGACTTGTCAATGAAGCAAACTTGACTAGTCAATAAAGCAAACTAGACTTGTCAATGAAGCAAACTTGACGAGTCAATGAAGCAAACTTGACTTGTCAATGAAGCAAACTTGACGAGTCAATAAAGCAAACTAGACTTGTCAATGAAGCAAACTTGACGAGTCAATGAAGCAAACTTGACTTGTCAATGAAGCAAACTTGACGAGTCAATGAAGCAAACTTGACTTGTCAATGAAGCAAACTTGACTAGTCAATAAAGCAAACTAGACTTGTCAATGAAGCAAACTTGACTAGTCAATGAAGCAAACTTGACTTGTCAATGAAGCAAACTTGACTTGTCAATGAAGCAAACTAGACTTATCAATGAAGCAAACTTGACTTGTCAATGAAGCAAACTTGACTTGTCAATAAAGCAAACTAGACTTGTCAATGAAGCAAACTAGACTTATCAATGAAGCAAACTTGACTTGTCAATGAAGCAAACTTGACTAGTCAATAAAGCAAACTAGACTTGTCAATGAAGCAAACTTGACTAGTCAATAAAGCAAACTAGACTTGTCAATGAAGCAAACTAGACTTATCAATGAAGCAAACTTGACTTGTCAATGAAGCAAACTAGACTTATCAATGAAGCAAACTTGACTTGTCAATGAAGCAAACTTGACTTGTCAATAAAGCAAACTTGACTTGTCAATGAAGCAAACTAGACTTATCAATGAAGCAAACTTGACTTGTCAATGAAGCAAACTTGACTAGTCAATAAAGCAAACTAGACTTGTCAATAAAGCAAACTTGACTAGTCAATAAAGCAAACTAGACTTGTCAATAAAGCAAACTAGACTTGTCAATGAAGCAAACTTGACTTGTCAATGAAGCAAACTTGACTTGTCAATGAAGCAAACTTGACGAGTCAATGAAGCAAACTTGACTTGTCAATGAAGCAAACTTGACTAGTCAATAAAGCAAACTAGACTTGTCAATGAAGCAAGCTTGACTTGTCAATGAAGCAAACTTGACGAGTCAATGAAGCAAACTTGACTTGTCAATGAAGCAAACTAGATTTGTCAATGAAGCAAACTAGACTTGTCAATGAAGCAAACTTGACTTGTCAATGAAGCAAACTTGACGAGTCAATGAAGCAAACTTGACTTGTCAATGAAGCAAACTTGACTAGTCAATAAAGCAAACTAGACTTGTCAATGAAGCAAACTTGACTAGTCAATGAAGCAAACTAGACTTGTCAATGAAGCAAACTTGACTAGTCAATAAAGCAAACTAGACTTGTCAATGAAGCAAACTTGGCTTGTCAATGAAGCAAACTTGACTTGTCATTGAAGCAAACTAGACAAGTCAATGAAGCAAACTTGACTAGTCAATAAAGCAAACATGACTAGTCAATAAAGCAAACTAGACTTGTCAATGAAGCAAACTTGACTAGTCAATGAAGCAAACTTGACTTGTCAATGAAGCAAACTTGACTTGTCAATGAAGCAAACTTGACTAGTCAATAAAGCAAACTAGACTTGTCAATGAAGCAAACTTGACTAGTCAATAAAGCAAACTAGACTTGTCAATGAAGCAAACTTGACTTGTCAATGAAGCAAACTTGACGAGTCAATGAAGCAAACTTGACTTGTCAATGAAGCAAACTTGACTTGTCAATGAAGCAAACTAGATTTGTCAATGAAGCAAACTAGACTTGTCAATGAAGCAAACTTGACTTGTCAATGAAGCAAACTTGACGAGTCAATGAAGCAAACTTGACTTGTCAATGAAGCAAACTTGACTAGTCAATAAAGCAAACTAGACTTGTCAATGAAGCAAACTTGACTAGTCAATGAAGCAAACTAGACTTGTCAATGAAGCAAACTTGACTAGTCAATAAAGCAAACTAGACTTGTCAATGAAGCAAACTTGACTTGTCAATGAAGCAAACTTGACTTGTCATTGAAGCAAACTAGACAAGTCAATGAAGCAAACTTGACTAGTCAATAAAGCAAACTTGACTAGTCAATAAAGCAAACTAGACTTGTCAATGAAGCAAACTTGACTTGTCAATGAAGCAAACTTGACGAGTCAATGAAGCAAACTTGACTTGTCAATGAAGCAAACTTGACTAGTCAATAAAGCAAACTAGACTTGTCAATGAAGCAAACTTGACGAGTCAATGAAGCAAACTAGACTTGTCAATGAAGCAAACTTGACTAGTCAATAAAGCAAACTAGACTTGTCAATGAAGCAAACTTGACGAGTCAATGAAGCAAACTAGACTTGTCAATGAAGCAAACTTGACTAGTCAATAAAGCAAACTAGACTTGTCAATGAAGCAAACTTGACTTGTCAATGAAGCAAACTTGACTAGTCAATAAAGCAAACTAGACTAGTCAATGAAGCAAACTTGACTTGTCAATGAAGCAAACTTGACTTGTCAATGAAGCAAACTTGACTTGTCAATGAAGCAAACTAGACTTGTCAATGAAGCAAACTTGACTTGTCAATGAAGCAAACTTGACTAGTCAATAAAGCAAACTAGACTTGTCAATGAAGCAAACTTGACTAGTCAATGAAGCAAACTTGACTTGTCAATGAAGCAAACTTGACGAGTCAATGAAGCAAACTTGACTTGTCAATGAAGCAAACTTGACTAGTCAATAAAGCAAACTAGACTTGTCAATGAAGCAAACTTGACGAGTCAATGAAGCAAACTTGACTTGTCAATGAAGCAAACTTGACGAGTCAATAAAGCAAACTAGACTTGTCAATGAAGCAAACTTGACGAGTCAATGAAGCAAACTTGACTTGTCAATGAAGCAAACTTGACGAGTCAATGAAGCAAACTTGACTTGTCAATGAAGCAAACTTGACTAGTCAATAAAGCAAACTAGACTTGTCAATGAAGCAAACTTGACTAGTCAATGAAGCAAACTTGACTTGTCAATGAAGCAAACTTGACTTGTCAATGAAGCAAACTAGACTTATCAATGAAGCAAACTTGACTTGTCAATGAAGCAAACTTGACTTGTCAATAAAGCAAACTAGACTTGTCAATGAAGCAAACTTGACTTGTCAATGAAGCAAACTTGACTAGTCAATAAAGCAAACTAGACTTGTCAATGAAGCAAACTAGACTTGTCAATGAAGCAAACTAGACTTGTCAATGAAGCAAACTAGACTTATCAATGAAGCAAACTTGACTTGTCAATGAAGCAAACTTGACTTGTCAATAAAGCAAACTAGACTTGTCAATGAAGCAAACTAGACTTATCAATGAAGCAAACTTGACTTGTCAATGAAGCAAACTTGCCTTGTCAATAAAGCAAACTAGACTTGTCAATGAAGCAAACTTGACTAGTCAATAAAGCAAACTAGACTTGTCAATTAAGCAAACTAGACTTATCAATGAAGCAAACTTGACTTGTCAATGAAGCAAACTTGACTTGTCAATGAAGCAAACTTGACTTGTCAATGAAGCAAACTTGACGAGTCAATGAAGCAAACTTGACTTGTCAATGAAGCAAACTTGACGAGTCAATAAAGCAAACTAGACTTGTCAATGAAGCAAACTAGACTTGTCAATGAAGCAAACTAGACTTATCAATGAAGCAAACTTGACTTGTCAATGAAGCAAACTTGACTTGTCAATAAAGCAAACTAGACTTGTCAATGAAGCAAACTAGACTTATCAATGAAGCAAACTTGACGAGTCAATAAAGCAAACTAGACTTGTCAATGAAGCAAACTAGACTTATCAATGAAGCAAACTTGACTTGTCAATGAAGCAAACTTGACTTGTCAATAAAGCAAACTAGACTTGTCAATGAAGCAAACTAGACTTATCAATGAAGCAAACTTGACTTGTCAATGAAGCAAACTTGACTTGTCAATAAAGCAAACTAGACTTGTCAATGAAGCAAACTTGACTTGTCAATGAAGCAAACTTGACTTGTCAATAAAGCAAACTAGACTTGTCAATGAAGCAAACTAGACTTATCAATGAAGCAAACTTGACTTGTCAATGAAGCAAACTTGACTTGTCAATAAAGCAAACTAGACTTGTCAATGAAGCAAACTTGACTAGTCAATAAAGCAAACTAGACTTGTCAATGAAGCAAACTAGACTTATCAATGAAGCAAACTTGACTTGTCAATGAAGCAAACTTGACTTGTCAATGAAGCAAACTTGACTTGTCAATGAAGCAAACTTGAGTCAATGAAGCAAACTTGACTTGTCAATGAAGCAAACTTGACTAGTCAATAAAGCAAACTAGACTTGTCAATGAAGCAAACTTGACGAGTCAATGAAGCAAACTAGACTAGTCAATGAAGCAAACTTGACTTGTCAATGAAGCAAACTTGACTAGTCAATAAAGCAAACTAGACTTGTCAACTAAGCAAACTTGACTAGTCAATAAAGCAAACTTGACTTGTCAATGAAGCAAACTTGACTTGTCAATAAAGCAAACTAGACTTGTCAACTAAGCAAACTTGACTAGTCATGAAGCAAACTTGACGAGTCAATGAAGCAAACTTGACTTGTCAATGAAGCAAACTTGACTTGTCAATGAAGCAAACTTGACGAGTCAATGAAGCAAACTTGACTTGTCAATGAAGCAAACTTGACTAGTCAATAAAGCAAACTAGACTTGTCAATGAAGCAAACTTGACTTGTCAATGAAGCAAACTTGACGAGTCAATGAAGCAAACTTGACTTGTCAATGAAGCAAACTTGACTAGTCAATAAAGCAAACTAGACTTGTCAATGAAGCAAACTTGACTAGTCAATGAAGCAAACTAGACTTGTCAATGAAGCAAACTTGACTAGTCAATAAAGCAAACTAGACTTGTCAATGAAGCAAACTTGACTTGTCAATGAAGCAAACTTGACTTGTCATTGAAGCAAACTAGACAAGTCAATGAAGCAAACTTGACTAGTCAATAAAGCAAACTTGACTAGTCAATAAAGCAAACTAGACTTGTCAATGAAGCAAACTTGACTTGTCAATGAAGCAAACTTGACGAGTCAATGAAGCAAACTTGACTTGTCAATGAAGCAAACTTGACTAGTCAATAAAGCAAACTAGACTTGTCAATGAAGCAAACTTGACGAGTCAATGAAGCAAACTAGACTTGTCAATGAAGCAAACTTGACTAGTCAATAAAGCAAACTAGACTTGTCAATGAAGCAAACTTGACGAGTCAATGAAGCAAACTAGACTTGTCAATGAAGCAAACTTGACTAGTCAATAAAGCAAACTAGACTTGTCAATGAAGCAAACTTGACTTGTCAATGAAGCAAACTTGACTAGTCAATAAAGCAAACTAGACTAGTCAATGAAGCAAACTTGACTTGTCAATGAAGCAAACTTGACTTGTCAATGAAGCAAACTTGACTTGTCAATGAAGCAAACTAGACTTGTCAATGAAGCAAACTTGACTTGTCAATGAAGCAAACTTGACTAGTCAATAAAGCAAACTAGACTTGTCAATGAAGCAAACTTGACTAGTCAATGAAGCAAACTTGACTTGTCAATGAAGCAAACTTGACGAGTCAATGAAGCAAACTTGACTTGTCAATGAAGCAAACTTGACTAGTCAATAAAGCAAACTAGACTTGTCAATGAAGCAAACTTGACGAGTCAATGAAGCAAACTTGACTTGTCAATGAAGCAAACTTGACGAGTCAATAAAGCAAACTAGACTTGTCAATGAAGCAAACTTGACGAGTCAATGAAGCAAACTTGACTTGTCAATGAAGCAAACTTGACGAGTCAATGAAGCAAACTTGACTTGTCAATGAAGCAAACTTGACTAGTCAATAAAGCAAACTAGACTTGTCAATGAAGCAAACTTGACTAGTCAATGAAGCAAACTTGACTTGTCAATGAAGCAAACTTGACTTGTCAATGAAGCAAACTAGACTTATCAATGAAGCAAACTTGACTTGTCAATGAAGCAAACTTGACTTGTCAATAAAGCAAACTAGACTTGTCAATGAAGCAAACTTGACTTGTCAATGAAGCAAACTTGACTAGTCAATAAAGCAAACTAGACTTGTCAATGAAGCAAACTAGACTTGTCAATGAAGCAAACTAGACTTGTCAATGAAGCAAACTAGACTTATCAATGAAGCAAACTTGACTTGTCAATGAAGCAAACTTGACTTGTCAATAAAGCAAACTAGACTTGTCAATGAAGCAAACTAGACTTATCAATGAAGCAAACTTGACTTGTCAATGAAGCAAACTTGCCTTGTCAATAAAGCAAACTAGACTTGTCAATGAAGCAAACTTGACTAGTCAATAAAGCAAACTAGACTTGTCAATGAAGCAAACTAGACTTATCAATGAAGCAAACTTGACTTGTCAATGAAGCAAACTTGACTTGTCAATGAAGCAAACTTGACTTGTCAATGAAGCAAACTTGACGAGTCAATGAAGCAAACTTGACTTGTCAATGAAGCAAACTTGACGAGTCAATAAAGCAAACTAGACTTGTCAATGAAGCAAACTAGACTTGTCAATGAAGCAAACTAGACTTATCAATGAAGCAAACTTGACGAGTCAATAAAGCAAACTAGACTTGTCAATGAAGCAAACTAGACTTATCAATGAAGCAAACTTGACTTGTCAATGAAGCAAACTTGACTTGTCAATAAAGCAAACTAGACTTGTCAATGAAGCAAACTAGACTTATCAATGAAGCAAACTTGACTTGTCAATGAAGCAAACTTGACTTGTCAATAAAGCAAACTAGACTTGTCAATGAAGCAAACTTGACTTGTCAATGAAGCAAACTTGACTTGTCAATAAAGCAAACTAGACTTGTCAATGAAGCAAACTAGACTTATCAATGAAGCAAACTTGACTTGTCAATGAAGCAAACTTGACTTGTCAATAAAGCAAACTAGACTTGTCAATGAAGCAAACTTGACTAGTCAATAAAGCAAACTAGACTTGTCAATGAAGCAAACTAGACTTATCAATGAAGCAAACTTGACTTGTCAATGAAGCAAACTTGACTTGTCAATGAAGCAAACTTGACTTGTCAATGAAGCAAACTTGAGTCAATGAAGCAAACTTGACTTGTCAATGAAGCAAACTTGACTAGTCAATAAAGCAAACTAGACTTGTCAATGAAGCAAACTTGACGAGTCAATGAAGCAAACTAGACTAGTCAATGAAGCAAACTTGACTTGTCAATGAAGCAAACTTGACTAGTCAATAAAGCAAACTAGACTTGTCAACTAAGCAAACTTGACTAGTCAATAAAGCAAACTTGACTTGTCAATGAAGCAAACTTGACTTGTCAATAAAGCAAACTAGACTTGTCAACTAAGCAAACTTGACTAGTCATGAAGCAAACTTGACGAGTCAATGAAGCAAACTTGACTTGTCAATGAAGCAAACTTGACTTGTCAATGAAGCAAACTTGACTAGTCAATAAAGCAAACTAGACTTGTCAACTAAGCAAACTTGACTTGTCAATGAAGCAAACTAGATTTGTCAATGAAGCAAACTTGACGAGTCAATAAAGCAAACTAGACTTGTCAATGAAGCAAACTTGACGAGTCAATGAAGCAAACTTGACTTGTCAATGAAGCAAACTTGACGAGTCAATAAAGCAAACTAGACTTGTCAATGAAGCAAACTAGACTTATCAATGAAGCAAACTTGACTTGTCAATGAAGCAAACTTGACTTGTCAATAAAGCAAACTAGACTTGTCAATGAAGCAAACTAGACTTATCAATGAAGCAAACTTGACTTGTCAATGAAGCAAACTTGACTTGTCAATAAAGCAAACTAGACTTGTCAATGAAGCAAACTTGACTTGTCAATGAAGCAAACTTGACTTGTCAATAAAGCAAACTAGACTTGTCAATGAAGCAAACTAGACTTATCAATGAAGCAAACTTGACTTGTCAATGAAGCAAACTTGACTTGTCAATAAAGCAAACTAGACTTGTCAATGAAGCAAACTTGACTAGTCAATAAAGCAAACTAGACTTGTCAATGAAGCAAACTAGACTTATCAATGAAGCAAACTTGACTTGTCAATGAAGCAAACTTGACTTGTCAATGAAGCAAACTTGACTTGTCAATGAAGCAAACTTGAGTCAATGAAGCAAACTTGACTTGTCAATGAAGCAAACTTGACTAGTCAATAAAGCAAACTAGACTTGTCAATGAAGCAAACTTGACGAGTCAATGAAGCAAACTAGACTAGTCAATGAAGCAAACTTGACTTGTCAAAGAAGCAAACTTGACTAGTCAATAAAGCAAACTAGACTTGTCAACTAAGCAAACTTGACTAGTCAATAAAGCAAACTTGACTTGTCAATGAAGCAAACTTGACTTGTCAATAAAGCAAACTAGACTTGTCAACTAAGCAAACTTGACTAGTCATGAAGCAAACTTGACGAGTCAATGAAGCAAAGTTGACTTGTCAATGAAGCAAACTTGACTTGTCAATGAAGCAAACTTGACTAGTCAATAAAGCAAACTAGACTTGTCAACTAAGCAAACTTGACTTGTCAATGAAGCAAACTAGATTTGTCAATGAAGCAAACTTGACGAGTCAATAAAGCAAACTAGACTTGTCAATGAAGCAAACTTGACGAGTCAATGAAGCAAACTTGACTTGTCAATGAAGCAAACTTGAGTTGTCAATGAAGCAAACTTGACTAGTCAATAAAGCAAACTAGACTTGTCAATGAAGCAAACTTGACGAGTCAATGAAGCAAACTAGACTAGTCAATAAAGCAAACTAGACTTGTCAATGAAGCAAACTTGACGAGTCAATGAAGCAAACTTGATTAGTCAATGAAGCAAACTTGACGAGTCAATTAAGCAACCTAGACTAGTCAATGAAGCAAACTAGACTTGTCAATGAAGCAAACTTGAGTTGTCAATGAAGCAAACTTGACTAGTCAATAAAGCAAACTAGGCTTGTCAATGAAGCAAACTTGACGAGTCAATGAAGCAAACTAGACGAGTCAATGAAGCAAACTTGACGAGTCAATGAAGCAAACTAGACTAGTCAATAAAGCAAACTAGACTTGTCAATGAAGCAAACTTGACGAGTCAATGAAGCAAACTTGACTAGTCAATGAAGCAAACTTGACGAGTCAATGAAGCAAACTTGACTAGTCAATGAAGCAAACTAGACTAGTCAATGAAGCAAACTTGACGAGTCAATAAAGCAAACTTGACGAGCCAATGAAGCAAACTTGACGAGTCAATGAAGCAAACTTGACGAGTCAATGAAGCAAACTTGACGAGTCAATGAAGCAAACTTGACTAGTCAATGAAGCAAACTTGACTAGTCAATGAAGCAAACTTGACTAGTCAATGAAGCAAACTTGACTAGTCAATGAAGCAAACTTGACTAGTCAATGAAGCAAACCTCTTCAAAATCTGCCGCATCAAATTCCGCGCTCATTAACAGGTTTAAATCAGATCTAAAAGGCTAAACGTTCCTTCCCTAACCTACAGGGGGCATTGCATCACCAGCACGTTGCATCAAAGTTGGTACAGCTCTAACCTTTCCACCCTAAACTTTATTTTAGAACTTTAACGGTGGGGCAAGATGCCACTGGTAAGTCATATGGGACACAAGACTCCTATAATCACGAAGCACTAACTAGATCTTTACTATCGAGACAATCAAAAGTTGTGCGAGTCCATAAAGAAAAAAAACACTGGAAGAATGGATATCATAAGTGAAAGCACAGACTATAACATCAAATAAGGAAGAATACTGATGAAAAGCTAAAGGGGTTATCTACATAATAGCAAAAACATCACATATTTGACCCCATTCCTTCCTTTATTACCAAAATTATTTGGAGAGCACAGCCAGACTTGAAACACTTAATACCTGCATGTACATTTCTACCCAACACTTCCAAGCTGCATACCGGCTTTCTAAAGGTGTCCTATTGTGAAGTTTCGAGAATTGTATGTAAATCTGCACAATCAGGTTTATTTGTGGATGAATCGCATTACTGTGCCATTGCCTCCCTAAATGTCACAGAAATCATGACTCATTTGCAGTTGCTAATTGAGGCTGGCTATTGAGATGAAATCATGACAGGGCGGAAATAGGTAATAAAGCACTACTACAACATTAAAATAAGGAAGGCACCACTAAACCACGTACAGCTGCCCACTTGGTGAGGTTCAGATATGACTTTACCACCACTAATCAGTACTCATCTGACTCATCAAGAACTGTGCAGGCATCCCATGCCAGACACGAAGTACCTTCCCAAAGGGGAAAAGTGAGTGTGGTTGTCATGTAACTGCAAGAATCTGGTGGTGGGATCCTAACTACAACTGATTTTTACCTTGCGCTCACGACGCGAAAAGCGAGGTTAAGCATTCAGCTACGTACGTACGTGTGCCGTGTCTGCATTTTAAAAATTCATTTTCTCGGCAACCGTTGGTCCGATTGACATGAAATTTCACCATAGGAGGGCCTCCCCCTTTAGAATATTTTTATGATTATGACGTCATAGGTCACATGGTACATGGTCGTCTTGACTTGTCAATTAAGTCAATCATCAGAGAAGGCGCATCAGCGAAGATGGACTCCATCGTGGAAAAACTTCGCACCTCTATATCTCTGAAACTACTCCATGGAAAAAATTGAGACCTGGCTCATTGTCAACTACTCCCCATGGGGAATAAGATATGTTAATGATGATGTCATCGGTGCCTTTGTTATGACGTCATAATTCGACAAATACAACACTTATCCATCCGATCATTATGATTTTTTTTTCCAGTAACTGTTGGTCTGATGGACACGAAATTTTCGCTTTGGAGCACCTCCTCCTTTAGAATATTTTAATGATAATCATGACGTCATAGGTCATGTGGTACAGGCGCTATCTTGGAAAAACCGAAAAATGTTCCACCTCTATATCCAAAACTGCTGCATGGAAAAAATTGAAACATGGCTCATTGTAAAGAACTCCATATGGGGAATAGGTGTCGTTGATGATGACGTCATTAGTGCCAAAATTATGACGTCATAATTCGACAGGGACAACTCTTAGTCTGATCAGTTTGAAATGTATTGAGCGTGATCTATGCAACAATTATATTAGAGAATAAAAATGTGTGATGTAATCGCTCACGTGGTCTCGCAGCTATATTGGATCAAAGAAAAAAAATGTTCAAAAACAGAAGAGTTGGCTCACAACAAGTTGACTGCGCAGGGTAAGTATCTTAATATAATTCGCCAAATGTCCGTCCGTCTGTCTGTCTGTCTGTCTGTTGGAAGGTACCGTAAACACTGCTGAACCGATCGCAAAGATATTTTGGGTGGATAACCCTGGGATCTCCAGGAGTAAAATAGGCTATTTAGTTTTCCCAATTTCAGCTTTAGTCTCCAGCATTCTCAGGTTTGGACTCCCGCATAACATTCGCGTTCGCATGACGTTCATTGTTCTCATTGTGACGATGTTGTTTTCCCGGGTGCCGCACAAACGGCTGCACCGATCGCTGCACGGACTCGATCGGACTCGGTGACCTCGGACAAAGACCTTTTATAAGGACACGTGTTGAATCCCTGATTGGGAGAATTCTAACCCATTTCAACTGAAGGAAACACGTATCGCCATCGGGAGTACATACGCCAAAGGCGATTGTGAACACGATTATCGATCACGATTCACGATCACGATCATCACGATCATAGCCGGCGAAGCCGGTGTTGTGAATGAACGCATACATATTATGTTGAAAAGCCAGATTTTGCTGGATCCCTTTAGAATTTCGAAGCTTTGACGCACCAAATCGCTCAATGGAGGCCGCCATCTTGCGGAGGCGGAAGTATGCATAACAAATTGAAAAAAGTTCAATAGGAGTTTGTTTCACCCGTCTTTTTTTGATTCACAATCTTATGCACCTCTAATTTGTAATTAAAATACTTTAAGACCAACCTCGTTCCCCGGGCCCACACGGACCCTGGTTATCTTCAACGAAAATCGTCACCAATTACCGGAACCAATGAGATTCGAGCATTTGAAAATTATTTCAAAAAAGCTTTTTACCACATTTCAGACGCTGAAAACGGCGTCAAATATTCTAAAATTGACGAAGAATTATTTTTTAGAAATCTCGCGGCCGTAGAGGATAGTTTTTCACGGCCGGAAATATCCGAAGTTGAGACGGAATTCACCGAATTAATCAAGAAGGAAATTTTATAAATTGTAATCTCATCCAGAATGCAAATGGTGTCATTTTGAACTAGGTACGGTACCTACTATACCTACCTACTACCAACTACCTAACCTACTGATGCCATAGTGATGGGTAAAATAGTGGCAAGAGGCAAGAGTGGCAAGAGTGGCAAGTGGCAAGAGGCTTCGCCGGCTCATTGCGGCTTTGCAGTCGGGTACTAGTAGTGTATCGATCATTGTGGGACAGGACATTTGGTGAATTATAGTAAGATACTGTTTAGATTTTGCTGATTTGCGTGTGATATGATTTAACGGATGTTTATATGAATCGTTTAAAATAAAAAAAGCCTTCAATTTCTGATATTTTACCTTTTCATTTGGGCCTCCCAATTGAAGCCCCGCCCATAGGGCAGGTACCGTTGCTAGTAACACATAATAAAGGGAGCGGGAGAAAAGAAGGGGGGGGGGGAGAGAGAGAAACACAACAACAGTAGGGAACAGGGACATTAAGAGACCTGTGGATCTGTGGAACACGGGATAAGCAAGATGGACACTGCAGGGACTTTCAGGAAAGAAAACAAGGAATTTGAAGGAGGTTGATTTGGGATGGTTTAACAGGGGTAGAAAAGATCAAGGGTTTGGATGGGGGAAGATAAGAGATGGTGGTGAACAGCTGTTTTGAAGACCTGGAGGGAGAAGTGGGATTGAAGAAAGCATGGAAGTTTGCTCCAGAGGTGGGAAAAAAAGGAATAAAAAAGTGAAGGTGAGCAGAGAGTCTTGATTTTGGCAGTTTCACCAGAATAGGGTTGCTTGCAGATCTTGTGCGTCCTGTAGGAATATTTGGGGGACAGAGTCCAGAGAGAGCTGGGGGGGCAAGGCCGGAGAGGAGTCGGTAAAGATAGAAAGACGCCAACCTGCCTGCGGTGAGCGAGTGATAGGCCCTCAGAATCGGCTTCATCGCGGGAGATTCCAACGATTCTAAAAGTTTTGGTTTCTTCAGCGTGAAGACGAGCTAGGTGTGAGGCAGGAGCACCAGCCCATAGGGGAGAGCAGTACTCCATTGAGCTGCGGATGAAAGCCTTGTATGTGGTGAGGAGCTCAGGTGTGTCAAGGAAGGACTTCGCACGGCGGAGGATGCCCAGTCGGCGACTGGCTTTGGAGGCCAGCTTGGAAATGTGGTTTTCCCAGGAAAGATCATGGTAGATAGTGAGACCCAAAAGCTTGAGTGACAGAACTTGAGTGACATTTGTCTGCTAAAACTTAAGGTATTTTATACTCTGCATAGTTTGGGTAAAAAGGAAATTTTCCAATAAAAGTTATTCTTGCGGGATATATATGTACAATGGTAACTCTGTGTGCATAAGCAATAGACAAGGGTCACTTTATTGAATTGTACAATGATGAGATTATATATTTTGGCAATTTTTCTAACGATTGTAAAAGGTAGCAAACTACCCAGAGAGAAGGTTTGTTGTTACAACACAATGTATTAGGCTATATTTGCCTTTCTAGGAACAACTTGTTATATGAATACCATCGAGTTGCACACTGCAACACATTGCATCAGTGTCAATAAAATGTGTGCAGACCGTAGCTGTGCAACAGACATCACTACAAAGCTAAAATAACTATATAGATGGAATGGTTGTCATGGATAGTCAGCTCAAATGGACACATCCAACATGGTGAAGATGGAAATATAAACACGTGCTGTGAATGGTGATGTGGCGGATGAATAAACCTCAACGAATTTCCTTGAATCCGCACACATGACGGGCACAGTCTGAAAGCTTCTTTCAATAAAAAAAAGTATAAATATTGTATTCACCAATTGGGCTTTGCAGGTGGACCTTGCCATTGAAGGAGCTGTGGCTCCCACGTCGATCGAAAGAATGGACGCGACAAAAAGCTTGAATTCATCTGAGCTGCTTTATTAGAATCAAACACTCAGGCACTCTGGGAAAAACGTTTTACGGTCGGCAATATATATCTATTCCGCCAGGGGGTTTGCCCAGGCCTGGCGCCAGGGGGCGTGGCCCCGCGGGCCGGCTGCGGCCTGGCAAGCCGAGGGCGAGCCTGCCCGGGCGTCCCGACCGAGGCCTGGCAAGTCGAGCGCGGGCCTGCCCGGGCGTCCTGGACGAGCCCGGCCTGGTGATCGCTCCGCGTCCTTGATAGGTGCAAGGCGATTGTGTAACCCCAGCGGCAGCCGCTACACACGTCCCCCCAGAATCGACTTGCACCGGCAGGGTCAACTTGAGGGGGGTCCTGATGACCCGGCCGAAGCGACCCCTGGTGGGTCGTGGGAGGGGGTCCGGTGAGGTGGTGGGCGGTCGAGTGGGGGGCACCGTGGACGGGGGGCGGCCTCGCCGCGGCGGGAGGGCCACCCGTGGTGGGTGGTCGACGTCCACGTGCGCCGGCTTGAGGCGGTCCACTGCAATCCGGTCCGACCTGCCGCCGATGTCGATGACGAACGACTTGTCGTCCCGTCGCAGCACCCGGAAGGGCCCGTCGTACGGCGGCTGGAGTGGCCGCCGATGTGCGTCGTGACGCACAAAAACATACTCCGCGGTGCGGAGTGCTGGGGGGACGTAGGACTGGGGGTCACCGTGGTGGGATGTCGGCACGGGGGCAAACCGTCGGGCGGCCTCCTGGAGGTCCGAGCGCTGGCGAGCTGCGGACCAGGGGCTGGTAGCGTCGGGCACGAATTCGCCCGGGACGCGTAGCACCTGGCCATAGACCAGCTCGGCGGTGGATGCCTGGAGGTCCTCCTTGGGGGCCGTGCGAAGGCCCAAAAGGACCCACGGCAGCCGGTCGGCCCAACCGCCGTCTTGAAGGCCGGCCATGAGCGCGGCCTTCATGGAGCGGTGGAATCGCTCGCACAACCCGTTTGCTTGGGGGTGGTAGGCCGTAGTACGGTGGAGCTTGACCCCCAGGTTGCGGGCGACCGCGCCCCACAGCTCGGAGGTGAACTGTGGTCCGCGGTCTGACGAGATGTCCGCCGGTGCGCCGAAGCGGGCGACCCAGGTGGCGATGAAGGCCTGCGCCACGTCGGCGGTGGTGGTGGAGACGAGGGGAACGGCCTCCGGCCACCTGGTGGTCCTGTCCACCATGGTGAGCAGGTGTGTGAACCCTCGTGATGGGGGAAGGGGGCCCACCAGATCCACGTTGACGTGGTCGAAACGTCGTTCGGGCACGGTGAAAGGTGCCAGCGGGGCCTGGGTGTGTCGGTGGACCTTGGCCCGTTGGCAGGCGGTGCAGGCGCTGGTCCAATCGCGGACGTCCCGACGAAGGCCGTGCCAGACGAAACGCGCCGACACCAGCTTCTGGGAAGCTTTCCGGCCCGGGTGGGAAAGGCCGTGGAGGGAGGCGAAGATGCGGCGTTGCCAGGTGACGGGCACGATGGGGCGAGGCCGGCCTTGGGAGACGTCGCAGAGCAGGACAGTGTCCGCGCAGGGGATGTCGGCCAGGCGGAGGCCCGTGTCCGCCGCCCGGAGGGCTTGCACCGTGGTGTCGGTGGTTTGGTCCGCCGCCATGAGCGCAAAATCCACGCCCAGGTGGACCGCGTTCGCGCTGGCCCGGGAAAGACAGTCGGCCACGGCGTTGTTTTTGCCGGCGACGTGCCGGATGTCCGTGGTAAACTCCGACACGGCGGAGAGGTGGCGCTGTTGGCGGGCCGACCATGGCTCCGTGACCTTGGCCATGGCGTAAACCAACGGCTTGTGGTCGACGAACGCCGTGAAAGGTCGGCCCTCCAGGAGGTGGCGGAAATGGCGGACGGCCAGGTGTAGACCGAGGAGCTCCCGGTCAAACGTGCTGTATTTGAGCTCGTTCGGCCGGAGCTGCCGGCTGAAAAAAGCGAGTGGCTGCCAAACCCCGTTCACCCATTGCTCATGTACGGCGCCCACCGCGTAGTCGGAGGCATCCGTGGTGAGGGCGATGGGAGCGTTGAGCACCGGGTGAGCGAGCAGTGTTGCGTCGGCGAGGGCCCGCTTTGAGCTTTGGAAGGCCGCATCCATTGCTGCGGACCAGGCGATGTCGTGCTTGGCCGGCTTGCCCCGGAGGGCTTCGTAGAGGGGCCGCATGAGTTGAGCAGCGCGGGGCACGAAGCGGTGATAAAAATTCACCATTCCCAGGAATTCCTGCAGGGCCTTTATGGTGCGGGGACGCGGGAAAGTGGTGATGGCCTCGACCTTGGTTGGCAGCGGCACAGCCCCGTTCTTGGTGATGTGGTGGCCCAAAAAATCAACGGCCGTCGTGCCGAAGTGGCATTTGGCCGGGTTGACGATGAGGCCGTGCTCGCTGAGGCGCCCGAACAGTGTTCGGAGGTGGAGGAGGTGCTCGGCCCGGGACGTGCTGGCGACGAGGATGTCGTCCAGGTAAACGAAAAGGAACGGCAGGTCACGCAGCACGCCGTCCATCAAGCGCTGGAACGCCTGAGCCGCGTTCTTGAGACCAAACGGCATCCGCAAGAACTCGAATAAGCCGAACGGCGTGATGACTGCCGTTTTAGGGACGTCGGCCGCCCTGACAGGTACCTGGTGATATCCCCGTATGAGATCAATTTTTGAAAAAATGACCCGTCCCGCCAGACGGGCGGAGAAGTCTTGGATATGCGGGATCGGGTACCTGTCGGGTGTTGTAGCGTCATTAAGACGGCGGTAGTCGCCACACGGGCGCCATCCACCCCCCGGCTTTGGCACGATGTGCAGTGGCGAGGCCCACGCGCTATCGGAGCGCCGCACGATGCCGAGGTGCTCCAACGCGTCGAATTCGGCCTTCGCAACGGCAAGCTTGGCTGGGTCGAGGCGGCGGGCCCTGGCGTAGACCGGCGGGCCCGTGGTTGGTATGTGGTGCTCGATCCCATGCCGTACTGCGACGGCCGAAAACGTCGGCCGCGTGAGGGCCGGGAACTCCGCGAGCAGGCGAGCAAACTCGTTCGCCGCCGGGACGGTGCATGCCAGCTCGGTCGGCGCGGAGCTGCTCAATGTGCATACCAGGGAGCTGAAGGTTTCAGCGTTGATTAAACGACGCCGTTGGACGTCCACCAGCAGTCCGTGTGCGCAGAGGAAGTCGGCGCCGAGCAGAGCCATGGGCACGTTGGCGGTTACAAACGTCCAAGCGAAGCGTTGGCCGCCGAAGCAGAGGGTGACGTTGCGCGGGCCGAAGGTGCGGATAGTCGATCCGTTGGCCGCAACCAAGGAGGGGCCGCAAACCGCGGATTGCCTGTCCTGGTCAGAGGCGGGCATGACGCTCACTTGGGCGCCGGTGTCGCACAGGAAGCGCCGTCCGGACGCTTTATCCGTGATGAACAGTAAGTTGCCCGTGTGACTGTGGCCGGCGCTCATGGCAGGTAATGAACGCCGGCCTGGCCGTTTCCCGACCCGCCGAAGGTGCACGGGGGTCGGCATGTCCGGGCCTTCTGTCCGAACCTGGCATGATAGGAACACCACGCTTGGTCGGGTGGAGGCTTCGGACGTCGTGCTGAACGTGGTCGGCTCGGTATAGCGGCCGCCAATTGCGTCGGCAGTTCGGCCGTCGAACGCGCCGGGTGCTCGGGCGCCATGGATGGTGCATCAGGCGGCGGCGGGTCCCATGTCGCCGCTGCGATGCGCTGTCCCGCGGCGGAGATTTTGTCGGCTTCTCTGGCAAGGGCCCGGGGATCTGTGATCGTCGTGCTTGCCAGGGCGAGGCGTACCGGGTTAGGCAGCTGACGGAGGAACAGCTCCCGGAACAGGAATGCCGGAGAGTGCTCGCCGAGCAGCGAAAGCATGTAGTCCATTCGCTCGGAAGGGCGCGTGTCGCCGAGCTCCGGCAAATCGAGCAGGCGCCGTGCGCGTTCCGCCGCTGGGAGGGCGAAAGCATCGAGGAGAAGCTTCTTAATCGTGCCGTATTTGTCCGCGGCTGGCGGGCTCTCGAGGAGGCTCAGGGCGCGGGCTGCGGTGGCTGAACCGAGCGCAGCGACCACGTGGTGGAAGCGGGTGTCGTCCGCCGTGATGCCCCGCAGGGCGAACAGGGACTCCGCTTGTGCGAACCAAACCGCCGCGTGAGCCTCCCAGAAGGTAGGCAGTTTAAGGGCGACTGCCGTGTCCATGTCGGTAGGTCACCAATGAAGGAGCTGTGGCTCCCACGTCGATCGAAAGAATGGACGCGACAAAAAGCTTGAATTCATCTGAGCTGCTTTATTAGAATCAAACACTCAGGCACTCTGGGAAAAACGTTTTACGGTCGGCAATATATATCTATTCCGCCAGGGGGTTTGCCCAGGCCTGGCGCCAGGGGGCGTGGCCCCGCGGGCCGGCTGCGGCCTGGCAAGCCGAGGGCGAGCCTGCCCGGGCGTCCCGACCGAGGCCTGGCAAGTCGAGCGCGGGCCTGCCCGGGCGTCCTGGACGAGCCCGGCCTGGTGATCGCTCCGCGTCCTTGATAGGTGCAAGGCGATTGTGTAACCCCAGCGGCAGCCGCTACACCATCACCTATACTGAAGGAGAAGAGTCCCAAGTATGAAAACTTTTGCTCTTGAAAGTCGTCCATATTATAGCATTTGCACGTTGGACCGGGATTATATATATATATATATATACATGAATTCGGCCCAAGGGTTGAATCATTTCTGAGGCCTAGCTGTGCCCTTGCACATCATGGCAGGAATTTGCAATTTGGAAAGTGTAACCAGCTGTTGTTGTTTCGTATGCAGCCTATGGCTGCTGGCTTGCATCGTTTTTCTGGAAGCTCGTTTGTGCCGCTGATGCAGTGCCCCAATTACCGGTGAGCTGGTACTCAATTTGCCGACCCCGGAAGGATGACAGGCTGAGTCAACCCCCGCTGGTGTCAATTCAACGATCAACTGGGATTCAGGCTCAGGATCCGAGGACCCCAAGCCATCACCCTAACCATTAAGCCAACACCAGGCACAGTGCACCAGCTGAAAACAACGTACTCTTTGGAAAAGGCGACAAGGGATATTTAATGCCCGCAATCAGGAAGGATCACAAAATGGACTTACATGGGGCTCACAAAATGGACTATCTCATGGACAAAATCTCATGGACTACCAAAAAATGGACTATCTCATGGACAAAATGGACTATCTCATACTAGCTCACAAAATGGACACCTCACGGGGCTCGCAAAATGGATGCCTCATGGGGCTCACAAAATGGATGCATGGGGCTCACAAAATGGACACCTCACGGGGCTCGCAAAATGGATGCCTCATGGGGCTCACAAAATGGATGCATGGGGTTCACAAAATGGATGCCTCATGGGGCTCACAAAATGGATGCCTCATGGGGCTCACAAAATGGATGCATGGGGTTCACAAAATGGATGCCTCATGGGGCTCACAAAATGGACTCCTCATGGGGCTCACAAAATGGATAACTCATGGGGCTCACAAAATGGACTCCTCATGGGGCTCACAACATGGATGCCTCATGGGGCTCACAAAATGAACGCCTGGTTTAACTAGATCTCTCTGAAGGAAAGCAAAGCACATTCCGGCAGCGCCATGTCAGGGAATCACCAGGGTGACCATTTGTAGTCGAGTTGAGAATCAAAAACAAATTGGACAACTCAAGGTAGAATGAAGAATTTGTCTTGTAGGTGAAGGCTAGTGACAATCTGTGCATCAGCGGACGTGTAGATCAATGGCCGAAATAAGTAGCTACTGTGGGAAGCTGATCTTTGAGCCGTTAATCCTTCGTCAGAGCATACATGTGCTCACATGTGCTGTTCTTCAGAAAGACC
>NC_136267.1:32218368-32308368 GCF_964187855.1 Myxine glutinosa
GTAACACTTGTTTGAACAATCCCAGCTTCTATCATGGTCAATTTTATATTGCTTGGTAGATTTTTATTATAACTTGCTAAAAAATTAGGATGAGGAATTTAATCTGTGTAGTGCTTGAAAGATGAATCATGGTGTGTTTTACCCTTCAGTGGCAGATTGATGGCAAATGGTATATTGGCCTACTCAGTGTTACCATCGCAACTGAAGTCTCATGATGCTTGGAACTTAGGTTCAAATATATATATATGGTCAGGATGGAAAACTCCAGTTTCCCTTGACATCATTAACCGAGGAGTTTAAGGTGGTGAAGGTGCGGGAGTTCGTGATGTTGGGAGATTCGAGTGATGCAGTGGTAAAGAATGCTCTCCCAGAGAAGAAGGGAAGTCGGAAGTGGAATGCAAGAGCAGAGGTGGATGAGATGGAGGAGCAGTTGCAACAGGAGGAGGTCGTGGGGATCGTACAGCATTGAAAGCACGGGAAGCATGGCTTGGGGTGGATGAAGCATGAGCGATGAGGAAAGGCATGTGTGAAAGAGAGGAGGAAGATGGTTGAGAGGGAGGTAAGAAGAAAGGAGGAGGAGGGGAGATATGTGAAAGCAGTCACACAGGCACAGCAAGGTGCTTGGATGCGGTGGGAAGGTGTGCGGGTGAGGATATTGAAGTGGCAAGAGATTTGGAGGATGGAGCCAATATTGTTGAGTTTCCTGTTGCGGGCAACGTATGATGTGCTTCCGTCACCAGGAAACTTGAGATTGTGGGGGTTGATGAAGGAGGAGAGATGTCATTTGTGTGGAGGTTTGGGAACGGTGCAGCATGAAATCAGTGCATGCTCAGTAGCATTGGCAGCAGGAAGATACAAGTGGCGGCATGATCAGGTGTTGGCGGTGGTAGTGCAGATGGTGCAACCAGATGTGCTGAAATCGAAACAGAGAAGAGTGGAGAAGGAGACCGATGGCGGAGAGGTGTTGTTTGTAAAAGAGGGCCAAGTGGTAAGAGGTGGAAAGAGGAGGAGGTGGCAGGCAAGAGGTCTGTCAAATGCTTGTGATTGGCAGGTGGTTGCAGACCTAAACCCACAATTGGTATTCCCAGAGGAGATCTGTGTGACAAGGTGCGGCCTGACATTGTCATCTGGTCACATGCAACAAGACAGGTCATCTAAGGAGAATTGTATGTATGTTGGGAAGAGAACATGGAGGAGGTGCACGAGAGTAAGAGAGGAAAGTACAGTGAGCTGGAGGCAGAGTGTCGGGAGAAGGGATGGCAAGTTTCTTGTCAGCCATTTGAGGTGGGGTGTAGAGGGTATATTGGCAATTCCTTTTCTGTATTTCTTGCTCGGCTTGGAGTGAGTGGGACAGAAAGAAGGAGGATGTGTGACAGAGTGGCCCAGGTTGCCTTGAAAGGCTCACTTAGGATATGGAGGAAGTTTATGGAGGCAAGTCGAACGGTGTATTTTGAGGTTGTGGGTGGTGGTTCATTTCAGCCTATCGGGATAGTGACTGAGTGCGGAAGAGAGATGGAGAAGTGTGAATGGTGTGTGTGTGTGTGTGTGTGTGTGTGTGTGTGTGTGTGTGTGTGTTGCAGGAGTGGGTGTGGTTTTGCATGAATGTGTTTTTGTTTGAGTGGTGCATGTTGTAAGGATAGGTGGTCGGTTGTTTTTTTATTTTGTTTTTGGTGTGTGCGTGAGTTGATGATGGGCTGTGAATTCTGGGAGTGGAGGCAGTTTTGTTGTTGTAGTCTGTGTTCTCAATGGCTGGGGGTGGGGGTATGTATGCATCCAGGTGTAGCTGCCGCATGTGGTGGCGTATGTGCCCCTGCTGGCCCACCTTAGCTGACCGTATCAAGGTTGAAGGGCCGAAACGGGATGATGCTGAGGACCTCGACTGAGGACCCAGTCAGTGAAGAACACTTGTGACCAGGTGTGTTTGGAAATTTTATATACATATATATATTATACAGTCACGTGAAAAAGTAAGTAGACCCCATGTAAAGTTTTGACTTTTTCAACATATTTCAACATACAGTTATTTTTTTTTGTATACAAGGTCGAGGCTTGTGTTAGAGCTAACTCCAACAACTGGTGAAAACTCCAGAAACCGACACATCGACTTACATCCCACATACAATTTGATCTTCATTTCAACAATATTGATAGATAAAGGAGAGATACTATAACAAATATCATGAAACATTTACATTTTGTAGTCCATTGTATAATTTAAATAAACATAAATGCAAATTTTGCATGTGGAAAAAGTAAGTACACCCTTGGCTCTAATAGGTGGTATTACCCCCTTTGGCAGAAACAACCTCAAGTAGGCGTTTCTTATAACTGTCTACCAGTCTCTGAGTTCGATTGGGAGAAATTTTTGCACACTTCTCCATGCAGAATTCTTTCAGCTGTGCGATGTTTGAGGGGTTTCTTTCATGCACAGCTCGTTTCAAATCCCCCCACAACATCTCGATGGGATTTAGATCCGGGCTTTGACTTGGCCATTCCAGAACCCTCCATTTGTTTCTTTTCAGCCATTCCTTGGTGGATTTACTGGTATGTTTAGGGTCATTGTCATGTTGCAAGGTCCACCTTCGGTTGAGCTTCAAATTTCCCACAGATGTCCTCACATTATCCTCAAGCACCCTCTGGTACAATGCAGAATTCATAGTGGATTCTATGATGGTGAGGTGCCCAGGACCTGATACAGCAAAGCTGCCCCAAACCATAATATTTCCACCACCATGCTTTACAGTTGGTATCAGGTTCTTGTGGTCAAATGCTGTCTTTCGTTTTCGCCAAACATGTCTTGTGGTACTGTGGCCAAATAGCTCTACCTTTGACTCATCTGTCCAGAGCACATTGTTCCAGAAGTGCGGGTCTTTGCCGAGGTGTTCAATGGCAAACTTTAGTCTTGCCCTGATGTTCTTTCTGGACAGCAAAGGTTTCCTCCTGGCACACCTCCCATGTAGATCAAATTTGTGCAGCCCCTTTCTAATGGTAGACTCGTGCACTTTGACATCAACAGTGGCAAGAGCTACGTGTAGGTCCCATGATGACATTCTGGGGTTCTTCGAGACTTCTTTCAGCATCTTTCAGTCTGCTCTCGGGCTGAACTTGCTGGGGCGGCCTGGCCTGAACAATTTGGCAGTTGTTTGGAATCTTCTCCACTTGTAGATGATCTTCCGGACAGTCGAATGATTGATTTCAAATTGTTTGAAGATCTTTTTAAATCCCTTCCCAGACTCGTAGGCATCTATAACCTTCTTTCTGAAGGCCTCAGAGAGCTCTCTTGATCTAGGCATGGTGACGCCGCACACTTCAACAACAAAGAGCAAACCAAACTAAATGTCTGAGGTTTAAATAAGACAGGTTCCTCCAAGATCCTCTCTAACGATGTTCTAATCATTTGCACCTGAGCTGGTGCACCTGATTCTAATTTTAGGTGTTTGAAGTAGTGATAAATGTCGGGGTGTACTTACTTTTTCCACATGCGAAATTTGCATTTATGCTTCTTTAAATTATACAATGGACTACAAAATGTAAATGTTTCATGATATTTGTTACATTATATTACCTTTATCTATCAATATTGTTGAAATGAAGATCAAATAGCTGTATGTTGAAATATGTTGAAAAAGTCAAAACTTTACACGGGGTGTAATTACTTTTTCACGTGACTGTATATGTATATATCTATATATATATATATATATATATATATATATATATATATATATATATATATATATATATATATATATATATATATATATAGATATATATAGATATATACTTACTGTCTTTTTGCAATTGTTGTTTTCATGTATTGTTATGCATTATGTTTTCCACTCTGTCAAAGCGCCTTTGGGCTTCTGGAAAAGCGCTATACAAAATAAATGAATTATTATTATTATTATTATTATATATATACAGAATATATACAGAATATATATACAGTACAGTATATATACATATATATATACAAGGACCTGCACAAGTATTCATGCCACTTCAAAGTTTTCACATTTTGATGCCTGAGCACCTGTGGTTTTTTGAATTTTGAATTTGTTTAAATTTTGTTTGAAATTGTTTAAATTTTCTTTGAATTTTCACCTGAGCTTAGTTCATGAGGTTTTCAAATCAAACTTAATATATAGTCTTCACAAACTACCTAAAAGTGAAAAAGATTTTTAAAATGCAGATAAAATGTGAATTTGTTTGATTAACAGAGAAAATTACATTATTTTCAGTTGGATAAGGATTCAAACGCTTTGCCTAATAAACACTAAATCACTTCAGGAACAAATTATTTGTTTGAAAGGTTACAAAATAAGTGCAATAGGTTTCACCTGTACGCATGTATTTAGTGGTTTAACTTAAAAATTAAGATCCCACACTTATCTAAGGACTTTTAAGGTGCAACTCACTTGGTCAACGAACAAGGCAAACATGAACACCAAGGAACTTTCCAAAGAAGTCAGACATAAATGGTGGAGAAGCTCCGTTCAGGAGAGGGTTATAAGAAGATTTCAAAGTCACTCATTATCCCTTTGAGTTCAGTGAAATCCATCATTAAGAAGTGGAAGATGTATCATACCCCACAGACTTTACCCTGACAACAGACTAAGTCAACCATCCAAAACTCAGCTTCTGGGCAAGCAGGAAACTGGGTTGGCATGTCACTGTAAATCCAACAATAACTTTGAAAGATCTTTAAAGCTCCATGGCCGAGATGGGGGTCAGTGTTCATCAATCAACAATATCCCGTTCCCTTCACAAAGCTGGCCTCCAGGACAGGTTACAATAAATCAGCCATTACCGAAAAAGATGCATATATGAGCTCGTATGGAGTTTGCAAAAAAAAAAAAACATCTTGATGACAGTGCAGGTATGTGGAGAAAAGTTTTGTGGTCAGACGAGACAAAATTTAACTTTTTGGTCTAAATGCAAAGAGTTACATCTGGCACAATCCTAACACCACTCATCACAAAGTTATTGGCAGAGGGAGCGATGTTTTGGGGGTGATTTTCATCAGCAGAGACTGGCAAGCTTGTCATGATAGAAGGGACAATGGACGGTGCAAAGCAAAGTACAGAATGAAAACCTGCTTGAGTTAGTCATTAATCTGAAACTGGGTTTAGAACCTCCTTTAGAGGCCATTTTCCCCTGCAGAGCAGGGGTTGGCCTTTTTCAGGCACCTTGGTCCCCTTTTGAAGCAATGTTTTATGGCCGGATGCCCTTCCTGCCGCCAACCCTGTTTGTCGCCTCTTGCGACACACAGGGAATTACCAGTGAACTGGTACTCAATTTGCCGACCTCGGAAGGATGACAGGCTGAGTCAACCCCCCGGCGTTAATTCAGCGATCGACCGGAATTCGAACGCAGGATCCTAGGATCCCAAGCCGGCACCCTAACCGCCAAGCCAACACCAGGCTTAATCTGAAACTGGGTATGACAATCACATTTCAGCATGACAATGATCCGAAGTGCAAAGATAAAGCCACACTGGAGTGGCTGAATAAGAAGAAAATAAATGTTCTTGAGTGGCCTAGTCAAAGTCCTGACTTGAACCCAATTTAGCATTTATGCCGAGACTTGAAGATTGCAGTCCATCGACAATCACCATCAAACTTGGCAGAACTAGAGCAATTTTCACGTGATGAATGTGCAAAGATTTCACCATCTCAATGGGTAAAGCTGGTAGAGACCTACACAAAAAGACCCATAGCACCCATTGCTGCAAAAGGTGCTTCCACCAAGTACTGATCTAAGGGGCTGAATACTTTTGCAACCAGTGAATTTTGATCTGTACATGTTTTTTGCAGGTATTCCTGCCATGGAACCTCCTTCCACGATAACAGTGTTTAGTTCGATCTCTGCAGTTATGAATACAAAAGTTAATTTGGAAAAATTGTTTAGAACTACATAATTAATAATTCCTCTAAATGTGGCATCATTAGTAGGGAGTGAATACCTTTACTAGTAGGGAGTGAATACCTTTACAAGACACTGTACCATATGGCTTTGCCCATTGTCTCCTAATATCCTTGTAATCCGTATCAATGCACACTGATGTCTGCTAATGTCTTTTTTCTTGCATGTGATTGATGTACAAGCTCTTCCAAGAATCTCACATAAATCATAAAAAAGAAAACAAAGTGCTTACTGGGGATTTCAAACTCGTTGGGCTCCTCTCGTGCAAGGCGTTCACAACCAACGTCGGAGAGTGGACCGAAAATGACCACAGGCCTTGGGAAGCCAGCTGTCACATCAATGCCCAGAAGGTCCAGAGGGGATTGGAAACAGAAGGAGAAACACACAGTAATAAACGTTAGGATTGATGCGTTCTGTTTTATTGGCAATCTTCAACATCACAGCAGCTGTTGTTGATGATTTCATGTTGCCGTGTGGGCTTTGTTCATGAACCTCCTTACGGCCCCAACAGGAACAATAAACAATGTGGCAAAAATGTAGCTGTTGCATCAACAGAAGGAATTATGACGAATGTTCTCAAATTATCAGTAAACACTTCCAAATGTCCCACTTATGGATTATTCAGCTTCTCTTCTAGAGGCTTTTCAGCATTCGTCAGATCTAACAGGTTCCTGGAGGCTCGCCCTGTATGCTCCCCATAGGCTGTGGGTGTTCGGCCTGACACATCTCCGGGTAGGCGCATTACCGGCCAGCACACAAGGAAGGCTTGGGCTTCACTGGTCTACGGCTCCTGAAAGGATGCCAATTTGGCCTCGCTCTCACGCCCCTACCTCACGGCGGCCGGCAGAGATTGGAGGGCCATGGCTGAAATGGATGGAGCTGATGGCCTTCCCCTCTCCTATTTTCTTTCACGCCCCATGGGGCACCCAACTACGGGTCACTACCACACTTTTCCGGGATGGCAGATGATCTTCATAATTAAATAACCACATGCCGGAGCAAAGATTACATCCTGATGATGGATACAGGTCCCATTACATGTTGGCGCATAGTTGGAGGTACCATTGCATGGCAGATCCAGATTCTAGAGGAACTTGCTTCACTGCTGGTGCTATGATCTCTAGCAAGCAAGCTTCACCAGCCAAGCAAGCTCCACCAGGGAGGATCTCCACCAAGCAAACTCCACAGGCCAAGCAAGCTCCACCAGGGAGGATCTCCACCAAGCAAACTCCACATGCCAAGCAAGCTCCACCAGGGAGGATCTCCACCAAGCAAACTCCACATGCCAAGCAAGCTCCACCAGGGAGGATCTCCACCAAGCAAACTCCACATGCCAAGCAAGCTCCACCAGGGAGGATCTCCACCAAGCAAACTCCACATGCCAAGCAAGCTCCACCAGGGAGGATCTCCACCAAGCAAACTCCACAGGCCAAGCCAGCTCCACCAGGGAGGATCTCCACCAAGCAAACTCCACAGGCCAAGCAAGTTCAACAAGGCTCAAAGCCCTTAAGCAATTTTACAGCCTCTTTCCTTTTCCATACTCATTTATATCCTGGCATAGTCACTGGGTCAGCCTCACGTGGTTTTCCACCATATAAATAGTTAAACGTTTCAGATCCCTTGGCTGGAAGATCCGTCTCAGGGGTTCTGCATTAGCTGTACGGAGAGCGCCCTAGGTCAATGTGAGCAACGTTCTGACAAATTCAAGAAGCAAAGTTAATCACTTCAAATTACATAAACTTTGGCAGAGTTTCTTAGTTACCCTTTCACTTACCTACTTGAATGTTTGGATTGTCATTGAAGTTGTTAGTTTGTTGTTTTGGTAATAAAACAAAGAGAAGAGTTTTGAGGATGTATAGGCCTCAGGATATTTGATGTCCAAATAGATGTCATCATCCAAAAATACTCCGTACCTTCACCAAGTACTACAGTCTCGTAAGCAGGTAAGTGCCTGTGAACAGGACGTGGAGATGCATCGCTTCTCTGTTTGGTCTCACTCTTCTTGACAGAGCGGAGGCTCCGGAATTTCCAGGAACCGGAGCGTGAAGGACCGGTAAGTTGTTGGTCTGACTGCAGTTGGACAAGCTGCTCAGCTCTGTCCAACACAAACATAAAACATAAACATATTATTTTCTGTTACCAGGAACATCTAAGAAATGTCTTTTAAAAATTGGAGATTTAATATTTAAAAAAAACAAGATTGAAGAAATCTGTCTTTAAAAAATTGACTTTTTATTGTCAACTAGCCGAAAACACCCGGCGTTGCCCGGGTACTTTTTGAATGAATTTACTACTATAATTCAGCTTTTACTCGCGGCCGTAGAAGATTGACTACTATAATTCAGCTCAGCTTTTAATTGCGAAATAGGTCCAGCCCGGCCGAGGCGGCCTCGCCACCTAACCTATAACCTTCTCGGGGCCTGTCCCGACATTTTTTGTTTCAGAGGTTTCCTCCTATCTTTCACCGTTCAGGAGATTAGTTCCGTGCAGACAAACAAACAAACAAACAAAAACTTTCTTTTATACAGTATATATAGATATATTTATTTTTGGAAGGTCACAATGCTTTGGACAATTATCCTCCACAACATGCACATTGCACATAGACCATGGTGATGCTCATGCTGTGCCCCCAGGATGGCCTGGCACCTGGTTTGTTATTGTGCACAATGTCATGACTCAATTTTTAATTCTCACCAGGTGTGTGCAGTTTGCAGTGGTAAAGCCTCATCAATGAACTGTACTTCGATTCCAGGAGGAATTTGAGGAAATTTAACCCTTTCTTAAGGAACAAATGTGCAATTTTCCATTTCCCCTGAAGGATATTTCTACTCCAAGGATATAACATGCTCAGAACTTCCATCCAACCAAGTTATTTTCCTTGGACAATCTATGAAAATAATCCCTTTTGAAATACCAAAGTTCATGAAATTCGCCCTCCTAAGCTTTTCTATGAGAATTACATGCACTTCCCACCAATTTTTACCTCCGCCACCAAAGGTGGATGGAGGTTATGTTTTTACCCCTGTCTGTCTGTTTGTGTGTTTGTTAACAAGATATCTCAAAAGGTTGTGGACGGATTCAGACGACATTTGGCAGAAAGGTAGTGTATGTGACAAGGACGAAATGATTAGATTTTGGTGAAGATCCGGATCTGCCTACTAGAATTTTAAAAGTAATTATTCAGCCTTGCAGCAAGCAAGCAAGCTGATATATACAGACTTGGCATTTAATATGGAATTTTTTTTTTGTGGGGGTGAACTTACTTTTCAAGATGTCTTAGAACCAAAAGTTCATTGGAATTATGTTGAAATTATTCTAGATTTTGTTAATGTGACCTTTAAAAGAAACAAAAACCACATTTGACATTTCCAAACAAATAAATTGATCCTTGAAAGTGATGTAAACTGATATCGAACTCAATTCATGGACAATACTGTGTTAAACTTCTGTACGTTTTCCAGAAGTATCTCTTTATTTTGCACATTAGCCAAAAATTTTTTTAACAAAAACAAAAGTTAAATTACGACTGGGATTACGGACAGTAAAATTACAGTTCAGTACTTCGTGTAACCCCCACGAGCATTCAGGAGAGCACGTACACGTTGAGGCATGCTGTTCACGAGATTTGCCAAGGTTTGGACAGGAAGCGCTTGCCATGCAGTGACAGCAGTCTGCTGCAATTCACGCACAGAGGTCGGCTGCTGGTCCAAGTGGTCGATTTGACGCGTTAATTCTGCCCACAAGTTCTCTATCGGATTCATATCCGGGGACATGGCAGGCCACTCCATATGCTCTACACCACGGTCAGCAAGAAAGTGTTGGATCATGCGAGCACGATGAGGCCGTGCATTGTCATCTTGGAAGACAAAGTTTCCTCGAAAGGCTGCACGAGCAAATGGAAGCAATGTTTCTTCCAGAATGGCCCTATACTTGAACTGGTTCAGGTTTCCATTCAGAACAACCAGGTCAGTTTTGCCCCCCGCATGAAAAGCAGCCCAAACGGTCACCCCACCACCTCCAGCTTGGACTATTGGCACTATACAATCTTTGTTGTAGGCTTCATGCACTTGTCTGCACACTCGGACGCGGCCATCTTGACGATAGACCAGAAATCTAGACTTGTCACTGAAGATCATGTGAGTCCAGTGTCCTGGCTGCCATTGACGGTGCTCTCTGGCCCACTGCAATCGGTGCTAGCGATGTTGTCTGGTCAGGCGTGGCTTTCTCAGGGGACGCCTGGCACTATCGCCTGCTTGAACCAGTCATTGGTTGACTAGCCTTCTGGATACAGGCACATTTGTCAGTTGCTGCCACTCAGCCCTAAGCTGATTAGCTGACTTGGTACGGCCATTGCGGACTAACCGGTGCAGCTGGCGATCATCCCTCCTTGTGGTTCTGCGGGGACGTCCTGGCCTCGGTATTGGAGTAGGGACACCCCTCTGAGCATTTCGTTTCAGGATCTTTGACACCTGACCTTGAGTGATGCCATACTGCCGAGCAATAGCACGCTGTTTCATGCCATAATTTCGTAAAGCCACCACTCCATGACAAACAGCATTGTCGAGTTGACGGACCATCTCCAGAGGAAGCGGCAATAACTTTTGGAGACGTGCAGCAGTTGTTTTCCACTAATACAGAACGCAACAACCCTTGTATACCCGTCTGTGAAGCCAATCGTCAAATGTACCTGTCCGTACATTTTGCCACGCCACCTGTGATATAATCCTGTTGTTGACTTCTTGCTGCGACAGACAATCAGTGACATGGTTCTTTTAACAAATAAATCACCAAAGTGTAAAAGAAACTCACCAGATTTATATGCTGAGTGAAGAAAGTAAACCCAAGTCAAGAAAAAAAAATATTCCATATTAAATGCCAAGTCTGTAGCATAGGGCCAAAATTATATATAACAGGATATCTCTAAAAGTTATAAGACGGATTTGGACGAAACTTGGTGGACAGGTTGGGTGTGTGACAAGACCGAATCGATTCGATTTTTGCGAAGACCTGAATATGGATTCAGATATGAGAATTATTTGATTTTTGAAGTGATTCTACGGACACCATTGAGAGATCGAGCGAAAAGCGATATATAACATATTTTTAAAAGTTGTTGACCAGTTGTGAATAAACTTGGTGGACGAGTTGGTTAGGTGACAAGAACAAGATGATTCGATTTTAGTTCAGGTCCGAATCCAGATTCGGCCTATCAGTGGGATAGAAACCATAAACAGTTTAGCCTGGTGGAGGTATGCCCTCTACCGAGAGCCCTTCTAGTTTTGAGCGGAACTCGGTAGAGTGCATATCTCCACCAGGCTGGACAGTTTAGGTGTTTTATCCCAATGATAGGACAGATCTGGATTCGGACCTGAACCTAAATCGAATTGGATTGTTATCGTCACCTCCCCCAACTCACTCCCCAAAGTTTTATTTCTAAATTATCCACAACTTTTTGAAATATCATGCTATATATAATTTCTGGCCCTATCACACAATGGTGAAGAATCAATTAGAATTAAAAAAAACTCTCATATCCGGATCCGGATTCAGATCTTCACCAAAATCGAATCAATTCTTCCTTGTCACACACCCAACCAGTCCACTAGGTTTACTCTGAATCCGTCCACAACTTTTTGAGATATCGTGCTATATATTATTTTCAGCCCTAAAATCCTCCAATCAGGATCCGGATTTGAATCTTCACCAAAATCAAATCCTCTTCGTCATTGTCACATACCCAACCTCGGCACCAAATTTCATCCGAATCCGTCCACAACGTTTTGAGATATTGTGTTCACAGGCAAACAGACAAGAAAAGACATCAGGCAGTAGCCTGACAAGGTATGACGAAAATCGAGAGAACCTTGACCTTTGACCTTGACTTTTGACATATATAGTCAAATACCATTGACATTCCGAAGGACCTTCCCTTTGGCAGTATTTTCCCAACCACCGTGTCTCGCTACACCTAATATGAAGCGGATAGAGCTGAAAATGTGTTTTATGCAAATGACACCACTGTCACCTTGACCTTTGACCTATATAGTCAAATAACATTGACAGCCTCAATTTTTTCCCTTTGGAATCCTCTGCTAAAGTTTGACAAAGATAGCTGAAAGAATTCGCGAGTTATCGCTCTCACAGACAAACAAACAAACGAGACAGACCGACACAACAAACAGACAAAGGTGAAAACATAACCTCATCCACCTTTGGTTGCGGAGGTAATAACAAATAAAGAACGACCGTCTTTGAATCCTAGTGAGGAATGCATTAGCCTGCTTGGAATCCTCAGATGAACAATTCGCATTAGTAGACAATGGACAAAGAAACGCATTATACATCATAAACAACACATCTGAGTTTAACATCCATTGTACTTTTCTGTTATTTATCCAGTGTCTACCAATGCCCTTCCTTGTCCTACATGTAATATGTGTACGAGGTTCCGGCATTTTCTACACTAGGGCATGCCCGTACTATATCTATATCTAAAATTATATCCCCCCCTCTATTTACATGAAATGGTTTGGTTCATGAAATGTTTTGGTCCATTCGCAACGCCAAAGCGAACGGCGAACGCTTTACATGAAATGGTTTGGGTCATGAAATGTGTTGGTCCATTCGCAACGCCAAAGCGAACGGCGAACGGCTTGCGAGTACAGTGACAATCCCCCCCCCCCCCCCCCCTCTATTTAGATGAAATGGTTTTTATTAGTTTTAAAACATAGTTTAACGCCAACATAGCGCCAACATAGTTTGCAAACGTGAAATAAATGAATACGCTCTCAAATGTGCCATCCGAGGCAGAGTGTGTCCGCCACGTTCGGCACACGCGATAGCTCGCTGCTCTCTGATTGGTTGAATCGTTTTTTGGACATAGCTCGGTAAGTAATTGTCCGATTAATATGAAACCTTGAAAAGGCACATCCTCGGGTCCCCAGCAATATACCTGGCAAGTTTAAAGTATATCGGACCCGTGGTTGTCGAGAAACAGCGGTCACAGACAAACAAACGTACAAACGTACAAACGTACAAACAAACACACAGAGATTACTGGAATTATAGATAGATGAGCCTTCGCTGCTTGAGAAGGAAAAATAAATGTCGAGCTTGTAGTCCCAAATATGTTATGAATAAAAGCATTTATCGATTTCATTTTACACATATATTATATAATAGCATGAGAAGAAACTTCGAAAAATATTACAACTCGTTGCAGTGAAAATGTATTGTGGCTCAAATGCAGGAAAGCTGTAGCTTGTTTCTGCATGCCCAAAAACCTTTCAAACCTGTTTCTGCTGGGGATGACACCACGCTCAAGCTCGGTTTGTCCCTCGCCGAGACGCAAGACGAGCCAGGAACCCAGTTCCCCACTATGCAGTGTATCAACCACACGGAACACCTCCCCGGAACCGAACTCCAGACTTTGTGCGGTCTCTGCCTTGTACTCAAAGTGTGTGCGGATGTAGAAGGAATCGCGGATATTGCAGTCCATGACACTGCGGTACACTGTACCAACACAATTGCGCTTTAGTTGATCCCATGACATCCCTACAGCAGAACTCTCCATTACGATGAAACAATACTCGGTATATATTTTACAAGCAAAGGTACCCGGCATTGCCCGGCAAGGCCAGTTCTCTCGTCCCACCGCTCCTCCTCCCCTCCCTAATCTAACCCATTTCCAATCTAACCTGATTCATTGCTTTGTGGCTACTGAAAACATTTTGCAATTCTCTCTTCAACTCGCAGTTCACTTGTCACATTGCTTTACTCATTCTAATCCTTTCGTATATTCTGCCTTCCTAACTCCTGGGATGTCCCCACGGAAAACCGAGCTGTGGTCGCCACGCCCACTGCTCACGCCATGGGAGCCTTCACCTGCTTAATTATTTTCATTGCACTCAATGAAGTTACACTTTAGGAAACAAGCCCAAAAGTCTAACAGCGGTGTAGCCAGGCTTATAAAATATTATAAACCACAAACACACATCATTAGCTTTTTTAACAGTCGATAATGCTGTTTATAACATTAAACAAAGAAATTTGGAGGAATCCCGCCATCCGTGAGGTAAGTTGTACTTACAGAACTGAGCAAAGATCTACTGTAATCTATATACCCCACAAGGGTTGGAGGTGTGCTCATTAACAGCTAGCTAGCGCTTGCCAAGCTAGCCATTCCTTAAAGGTGCACAGAAATGCAGAACATTTTTGACTTATTTGTATGAGTGTCAGTTTTTTAAAAATAGAAATCGATTTCTTGTATAAATAAGTAATAGCTAATTATTTTTTATATAATTTTTTTCCTTTCCTTTTTAGCGCTCTTGCACCCTGCTAAGCCCCGCCCTAAAAAAAACCCGAATTTCACTGCTACCTTGCTTATTGCTATTAAGACATATGCTTATTTATAAGAATCAATGATTTCTTTAAATTTTCAGATTTCACTCTAGATTTTGACATTTATTTCGTCCAACAGCTCCAATCCTCAAATATGAATACAGATTTCGATTAGATACTTTAATTAGTCCATGAGAGGTCATCATGGTCTCAAGGCAAAGGCCAGTACCAATGCATTGTTAATATATTATCAATTCTACAACTTTGTATTGTTAATATACTACCAATACTACAACTTTGTATTGTTAATATACGACCAATACTACATCTTTGTATTGTTAATATACTACCAATACTACAACTTTGTATTGTTAATATACTACCAATACTACAACTTTGTATTGTTAATATATTACCAATACTACAACTTTGTATTGTTAATATACTACCAATACTACAACTTTGTATTGTTAATATATGACCAATATGACAACTTTGTATTGTTAATATACTACCAATACTACAGCTTTGTATTGTTAATATACTACCAATACTACAACTTTGTATTGTTCATATACGACCAATACTACAACTTTGTATTGTTAATATACTACCAATACTACAACTTTGTATTGTTAATATATGACCAATACTACAACTTTGTTTTGTTAATATACTATCAATACTACAACTTTGTATTGTTAATATGCTACCAATACTACATCTTTGTATTGTTCATATACTACCAATACAACATCTTTGTATTATTAATATATTACCAATACTACAACTTTGTATTGTTAATATACGACCAATACTACAATTTTGTGTTGTTAATATATTACCAATACCACAACTTTGTATTGTTAATATACTACCAATACTACAACTTTGTTTTGTTAATATACTACCAATAATAGAAATTTGTATTGTTAATATACTACCAATACTACATCTTTGTTTTGTTAATATACGACCAATACTACAATTTTGTGTTGTTAATATATTACCAATACCACAACTTTGTATTGTTAATATACTACCAATACTACATCTTTGTTTTGTTCATATACCACCAACACAACATCTTTGTATTATTAATATACTACCAATACTACATCTTTGTATTGTTCATATACGACCAATACTACAACTTTGTGTTGTTAATATACTACCATTACTACAACTTTGTATTGTTAATATACTACCAATATCACAACTTTGTATTGTTAATATACGACCAATACTACAACTTTGTATTGTTAATATACGACCAATACTACAACTTTGTATTGTTAATATACGACCAATACTACAACTTTGTATTGTTAATATACTACCAATACTACAACTTTGTATTGTTAATATACTACCAATACTACAACTTTGTATTGTTAATATACAACCAATACTACAACTTTGTATTGTTAATATATAACCAATACTACAACTTTGTATTGTTCATATACTACTAATACTACATCTTTGTATTGTTAATATACTACCAATACTGGTTGTTCTTGCAACAAGATTGCAACAACTCTGGTCCTTGCGACCATATTTATGAGAATTGCACTGAGATACATTTCCCTGATTATAACGAAAATATATCTTATTCCTGAGGTTCCCACTTCATTACACCAATCTCCATGACAATGTTAGGGATTATGGAGTGACATAGTATTGTTTGAAATGATCATTGATACTTTTTTGGTCATTCTTTAACGGACTAACGTCAATATAGCATCAACAACAGCTCTTATCTTCGCTCTTACACGAGCCTCGATTCCGTATATACACACAAAAAAAAAATTAATGGAAAAAAACAACACTTTTCCAGCTATATCTTAGGAATGATTAATCCAGTTTACAATTATTGGAGTCTCCCACAAGGAAGATGACCCCCCCCCCCCCCCCACACCAGACACCACACACCCCTCAAGCCAAACTCTTCCCGGGTTTCCAATTTTTTCTTCCACTTCTGTGATTGAAAGTTTGAGACTGGATCCATATTATTCACCCCCTGTGTCCCCATATTATTCACCCCCTGTGTCCTCCCCTTGCTCTCATTCCTCCCCACATTCCTTATTTCTCCACTCCACCTCTATTTTGTCCCTCAACCCTGCTGTTGATACTCCCCCCTCTCTGCCTACTGTTCTTTTCAATCTGTTACATCTTGATCAATGTGTTACAATGTTTCAATGTGTTCTTGCACCTCCACGAGCCTCAAAACTGTACGTAAAAATAAATCTAGACCAAAGCTTCAAGAATGAATTTCACAAGATAGAAACAACAAATGTCTAACAACTAGATGAAGAGAAATACTTGGATGTGAAAAGGATTGAGAAAGTTGCTTTTGTGAGTTTGTGCTATTGTCTCACCATCCCACTTCTGCTGCGCATGGAGCGTTATGAGCTGTCCCTTTGGCAAATGCAGAAGGAAAAATACGGCGTCCTCCCTGATTGTGTGCATGAAGTCCACATCATTTACCTGTGGCAAAACAACTCAAGTCATTAGGCCTCTTCATAAATAAAAGCCAAGGTTACACCAGTCTAGTGAGGGCCACAGACAACACCAATCTCCAGACAATGAATACAACAATATAAATCCCATGATATTCTTGGGTGCATAAAAGCTTCCACTGCAAGAATAAAGATGTCATCATCGTAATCAGTATTACCTAAGTCACCTGAGATGGTGGATGGAGCTTGGTTTCACTCGTACCTGTCTGTTTGTTTGTCTGTCTGTAAGCAGGATATCTCAAAAAGTTGTGGATGGCTTTGGACGAAATTTGGTGGACAGGTTGGGTGTGTGACAAGGATGAATCCATTATATTTTGGTGAAGATCCGGCTCCAGATCCTAAAAAAAAGTTAAGTGATTCTTCACCAATGAGAGATCGGGCTAAAAAAACTTATATAAAGCACAATATCTCAAAAAGTTGTCGACGAATTTGGACGAAACTTGGTGGATGAGTTGGGTCGGTGACAAGAACAAACCGATTAAATTTTGGTTATGGTCAGGATGCAGATCCGGCCTACCAGTAGAATACAAAAGGTAAGCCTGGCAGAAGTAGGCTTAACAGTTTACCTTTTGATGTGCCCTACCAGTGCCATTCTAGTTACTCGTGCCCAGAGGTGGCGTAGGGGTGTGCATCCCATGCAATTGCACGGCTCGAATGACTAAGGCCCAATGAGGGGAAACACCGTCCTGTTGAAAAATGATATTGGGTTACAGATCTTCAATCGGTGGGAAGGTGAATCCTTCCAACATGTTCATGTAAATTGTTGGTCACTGTATCTTCCGCAAAGAAAAACGGATCCATCAAGGGGTCATGGAGAAGGCCACACCACACATTGACCTTTGGACTGTCGCGTATGTGTTCAATGACCAGGTGGGGGTTTTCAGAGCCCCAGATCCTCACATTGTGCCGGTTGACCTTCCCCGACACTTGAAAGCAAACTTCATCTGTGAACATGGCTTTTTTCAGGTAATCTCCGTCATCCTCTATGTGACTGAGCATTTCCAAAGCAAACGCCTTGCATTTGGATCTGTCATTTGCTTTCAGTTCCTGCAGAATCTGCACCTTGCACTCACAAAGCTTCAGTCTTTTATGCAAAATCTTGAAAACAGTGGTGGTTGGTAGTCCCAGTTTCTGGATGTGTATCGGATTGATTTTCTGGGACTTTGTTGAAATGATTCACGCACTGTTCAATGCCTGCTGCACTTGTGCTTGGTCGACCGGTACTTTTCTGTTTCTGACAACCTCCAGTCTCCTTAAACCTCTTGTACCACACTCTATGATACTAGTCTGCAATGGCGAATTCATTCCACACCCTGCACGGAAATTACGCTGAACTTGTGAGTCGGATCTCGTCTCGATTAACCATTCGACGCACTGAGCTTTCTGCTGTGGAGTCGCCATTTTAATTTAAATTAAACCACCACACCTGAAATAAAGAAAACTTTATGCGTTTCTGTACCATATAAAACAAAGGCTATCATTATGTCCTATGTGGTACTAAATATATTAATAACCTAAGTTGTCAAGGTCTTTTTGGAACACCATGTATAACGACTGCAGCGGCCAAGGGGGATCATGTTATTCTTTTCATTAGTGACAATTATTGTTAATATTATTATTAATATTATTATTTTGCAATGCTGTAATGTTAATATTATTATATTATTACTTTTGTCATTTGAAATGACCTTGGAAAAATGCCACGATAAAGTGGAACGACGTTCAAGCTGCTATATATACACCTTCCCAAGGGAGAAACAGGCAATGAAACATGGGAATTCCTCCGGATTTTTTGCAGTTAAGCCTAAAGCAACACAGGTTAAGTGAGTGTGAAAATAACAAGGAGAGAGGGAGTCTTCTTACTCGTGATACAATTAATGGTTCTGACTTCTGAAGCATCACTCGGCCATCACTACCTGGAGTGGCACTACACGGTACACATTTACGAAGATAATTTGCATTGCCCCACCTTCGGAACTCTATGTGAGGGGGGAAATTAAGTTGCTACAACCTTTGTCATATGACCCCTAGTCCGCTTGGTAAGTATCGTTGGTTGAGATTGCATAAGTAATGACCGAATACCTCGACGTCAGACAGACAGATTGTCAACGGATGCCAAATTACATATTTTACTGTTATGACAGTTTAACAGGGCTTATAGCCGGCGAAGCCGGTATTGTGAATGAACGCATACGTATTATGTTGAAAAGCCAGATTTTGCTGGATCCTTTGAGAATTTCGAAGCTTTGACGCACCAAATCGCTCCATGGAGGCCGCCATCTTGCGGATGCGGAAGTACACATAAAAAATTGCGAAAAAGTTCAATAGGAGTTTGTTTCACGCGTCTTTGTTTGATTCACAATCTTATGCACCTCCAATTTGTAATTAAAATACTTTAAGACCAACCTCGTTCCCCGGGCCCGCACGGGCCCTGGTTATCTTCAACAAAAATCGTCACCAATTACCGGAACCAATGAGATTCGAGCATTTGAAAATTATTTTAAAAAAGCTTTTTACCACATTTCAGACGCTGAAAACGGCGTCAAATATTCTAAAATTGACGAAGAATTATTTTTTAGAAATCTCGCGGCCGTAGAGGATAGTTTTTCACGGCCGGAAATATCCGAAGTTGAGACGGAATTCACCGAATTAATCAAGAAGGAGATTTTATAAATTTTAATCTCATCCAGAATGCAAATGGTGTCATTTTGAACTAGGTACGGTACCTACTACACCTACCTCCTACCAACTACCTAACCTACTGATGCCATAGTGATGGGTAAAATAGTGGCAAGAGGCTTTGGCTTCGCCGGCTCATTGCGGCTTTGCAGTCGGGTACTAGTAGCCGGCGAAGCCGGTATTGTGAATGAACGCGTACGTATTATGTTGAAAAGCCAGATTTTGCTGGATCCTTTGAGAATTTCGAAGCTTTGACGCACCAAATCGCTCCATGGAGGCCGCCATCTTGCAGATGCGGAAGTACACATAAAAAATTGCGAAAAAGTTCAATAGGAGTTTGTTTCACGCGTCTTTGTTTGATTCACAATCTTATGCACCTCCAATTTGTAATTAAAATACTTTAAGACCAACCTCGTTCCCCGGGCCCGCACGGGCCATGGTAGCCAGCGAAGGCGGTGTTGTGAATGAACGCGTACGTATTATGTTGAAAAGCCAGATTTTGCTGGATCCTTTGAGAATTTCGAAGCTTTGACGCACCAAATCGCTCCATGGAGGCCGCCATCTTGCGGATGCGGAAGTATGCATAACAAATTGCGAAAAAGTTCAAAAGGAGTTTGTTTCACCCGTCTTTGTTTGATTCACCATCTTATGCACCTCTAATTTGTAATTAAAATACTTTTAGACCAACCTCGTTCCCCGGGCCCACACGGGCCCTGGTTATCTTCAACGAAAATCTTCACCAAACACCGGAACCAATGAGATTCGAGCATTTGAAAAATTATTTCAAAAAAGCTTATTACGCGTTTCGGAGGGTGAAAACGGCGTCAAATATTCTAAAATTGACGAAGAATTATTTTTTAGAAATCTCGCGGCCGTAGGGGTTAATTTTTCACGGCCGGAAATATCCGAAGTTGAGACGGAAATAGTGGCAAGAGGCTTTGGCTTCGCCGGCTCATTGCGGCTTTGCGGTCGGGTCATATTAAAAAATATATACAGTAGGTTGAAGGAACTGCGCTCCAACGCGAGTCAAAAGAATTGACGCGACCAAAGACGGAATTCGTCCGAGTTGCTTTATTGAAACAAAACAGCTCAGGTATTCTGACAAGCCCGTTTATCGGCAGCAATATATATACACATTTATGTCGGGAAGTTTGCCCGGCAAAAGCTATACCGGGCATGCCCGGGTGTCAAGGGCGAGCCTTGGAAAGGCGAGTCTGGACCTGCCCGGGCGTGTTTCGCTGCGGCCTGGCAAGTCGAGGCTGGGCGTGCCCGGGCGCTCTGGACAAGCCCTGGAAAGGCGATAGCGGGCATGCCCGGACGCTCTGGGCGAGCCCTGAAAAGGCGATAGCGGGCATGCCCGGACGCTCTGGGCGAGCCCTGGAAAGGCGAGAGCGGGCATGCCCGGGAAAGACGAGACCGGGTGTGCCCGGGAGGTTCGGGCGTGCCCGGGAACAGTGAGTCCGGGCATGCCCGGGAGAGGCGCGTCTAGCTGTGTTCTGGCCGGTGCAAGGCGATTGTGTGCATCCAGCGGTAACCGCTACACACGCCCCTCCAGAATCGACCTGCACCGGCAGGGTCAATTTAAGGGGGGTCCGGATGACCCGGCCGAAGCGACCCCTGGAGGGTCGTGGGGAGGGGTCCGACGTGGTGGTGGGTGGTCGAGCGGGGGGAACTGTGGACGGGGGGCGGCCTCGCCGCGGAGGAAGGGCCAACCGTGGTGGTCGGTCGACGTCCATGTGCGCCGGTTTGAGGCGGTCCACAGAAATCCGGTCTGGCCGGCCGCCGAAGTCGACGATGAAAGACTTGTCGCCCCGTCGCAGGACCCGGAAGGGCCCGTCGTACGGCGGCCGGAGTGGCCCCCGGTGCGCGTCATGACGCACAAAGACGTACTCCGCTGTGCGAAGCGCCGGGGGGACGTAGGACTGGGGGCCACCGTGGCGGGACGTCGGCACGGGGGCAAATCGTCGGGCGGCCTCCTGGAGGTCCGAGCGCTGGCGAGCGGCGGACCAGGGACTGGTAGCGTCGGGCACGAATTCGCCCGGGATGCGGAGCGGCTGGCCGTAGACGAGCTCGGCGGCGGACGCCTGGAGGTCTTCCTTGGGGGCCGTGCGAAGGCCCAAAAGGACCCATGGCAGCCGGTCGGCCCAACCGTCGTCCTGAAGGCCGGCCATGAGTGCGGCCTTCATGGAGCGGTGAAACCGCTCGCACAACCCGTTGGCTTGGGGGTGGTAGGCCGTGGTGCGGTGCAGCGTGACCCCCAACGAACGGGTGACCGCGCCCCAAAGCTCAGACGTGAACTGTGGGCCGCGATCGGACGAGATGTCCGCTGGTGCGCCGAAGCGCGCGACCCAGGTGGCGATGAACCCCTGCGCCACGTCGGCGGTGGTGGTGGAGGCGAGGGGCACGGCCTCAGGCCACCTGGTGGTCCTGTCCACCATGGTGAGCAGGTGGGTGAACCCCCGCGAGGGGGGCAGGGGACCCACCAGGTCCACGTGGACGTGGTCGAAACGCCGTTCAGGCACGGCGAAAGGTGCCAGCGGGGCCTGGGTGTGGCGGTGGACCTTGACCCGCTGGCAGGCCGTGCAGGCGTTGGCCCAGTCGCGGATGTTTCGTCGAAGGCCGTGCCAGACGAAACGCGCCGACACCAGCTTCTGAGAAGCTTTCCGGCCCGAGTGAGAAAGGCCGTGGATGGAGGCGAAGATGCGGCGCTGCCAGGAAACGGGCACGATGGGGCGAGGCTGGCCCTGGGAGACGTCGCAGAGCAGGATGGTGCCCGCGAAGGGAATGTCGGCCAGGCGGAGGCCCGTGTCCGCCGCACGGAGTGCCTGCACCGAGGCGTCGGTGGTCTGGTCGGCCGCCATGAGCGCGAAGTCCACGCCGAGGTGGACCGCGTTCACGCTGGCCCGAGAAAGACAGTCGGCCACGGCGTTGTCTTGCCGGCGACGTGCCGGATGTCCGTGGTGAACTTCGACACGGCGGAGAGGTGGCGCTGCTGGCGGGCCGACCACGGCTCCGTGACCTTAGCCATTGCGTAGACCAACGGCTTGTGGTCGACAAAAGCCGTGAACGGGCGGCCCTCCAGGAGGTGTCGGAAATGGCGAACGGCCAGGAATAGCCCGAGCAGCTCGCGGTCGAACGTGCTGTAGTTTAACTCGTTCGGCCGGAGTTGCCGGCTGAAAAAAGCGAGTGGCTGCCAAACCCCGTCCACCCATTGCTCATGGACGGCGCCCACCGCGTAGTTGGAGGCGTCCATAGTGAGGGCGATGGGCGCGTTGAGCACTGGGTGAGCCAGCAGCGTTGCGTCGGCGAGGGCCCGTTTGGCGCTGGCGAAGGCCGCGTCCATGGCCGCGGACCAAACAATGTCATGCTTGGCTGGCTTGCTCCGGAGGGCCTCGTAAAGGGGCCACATGAGCTGAGCAGCGCGGGGCACGAATCAGTGATAAAAATTCACCATGCCGAGGAACTCTTGAAGGGCCTTGATGGAACGGGGACGTGGGAACGTGGTGATGGCCTCGACCTTGGTCGGCAGCGGCACGGCCCCGGTCTTGGTGATGCGGTGGCCCAAAAAGTCAACGGTCGTCGTGCCGAAGTGGCATTTGACCAGCTTGACAATTAAGCCGTGCTCGCTGAGGCGACCGAACAGTGTTCGGAGGTGGAGGAGGTGCTCGGCGCGGGATGTGCTGGCGACGAGGATATCGTCCAGATAGACGAAAAGAAACGGCAGGTCGCGCAGCACGCCGTCCATCAAGCGCTGGAACGCCTGGGCCGCGTTCTTGAGGCCAAACGGCATCCGCAAAAATTCGAACAGGCCGAACGGTGTGATGACGGCCGTCTTTGGGACGTCGGCCGCCCGGACAGGTACCTGGTGGTAGCCCCGTATCAGGTCAATTTTCGAAAAGATGACCCGTCCCGCCAAACGGGCGGAAAAGTCCTGAATATGCGGGATCGGGTACCTGTCGGGGGTGGTAGCGTTGTTGAGACGGCGGTAGTCGCCACACGGGCGCCATCCACCCCCCGGCTTTGGCACGATGTGCAGTGGCGAGGCCCACGCGCTATCGGAGCGCCGCACGATGCCGAGGTGCTCCAACGCGTCGAACTCGGCCTTCGCCATGGCGAGCTTGGCCGGGTCGAGGCGGCGGGCCCTGGCGTAGACTGGCGGGCCCATAGTGGGTATGTGGTGCTCGATCCCGTGCCGCACCGCGACGGCCGAAAACGTCGGCCGCGTGAGGGCCGGGAATTCCGCGAGCAGACGAGTGAACTCGTTCGCTGCCGGGAGGGCGCACACCAGTTCGGTCGGCGCGGAGCTGCTCATCGTGCACGCCAGGGAGCTGAAGGTCTCGGCGTTGACAAGGCGACGACGTTTGACGTCGACCAGCAGCCCGTGCGCGCAGAGGAAGTCGGCGCCCAACAAAGCCATGGGGACGCAGGCGGTCACAAAAGTCCATTGAAAACGCTGGCTGCCGAAGCAGAGGGTGACGACGCGTGGGCCGAAAGTGCGTATGGCCGAGCCATTAGCAGCAACCAAAGAGGGGCCGCAAACGGCGTCCCGCCTGTCCTGCTCGGAGGCGGGTATGACGCTCAGTTGGGCGCCGGTGTCACACAGGTAACGCCGCCCAGACGCTTTGTCCCGAATAAACAGCAAGTTGCCCGAGTGGCCGGCGCTCATGGCTGGGAATGAACGCCGGCCCGGCCGTTTCCCGACCTGTCGAAAGTGCACGGGGGCCGGCACGTCCGAGCCTTGTGTCCGAACCTGGCGTGGTAATAACACCACGCCCGGTCAGGTGGAGGCCCCGGCCGTCGTGTCGGAAGCGGGCGGTGTGGCGTGGCGGCCGCCAGTTGCACCGGCAGTTCGGCCTCCAACCGCGCAGGGCGCTCGGGCGTCGTGGGCGTCGCCTCGGACGGCAGCGGGCTCCAGGTAACCGCGCCGATGTGCTGGCCCGCCGAGGAGATCTTATCGGCTTCCCTGGCGAGGGCGCGGGAATCCGTGATCAACGTGCCAGCCAGGGCGAGGCGTACCGGGTGAGGCAGCTGGCGAAGGAACAGCTCGCGGAACAGAAAATCCGGAGAGTGCTCACCGAGCAACGAGAGCATATAGTCCATGCGCTCTGACGGGCGCGTGTCGCCGAGCTCGGGCAGAGCGAGCAGGCGCCGTGCGCGTGCTGCCGGTGAGAGGGCGAAAGCGTCGAGGAGGAGTGTCTTCAGCGCGTCGTATTTGTCAGCAGCCGGCGGGTGCTCGAGGAGGCTCAAGGCGCGGGCCGCGGTGGCGGAACCGAGCGCCGCCACAACATGGTGGAAGCGGGTGTCGTCCGCGGTGATGCCTCGCAGGGCGAACTGAGAGTCCGCCTGAGCGAACCAAACAGCCGCGTGAGCCTCCCAGAAGGTAGGCAGTTTAAGCGTCACTGCCGTGTCCATGTCGGTAGGTCACCAATGAAGGAACTGCGCTCCAACGCGAGTCGAAAGAATTGACGCGACCAAAGACGGAATTCGTCCGAGTTGCTTTATTGAAACAAAACAGCTCAGGTATTCTGACAAGCCCGTTTATCGGGCAGCAATATATATACACATTTATGTCGGGAAGTTTGCCCGGCAAAAGCTATACTGGGCATGCCCGGGTGTCAAGGGCGAGCCTTGGAAAGGCGAGTCTGGACCTGCCCGGGCGTGTTTGGCTGCGGCCTGGCAAGTCGAGGCTGGGCGTGCCCGGGCGCTCTGGACGAGCCCTGGAAAGGCGATAGCGGGCATGCCCGGACGCTCTGGGCGAGCCCTGGAAAGGCGATAGCGGGCATGCCCGGACGCTCTGGGCGAGTCCTGAAAAGGCGATAGCGGGCATGCCCGGACGCTCTGGGCGAGCCCTGGAAAGGCGAGAGCGGGCATGCCCGGGAAAGACGAGACCGGGCGTGCCCGGGAGGTTCGGGCGTGCCCGGGAACAGTGAGTCCGGGCATGCCCGGGAGAGGCGCGTCTGGCCGTGGTCTGGCCGGTGCAAGGCGATTGTGTGCATCCAGCGGTAACCGCTACAAGGTGTTGTTTTCATCAAGTTTAGTTTGAATATACAAAGCAGATGCGGACAGGCTTCGCATTTTGAGATGCATTCTAGTTGGTAACTGCTTGGTCGGCCATAGCATATGTCATTAAGCGCAATTAAAGGCATTTTTTACCTGTGACATGTCGCAAGTCCACAACAGCTTTGCATTGCTGTTATTTTTGTTGTCGGGGTTCTTGATGGGGGTCGATTTTCGAAATGTGCACCCATTGGTTGGATAGCTGCCAGACCACACCCACAGCTATCGCTTGACTCCACCCGCCATAGCACTGAGGCAAAATGATAAGGCCGCCATCTTGGTTTTGTGGTGGTCATAACTCATTAGGCCTGTAGACATCTGCGAATTATACACTGCCCGGGTTTGTTGCGTCAGATTTCCCTGGGATTTGTTTTCATCAAGTGTTATTGACGATGAGGGACCCTGGAAAATATAATCGTCGAAATATATAAGTATAAATCGAAATATAAAATATAAAAATCGAAAAATAAAATATGTCGCAAAAATATATGTAATATATAAAAACAATATGTAATATGTAAAATAAAAGAAATATAAAGAAAAATATGTCAAATAATAGCAAGGTTTAATCAAGAACATTTGTATGGTAATTATGCAGTACATTGCATAATCAAGCATTATGTTACATAATCAAGTGTTATGTGACGCAAGTTACAAAAAAAAAAGCATTATATAATTATTGAGCAGCCCCATATTGGGGTTAAACAATCCATAACCATGTGATGAATCAGCTCGTTCTGATATAATCATGGTGGAGTGTGACATGGATGAGAGTTGTCAAGTTAATCCTTTAATAGCACATTAAATGTGTGTTTCCCAATTGTGCTGTTCATCTTTTAAGAGTGCTTTAAATATGTTTCCTAATCGGTCCGTTACCACATTTTGACATAGGTTGTCAACACAGTGCGGTCATTCTTGTTATATTATGTACTAGCAGAAGTACCTGGCATTGCCGGGCGGGGGAAGGGAGGGGAGGGGGAAGGGGAGGGGAGGAGAGGGTGGGGAGGGGAGAAGAGGGGGGGAGGGGAGAAGAGGGGGGGAGGGGAGAAGAGGGGGGGAGGGGAGAAGAGGGGGGAGGGGAGAAGAGGGGGGAGGGGGAGGGGAGGAGGAGAGGGGAGAAGAGGGGGGGATGGGGAGAAGAGGGGGGGAGGGGAGAAGAGGGGGGAGGGGGAGGGGAGGAGGAGAGGGGAGAAGAGGGGGGATGGGGAGGGGGAGGGGCAAGGGGGGAGAGGAGGGGGGAGAGGAGAGGGGAGGGGGGAGGGGGAGGGGAAGGGGGGGAAGGGGTAGGGGGAGGGGGGAGGGGGGAGGGGAGGGGGGAGGGGGGAGGGGGAGGGGGAGGGGGGAGTAGGGAGGGAGAGGGGGAGGGGGGGAGGGGGATGGGGGGAGAGGGGGAGGGGGAGGGGGAGGGGGAGGAGGGGAGGGGAAGGGGGGAGGGGGAGGGGAGGGGGAGGGGGGAGTCAAGTCGGAAGTCATTGTCGTCAATTGAATGTCGCATTTATTTTTTATTCCCTGTCAAATGGCATTGGTCCCGCATTCCGAACCCGGAGGTCGGAAGTCATTGTCGTCAAAGTTGAAAAATTAACGTTACGAAATACGCTGATGACGTCATAATTTTAAAACCCGAAGGTTTTTAAATTTTAAGGTGTGCTGTAGTTGCTCTGAGACGTACTGATTCCGAATATTCCTTTGGTTTTGCTCTGCGATGAGTAGTTCTCGAGTTATAAGAGGACAAACAAACAAACAAACATACTTTACTGCTTTATATAAATAGATACATGTGGGGAGGGGAGGAGGAGCTAAATATAGGAAAGGGAAGTGAGGAAACTAGGGCCGCTAACCTGAAAATAAAGAAGAGGAGAGTTAGGACAGCAATAAAACGCTATTACTTGTTATTGCTTGGAGTGGTATCCCTTGAAAGGTAGTGGCAGCAGAAACAGTCGATAACTTTAAATCGGAATTAGGTAGGTACCTAGATGCATTGGAGATAGAGTGGTGCAGGGACATTGGCAGGACTTGTAGGTTGCTGGTGTTGGCACATGTAGGCTGTGTTTGGGTTAGGGTTCGGTTGTGTGTGGTTGTGTGTGGATGTGTAATGGTAACTGCTGTTGGTATAGTGCAGGCATTAATGAGCTAAATGGCCTCCTCCTGCATCAATGTTCCTTGTTGTTATTCCTTGTTATGAAAGATGAGAAAATAAAGTAAATGGAGGATGTTAGTAAAGTAAAGTGAAGGGAGAGTAGGAGAGTATCGTAGGAGTGCAGAAAGAAAGGAAAGTAGGTTGAGTGGAGATGGTATAAAGGAGGTGGTAGGGGAAAAGAGGAGCATGCCTGGAATGTATGTGGTGCAGGAAGGTGTATCAAAGAAGCAAGAGTTGAAAAGAACAGACTTCTCATCAAAAATAAGTTTTTATTTGTTCAACAGGTATCATGTTACTCTTTTAAAGTCAAAACAATCTATCATATAGTAATATCCTATGCAGTGATCATGTGCCATCAGAACAGAAGTAGTAAAACCGTGGAATACATTTTTTTTCAAGAAATTTCAATTATCTTGTATATGGAAATTAATTCAACAAAAAATAACCAACAGTGTTCAACGACAAAACTAAATCAAAGAGGGCAAGGAAAGCAAATGCATATGAGCAAAATTAATAAATAAACAAATCACGTGACTTATGGGTACAATACCGCACATGACAAAGCCGAATGCCACAACTCTGTGTTTGCCTCAAAATCTTGTGTCCCAAACCCATCTCTCTCTGTTCCCACCATACCCAGTCGTACCCAGCTGCTCCTGGACTCTGTGTCCTTCTCTCCTGACAAGGTGGAGAAGTTTCTATCAAACCACGACACTGATTCTGCAACTGGACCAGACGGCATCAGCCCATGGGTCCTAAAATCCTGCTCTGCCGCTCTATCTCACCCTCTCTCTGTTCTTTTCACCCTCTCTTTTGCTCAAGGTCATCTGCCAGCATCTTGGAAATCAGCAAACATCACCGCTTTACACAAAAAATGTGTAAAAACAGATGCTTGCAACTACAAACCAATCAGCCTGCTTCCAATAAATCAGCAATATCATGGAATCCACCATTGATTCTGACTTCAAATCTTTCCTCTTTTCCAATGGCTTGATCTCGGATCATCAATTTGGATTCAGACCTGGTCGTTCTAATCTGGACACGCTGCTTCTGCTGTCTCAACAATGGATGGAGGTCCTCAATACCAAACAGGAAATCAGAGCTGTCTCCCTTGACATATCACATGCCTTCGATACGGTCTGGCACCCAGCTCTGCTCACCAAACCCTCCTCCTATGGTATCCATGGAAACCTCCACACATGGCTTGCAGGCTTCCTTTCTGGTCGCAGTCAACGTGTGGCTCTGAATGGATTTCTCTAATCTCCAATTCCTGTTCAGGATAGAGTTCCCAAAGGCAGTGTTCTGGGCCCTGTGCTATTTCTGGTCTTCATCAATGATCTCTCCGACTCTCTGGAAAATCCTCTTAATCTCTTTGTTGATGACTCCATTCTCTGCCGCTCCATATATCATCCCTCAGATCGGCAGTCTGCAGCCTCCTCACTCTCTGCAGACCTGGACAATATCACAAACTGGTCAAACAAGTGGAACATGTCTTTCAATCCTGACAAATCTCACACTCTCACTTTGTCTCTCCGAAAAGACCATCTGGACAACCCTCCCGTCTACTTTCTCACCAAATCTCTCTAATAAATTCTGTCACTCAAGCTTTTGGGTCTCACTATCTGCCATGATCTTTCCTGGGAAAACCACATTTCCAAGCTGGCCTCCAAAGCCAATCGCCGTCTGGGCATCCTCCATCGTGCGAAGTCCATTCTGGGCACTTCTGAGCTCCTCACCACATACAAAGCTTTCATCCGCAGCTTAATGGAATACTGCTCTCCCCTCTGGGCACCAATTGGGCTGGTGCTCCTGCCTCACACCTAGCTCGGCTTCACACGGTTGAAACCAAAGCTTTCAGAATCATTGGTATGATTGATTCTGATTCAACCATGATGAATCTGATTCTGAGGGCCTTTCTCTCTCTCACCGCAGGCAGGTTGGTGGTCTTTCTGTCCTCTAGCGAGTCCTCTCTGGCATTGCTCCCCCTGCTCTGGCTGTGCTCTGGCCCCAAAATATTCCTGCAGGATGCACAATATCTGCCAGTAACCCTCTTCTGGTGAAACTGCTCACTCTTTCATTCCTCTTTTCTCCCACCTCTGGAACAAACTCCCTCACTCTCTTCAATCCCACTCCTCCCTCGAGGTCTTTAAAACAGCTGTTCATCACCATCTCTTATCTTCCCCCATCAAAAACCTTGATCTTTTCTACCCCCGTTAAAACACCGCAACTCCGCTAATTTCAATCCCCAACTTCTTTCTTGAAATTCCTAGTAGTGTTTATTTGCTTTATACAATGTACCCCTCCCTCCTCCCCAGCCCTCCCCTTTCCACAGATCAACCGACATCCCTGTTCTCTACTGTTGTTGTGCTTGTGTGCTTCCCTCTCTCTCCCCCTCTTGTCTCCCACTCCCTTCATTGTATGTTTTATGTGTCTGTGCATGTTTTCATGTTCAATGTGTCAGCTCTTACACGAGCCTCGACTCTATTCCAAAAAAAAAAGAAAACTATACGCAGACCAAAAGGACCAAAAAAAAAAAAAATACTGACAATCAATGAAATGAAACTGATTCGGAGTGAAAGATTTACTGTCTTCCCAAACATGCATCATTTTCTACTCCATGCCCTACCTTGAGCAGCTGATCACCCTCCTGCAGACCCTGTGCGGCAGCAGGACTGCCTGTCTGCACTCCAGCGACAAAAATCCCCACGGCGTTCCCTCCGACCAGCTGCAGGCCGACGCTGTCTTGCTTGCAGAAGGTGATGACCTTGAATTTGCTACTGGCACAGTGGAGCAGTGAAGGAATCGAATTGCAAGTCATGGAATATCCTGAGATTTATGATGAGAATTCCGATTGTAAAATTATGGATCAAGCATGGTGGGAATCTTATTCTATTATTCTAGAGTGTTATGATCACCTGATAGCGTATCCCATCTTTACTGTAGCCAATCGGTGTTATCATTTCACAAAATGAGAATGACTAATAAAGACACACTACTGTGTGATGCCAAGGTTAACATTCTTCTGTTTGGTCTATTGAAACCTTTATAGACACGAGTACACCCGCTCACTACGGGAGCGGAAGGGGGAGTCATGTTATTATTCTTATTATTATTGCCAATTATTATTACTATAACTTATGTTAGAACAGGTCATTGAAAAGATCAGATCGTGCCTCACCATTCTAACTTCCCGAAAATAAAATTTACTTTCGTGAGGGTGTCGAGTTGGGAGGAAGAAGGGAGGCAATATTGCAAGTCACAAGATATCTTGGGGAGGGGTTGTACCCCTTGGGGAGGGGCAGTATATTGTTGCGGATCCCAGGTCTGTCGACGTACTAAGGGGGGGGGGGGGTGAAGTCCTCGGTTCCCCTCAGACACCGGGTCCACGGGCCGCCGGCCACGACTAAACTCGTGGTCGACAGGTTGCTAAGCATCTTCAACTGCCAATCGCGCAACCATGGGTGAAGGGTTATTGGTCACTACCCAAATACCTTTGAGACCACGTGGCTAGAAAGACCGGGAATTGAACCCCCCGCGATTCCACACCTTATTCCAATCAAGCGCGCCGAGCGGTTTGCGCGGTGTGAATCACGGTGTTATGCTGCGTGACTTATGGACCTAATTGGAGAGTCAAATTCGGTTTGAACTATGCTGGGCCAATGGGGGAAAGGACATACGAACAGGTTGAAAGGAACAAAAATGTACACGTCTTTTCTTTATTATTCACAGAACAAGGACAAGTGGCAGGCTTATCAATTCTTACCTATCTAAATCCCAACAGGTGCCTTACACACACAAACGGGGGATGAATCGCACAGGTTAACTCGTACCGATAGACGTGCTGACGCGGAATTGGGTTCGCCAGCTTCCACGCGCAGCTCCCGGGCCGTTCAGGACGCGCAGCTTGACGAAGGTCCGCAGGACGAGCCGCCACGTGAAAGTCAGCACGAACGACGATCTAGGTCGAGGAACGATTCAGCGCAGGAAGGATGAACCAGCATGTTGGACAGCCAGCTTGAAGGAAGACGACGAGAGAGGGCAGCGAGAGAGAGAGCCTGAAGTGCGTTGGACATGGGTTTTATCGAGTGGAAAAGCTCCCTAGAATGTTCCACAGCCTCCCATTGGACGAAGTTTGCTGGTGAAATGTCCACAACCTGATTGGTTGCTTACGTGTCCACGACCTCTCATTGGTTGTTTGCTGGTTGATCACGTGGACTGTGCTTGTAGCCACTCCTCCTTGCACATGAACCAACGTCTTCCTTCAACTATACGAAGGTTTGAAATCCTGCCTAAACTCAATGCATATCTGCTTTAATTACTACACAATGGGAAGGGAGCTAATCTTTACATTTAATAAGAAATAACTGACTACTGCAGGCTACATGTCGTTGTGTAATTAACTAGAGGGGGTGTTCTTTATTGCAAAACCACAACAATATTATCTTACTATAATTCACCAAATGTCCGTCTGTCCGTTCGATGGTACCTCAAAAACGGCTCAACCGATCGCAACGATATTTTGGGTGGGTATTCCTGGGGCCCCTGGAAGTAAAACAGGCTATATTGTTTTTCCAATTTTTCCAATTTTCCAATTTTCCTATTTTTCCAAACACGATGGAATAATATTTACCGATATGAACAGTAATGTGGCTTTTATTGAAATTCAACAAATACTGTTTAGATTTTGATGACAATTATGAACCTGCCGCGAATGCAGAAGTGGACAGATGACGGCAATGCGCGGGTTTGATAATATCCCAATACAACTGTCAATCAATCGTAATGTTAAATCGTTAAACGTTAATCATGTTAATCGTTTTGTTAAAGTATCAATTGATGATTGGAATTGAGTGAATACAATTACGATTTTGAATTCGTAATTGTATTCACCCAACCGTACGGAACTTCACATCAGGATTTAAATATTTGTTTATGTCACGAATGTTGTTAAAAGTTTATTTTTTATATTAATATTATTTCATTTGTGATTGGAGTTATGCTGTTTGGAATTAAAAAAAGACATATTGAGTTCAAGTGAATGACGAAATGCCTTGACGGTTTCTACTTTCTAAACGTGAATTCGCGGATCGCCATATGCAGATTCGCCATTGCCTGGGTATGGAACAAACGTACCCGTTTGTTTTCCAATGGGTACGTTTTTCATGGAAGTCCTTCACGAACTTGCTGTCCATGTCTGACGTGCGACTGAAGGTGCTACAGGAATGTGGAATTTATTGGTTTCATGCTTTAGCATTCACCGTTTCTGCATTGTCTGTTTGCTTCGGGCCTCCCACCCGTGCGTACCACGAGTACCTCACTAGTAAGTATTAATATTGATTTGTCATAACATTAATATCATGCCATTATCGTGAGCGTTGTTACTTTGGTTATTAAAAGCGGCTTTTGAAAGACGCCACGATACAGCTATCTTAACACGGATATACACCTTAACACGTATTTCACCCAAGGTGGCAAACCCCCTTGGGGATAGGGGCAAATTAAGTCGCGACAACCTTCATTGTGTGCCCCTTTGTCTCCCTGTCAAGTTTGGTTGAGATTGGATAAGTAACGACGGAATGTATCGCAGTCAAAAATCGTCAGAAAGAGACACAGACACTAAATTGCGTATTTTAGTATGACTGACCCATGGCCCACCGGATTTTGACCTCACTTAAAATAATATAGCCGAGAAGATTGTGCAAATGCTAACGGCTTTCTTATTGTCATCTTGATTTTTGAAGATTCATATAGAGCTGGTTGTTGGAAGAACTTGTGTATCATACAGAGTAGTAAAACCAGAAGAGAGGATGTACAAATTAAATTAAGTGAGCCTTGGATGCCATTGGCAGGAACCTTGTTGAGGATCAGGCAGTAATGAAATGTCATGCCATGACGGCTGGGCGACAGGTGGGACGTTTAAACTCCATCCTTCCAAAAAATATATTGATTTAAAATTCTCTATTAAAATAATAATAAAAATTCAACTACTTTTGCTTATGTAATAAAGAGAAGACATGAATATATAAATATTTTTCGATGCAGTCTGCTGCATTTTTTATGCTCTGGCATTTTTTAACATAGTGACCGGGTGGCATTATTGTCGCCCAGTCAAAACAATTCGTTGTTCAGTGAATCAGATTTCAAAATTCTGGGCGACAACTTTGTTAATGTTCAAAGCTGTTTCTCGAGACATGAAGTATGAAATGGATGATCGATTCGACACGAGATGTGGTGGAGGGACTTTTCTGGGGGACCTCTATGACGTACAATTCTGTGATGAAGTCAAACTTCGCTTGTGGAAACCTTCCTGTATCAGGTGATGTTATAGATAGCACAGAAAACTATATTATCCGATGAAGATATCTGTTCCTGGAACTATTTTACAAGATGGTACAACTTTACCTGTCACTGACTCATAGGAAGAATGGACCTGAATGTGCTGTTTCATGTGACACTATCTTGAAGGGCCCCAAACAGTCTAGCTAGTCGAGAGAGGCCATAAACAATCAGATGTGCATCACACTCAACAGTCCTGGGATTGCACACTTTGATCCGCGACCGGCAGTGGCCTTTTTTCTTACAGAAGAACGAGCGCCATCAGTGTTCCGCAAAGGAAAGTCTATTACAAGAACACGCAGAACCTCAGATCACACACATACATACATACATACATACATACATACATACATACATACATACATACATACATACACATACATACATAAATACATACATACACACATACATAAATACATACATACACACATACATACACACAAACACACACACACACATACATACACACACATACATACACACACATCCATACATACACACATACGTGCAGTCGTACACACATACACACATACATACATGCACATATACATATGTACATTGTACATACATACATACATACACACATACATAAATACATACATACACACATACATATACACACACATACATACATACACACATACATACATACACACATACGTACACACATACACACATACATACATGCACATATACATATGTACATACACACATACATACACACACACACACATACATACACACATACATACATACATACACACATACATACACACACACATACAAACATACATACATACACACATACGTGCAGTCGTACACACATACACATACATACATGCACATATACATATGTACATACACACATACATACATACATACATAAATACATACGTACACACATACATATACACACACATACATACGTACACACATACACACATACATACATGCACATATACATACGTACATACACACATACATACATACATGCACATATACATACGTACATACACACATACATCCATACACACATACATACATCCATACACACATACACACATACACACACACATACATGCATGCACATATACATACGTACATACACACATATATACATACACACATACATCCATACACACATACATATACACACACATACATACATACACACATACGTCCACACATACACACACATACATGCACATATACATATGTACATACACACATACATACATGCACATATACATACGTACATACACACATACATACATGCATCTTAAATACTTATGACTTTGTAAATAAATTATTTTCTGAAGACAGCACTTTTTAACGATTATTCTGATGATTTTTCTCTATTGATCATTCGTCGTTCTCACTAATCCTGTAATAAACATGTACATTAAAAAATATATATATATTTTTCTTTTTTTATATATGAATTTTTGTTTTCAAATCACCACTTTTCTTGACCCTTGTCGCCCAGGGAAATTTGCTTTAAAACTATCTGCTGCACAGTGACAAATGAACAATTATCTCTTAAATGACACATAGCAAGTGTAAATGCAAAACAACTGCAGTCTCATGTAAGTCAGTTGTTTATACGCAGATGTTGCTCATCGAGGCTTTTCAAAGAACTGAACTGTTGTGTAATGGTCCTCGGGTAGAGTGACCACAAAATAAATGTACCTCTCTCCTTTTGGCCGCATCTGTGAGTTTGTCCGAGGGGTTGTAAAGACACAGCTTTTGCGATCGTTATTGTGATGAAGTGCAGCAAGGTCTGCAGAAGAACAGCAAATACAAATAAATCAATAGGGCATTCAACGGTATTGATCGACGTTACATTTGTACAACGGCTTTGCGCTCGGTGTTACCAACCAGCAGCGCCATTAAAAGCCGTTCATCATTTCGCCATCGCACACACACTCACTCCTTGAACTTCAGTACATTAGGGTCTATTTGGCAGATTTGTCTTTGCATTCCAAATTGGCTAACCCTCCCATTGCTCGGGGATCCATGAGCATCTCAGAGAAGTTGCCATCAACAAACTTCCTTTAAGAAAAAATTACTTAAATCAAAATACAAAAGGAATATTTCAGCGAAATAAGCTTTAAAAAAACAACAAGTACATTTAAAAAGAGAGCTTCCCCTTACAACATCATGGAAAATGGAACTTTTTTTGAGTGAATTAACCGGTGTGTTTAGAAACTTTAAAAACCGGATACTTTCGGGAGCATTGCGAAGTAGTGGGAGAGTCACCCACCCTTGGTACTACCACCACATATGCAAAATTTGGTGGTGATTGGGTCAGTCCTGTTTTTTTCTATGATTCTCAGATGTACATACATGCATACACACATACACATATACATACATACAAACACATACATACATACAAACGTACATAGATACATACGCATACATACACACACACACACACACACACATAAATACATACATACATACACACACATGCATACATACATGCATACATACAAATGTACATACGCATACATACATACATACACACACACACACATCATACATACATACACACATACATACATACATACACACATACATACATACATACATACACATATACCCACACCTACAGTACATACATACATACACACATACACACACACACACACACACACACACACACACACATAAATACATACATACATACATACAAATGTACATACGCATACATACATACATACACACACATCATACATACATACACACATACACATATACCCACACCTACAGTACATACATACATACACACATACACACACATATACATACATACACACATACATACATACATACACACACATATACATACATACATACATATGCACATACAGAGAATTGCCAAATTTAATATCTACCATATAAAACACATTGTCAGTTTGTGTGTTTGTACAGATGTCTGTCCCCCTTCATAAGGATGATGAGTCAGGTTTTAAAGGCCAATCTTTTAACATAAATGTGTGCTCACTACGGTCTATTTTTGAGGAAAAAACAAACCCGAAAAACATTTTCCATATAAGAGTAATTATGCCTCTTCTATTGGAATTGTAGAAGGTGGCTTGCAAACCGAGCCTCAAGGGCGGTGTACAGAAGCGTTTTTTTTTCTTTAAATAACAATAAGTACAAAGCACAGGGAGGTGAAATTCGTTGAACATGATGTGCAACATGCGCAGAGTAAAATGAGTGTTCATTCACAACTGGATGATGTCTAATAAATAAAGACGTATAAGCACACCTGACACGAGGCCGAGGCTTCAGACTTTGGCATGCTCACGAGGCTGTACACTCTCGAATAATAGTAAGGGAAACATATGAAAATCTGTTAACTAAATTGTTACCAAAAAATTTCTTCACCAATATGTTTGTAAAGGTGTGTAATAACATGTGTTAAAATGTTGAAGGTCAACTCCCGTGGGAAACCCAGAAAAAAAGCTGTTGAATTCGGGTACCGAAAAATTATTTTCGAGAATTTTTATTTTTTTTAATCGGCCCTCAAGTAACTTATGAGGGGTCAAATAAGGGTTTTTCATGATTCTGAGTTGATTGTTAACATTTATATTTCACCACAGACACTCCTTTGTGGAAAAATAATTTCTAAATATATCTCATTTTCTACTTTGCAGGACATGGAGTCTAGCAATATGGATGAAGACGTTACTCCACCTGTGCTCAATTGCTTCATCTGTGCACGCTCGGATACACCAGCTGAAAGGCTCATACAGGCAACTCCAAAGGGATACTCAACTTTATTGAAACAAGCAGAAACTGTCGAAAATGTTACTGTTGTGGAACGTATGAAGGAGGCTCAAAAGGAAGGAAAACTGAGGTACCACCAGAAGTGTAAAAATGATCTGTACAACAACTTTGTTGCAACCACCAAGAAGTCAGCTCAAGCATCAAAGGCAGAGAATACTGCTTCCTTAATAGTAGGAGTGGAGATGATGTTCCAGATACTTCTGGCACTCTTGACACCATTGTGGAGGAAACCGATGAACAGATCAATGATGAGGTTGCGGTTGATGCTGCGCTTGAGGATCAATCAGTGATGACAGCCAAAGTGCCAGCCAGTGAAAGTGAATTGTCAAGTAATGATCAGGTGGTCTTTTTGGAGGTTGGGGAAACAAACAATGCAGTCACTCAGTTTGTTGGAGACAATATAGATTTAAACATTGTCTCTATTCACGGAAACACTCCCTTTCACTCAATGGGTTGGATCAAAGTCACCTCTCCGGCACCACCTTTGCCAGATCCACAGACAACAGCAGCTTTCCCCCGGGTGAAGTTGAAGGCACTCGACAAAGCTAAGATCCTGAGAGGAACTGAAGTAAAGATTATTCCATTTACGAACAGGAAACAGATAGGAACGAACGCGATCATGTTTCTCCCCCTCGCTGAGCTTTCCTCCTCCCTGGCTCATGATCAGCCACTCCTCACTCCAGGTGACACACTCTGGGCAGCGGGGTGGGTGATCAAAGCCAACGATCCTGAGTTCCCACACTCCAACTGGTATGGCTGGATGAAGAGAATCCATGCTAATGATGCAAAGCAGAGCACACAGATCGAGTTCCTCCCAGTTATTGAAGGAGACCCTAATGACCTCAACACCATCTTCACCACTCTGAAAGAGTGCATACGGCGCGCTGGGGTCGCTATAGTGACCTTTGATCTTCCGATTTGGCTGAAGGCTGTGAATATAATAAAGCAGGCAAATCTACCCGTCATTCCAAGGTTGGGTGGTTTTCACCTGCTGAAGTCTTATCTTGGATCAATGGGTGACATCATGGAAGATTCTGGACTACTAGATGTGATCCAGTTGATCTATCCTGGAAGTACGACAGCCAACCACATCATGGATGGAGGATGTTTTGACAAGGCAATCCGTGTTCACCTCCTCATCGATGCAGCCATCTATCAACACATCATGAAACTTGCCTTCACTGAGGAGGAGCGTGGTGACATGAAGACCTTCATGGAGAAGGTGGCTGATGGGAAGATGGGAGCCAGACACTCAGACCCAGTAGTGCCAGTGTTTGAGCAAAGGTTTGAAGAAACCTTCAAACGACTCGCAAAAGGAGGAAGAACACCTGCACTCTGGGTGGAGTACCACCACATGGTAGATGTGATCAAGGTCTTTATCAGAACCGAGCGACTTGCAGACCACAATGGGCATCTGTCCTGCATTGTTACCAAGATGCTTCACATCTTTGCCGCTGCAGGCCATCATCAGTATGCCAAGGGCGCACGGCTGTACTGTCAACTCATGAAGGAACTAGAAACTTTGCCTGCTTACAAAGACACCTTAGAACGTCTCACTGCCCACGGGAACCATGTTGTCCGTTACTCAAGTCATGAGTGGTCCAGCACATGGTGTGACATTTGCATTGAGCAGACATTAATGAAGGCAGCCAAGTCACAAGGTGGACTGAGCAGAGGAAGAATGAGAAACAGTGAAATTGAATTCGGTACAACATGTTCTCAAGGAAGGCAGTGGCAGGAGCGATCAAACCAGAGACTCTACCTCCAACAGAGGGTGCAGCGGCACAACATTCACTCCGTGCCTACCTGCAGACCCGGGACTGGATCCTTCTACAGAGCATGTCTCTGAACCCCAGTGACTATGGATGGACAATAGGTGTGCATGGGTATGAGCCAGTTCCAACACTGGACCCCACGGCTCCTGAGGAGCTATTGCAGTTCACGAGCTGTAATTGTCATGGAGATTGCAGCAACCGGCGATGCAGCTGCAAGAAGAATGGGGTCACGTGCATCTCGGCCTGTGGAGTCTGTAATGGCATTACATGCAGAAACTGCAGTCATGATGTTGTTGAGTCTGAAGAAGACATAGACAATGACTGTTAAAACTTCTGACATTGTGAATGAGAAATAACTCTTGAGTATTATATATGTATGTGAAATAAAAGCTACTTTGTGTGTAAATGTAAAAGTGAAAATATAAATGTTAACAATCAACTCAGAATCATGAAAAACCCTTATTTGACCCCTCATAAGTTACTTAAGGGCCGATTTAAAAAAATAAAAATTCTCGAAAATAATTTTTCGGTACCCGAATTCAACAGCTTTTTTTCTGGGTTTCCCACGGGAGTTGAACTTCAACATTTTAACACATGTTATTACACACCTTTACAAACATATTGGTGAAGAAATTTTTTGGTAACAATTTAGTTAACAGATTTGTGAAATATCTCATAAAATGCCCTTACTATAAACTGTTCTTACCCATCATATTTGACGGGCTTTTATACAAGTAAAGCATAACATTACATTATCTTCGGTAACTCCCCCCCCCCCTCCCCCTCACCTTTCTCTCTCTTTTTTTCTTCTCTCTCTCTCTCCCTCTCTCTCTCTCTCTCTCTCTCTCTCTCGCTCTCGCCCCCTGCTGGCCGTTTCGTGTGTTGGGCGTGGCAAGATGGCGCGTGCTCGTGCTTGTGTGTTGTAGCTCCTGGCTCGTGTTGTTTTTCATCCTCTCCCCACCAACCTTTTTACCTTTCCCCTTCCTTTGGTTTTTTCCTTTTGTACTCTTGTCGTGTATGTTGACCTTTTTCCTCCCTTCCTGCTTCATTACCACCTGTCCCTCGTTTTTTTCTCCTCCTTCGAGACAGAGAGAGGGAGAGCCAGCACGGTAAGGGTTTGTTTGAACCACGTTTTTTCCTAACGTGGTTTAAACCGTGCTTTCGTTTCTAGTTACTTAATATATATATTTTTTTCTATTCTTTTTTTTTTTTGGGATTATACAAATCTATTTGCTTTCACTTCGTTTCTCCTTTGACGATATGGCTAATAGGAGTAGCCAAAGGCCTGCCGATCGTGTTACCGATGAGGGTTTATCGCGTAAGCACGGGCTGTGCCTTGTCCCGCCGGAGGGAGTTGAAATGGATGATATTTTGCTCGCGATTGGGGATTTGATCGACGTGAGTAACATTCGTGCCGCGTCTCGTATGAATCACAAAATTGTGGTTTTTGTTTCGCAAATAAGTCTGGCCGATATTGTTGTGCAGAATGGTTTGACCTTGGGAAACGATCTGTTTGTTCCTGTGTCGTCGATGGACACGCCGGCAGTTAAAGTCATTCTGAGCAATGTTCCGCCTTTCCTAGGTAACGAGGAAATCCTACACAAGCTAGGTGAGTTTGGCACTGTCGTCTCTCGAATCATTAGGGTTCCTCTACGTACGAGAAACGGCAGGTTGAAGCACGTACAATCGTTTAGACGTTTTTGTTTTGTTGTTCTAAAAGACGCAGCGAAGCAGTTGAACACCTCCCACACCTTTAAAGTAGGCGAGCATGAATATAGAATCTTCATGGCGACCGAGACCTTGATCTGCTACGGATGTGGAGCACACGGACACACTAAGCAGTATTGCCCAGACGCCAAGAAGACGTACGCTACAGCAGCTGGGTCGGCCCCCCCTGTAACTGATGCAGTGCCCCCCGTTCATGAGCCTGGTGGAGTACAGACGCCCACACCAGAAGACCAGGGTGTGGAAAGTGGTGGCGGTGTTGCTGAGGTTAGTGCAGCAGGGGTGCACCCAGTCGATGAGGACAAGAGGCTGCAACCTCAAGAGAATATGGTCTTTGAGGAGGTATTGATGAAAGGCACCGAGGCTAAGAGGAACCTAAAACGTACCTTTTTGAGCGCCGAGGTGGAAGACAAAGGTAGCAAAGTGATACTCGTACAAACAAACAGTATCTCAGACTATCCTGATGATTCTCAGCAAGCTGGGCAGGGTGGTGACGAAACAGAGGAGAGTAGGACTTCACCCCTTGCTCTTGTTGAAGAAAATCAATGCAGCAGTATTGGTTGTGATGATGGCACCATTGTCCCTTGTGACAACGAGCAGTCCCAGGGCCTGAGTGACAACGGTTGTTGCTCACATCCGGTTGAAACGACCAAGGATGATGGTCCAAGCAGACCTATAATAGGCAGCAGTGGTGGCACAGATGTGCCCCTTGTGATGCAACAAGAAGACTGCAGTGGTGATGACACAGAAGGTGTGCCTGCTCCTGACACACAACAAAGGAGTTTCAACGTTGATGTGGTTAGGGAGCTGGATGAGGAAGCTCAAAGCCTTGTGTCTGTGAATGATCATCAGGGAGAAGAACAGATGGAAGCAACAAAGGAAAACGTCATCAGTTTCCTAAACGAGACGTTTAGGCAACGCTACGTTGTGATCAAAGACCATTTTCCCGACGTGAAAACTTTCATCAGGGCTGCAAGACCCCTCCTGCAAAGAAATGACCCAATGGAAATCTCGGAGGCCCAATTTCAGCGTCTTCGGAAAGCGGTCACAAAGGCGAATAAGGAATTGCAGGCGGAGGGTGAGTTACCTTTGTAAATGGCTTTGCGAAAGATATGTATCGCATCCCTGAATATCAATGGGGGTTGTACCCCCTTACGAAAAATTCAGACAATTCAGGCGATGGAGAGGGTGAAAGCCGACATCATCCTGATACAGGAGACTCATGCTACGAACACCCTGGTTGCTGAATGGGGAAAACTTTATCGAGGGCAGTGGTGGCTGAGTGGGTTTACCACACCCAAAGCTGGTGTTGCCATCGCCTTGAGTGATAGAATCCCTGCTCGGAAGATTGTCTTTAAGGAAATTTATAAGGGACATCTGATAGCGGTGGATTTCTATTGCAACACGCAAAGGATCATCATTGTGAACGTATATGCACCGAGTGAGCCCATGGAAAGAAGAGTGTTCTTTTCCACTCTGCATGACTTTGTAAAAGGACTGGATACAACCGCTTTCATCTGTGTTGCTGGTGATTTCAATTGCACTATCAATCCTTCCGTAGACAGGACCGGTCATGAACCCCATCCAGCTTCTATGAGGATTTTGGAGAACATCATCAAAAATCAGCATTTGAAAGATGTTTGGAGGTTGCAACACCCAACTTCACGGTGCTATACGTGGTGCAGATGCCATGATGGGAGGATATCAATGGCAAGGCTAGACAGATTCTACGTGAATAAGCCAATGCTAAATGTGATGGCCACAACCCAGATACTCCCAATTGGTTTCACAGACCATTACCTGGTTTCAATGGGTTTTAATTTGCCTCTGACCTCAGGGGGTAGTGCGTATTGGTCACTTAATACCCACCTGCTGAATGATATGAGATTCAAAGAGGCTTTTCGAGCCGTGTGGGAAAGAATTCGGTCCTCCAAATTTGAACATGCTAACCTTCGACTGTGGTGGGACCTCGCAAAGGGTCAGGTCAAATCGTTCTGTCAACAATATAGTCTTTATGCCACTAAATTGCAAAATCTCTCGATTGATTCATTAAAGGCTGAAATTGCAGCCCTGGAGGAAAACATTAATACGGCTGGGAAAGACACTACAGGTGACCGGCTGCTATGGACTAAAAAGGCAATGTTGACTGAACTGGTACGGCAGCGAGCAATGGGCACCCTGGTACGCATGAGAATGAGTTATTTAACGTTGGATATGCCAAATAAGGCCTTGTTTGGTTTGGAGAACTCTGTTAAAAAATCACAACAGATTCATGGGCTACGTGCTGCTAATGGGCCAATAGTGACCTCCCAACAGGAGATTAAGTCTGTTTTGAAGGTTTTTTATACAAACTTGTACTCCCCCCAGAGCATAAGTAATGAGACCTTGCAGGAGCTGACTACCGGGCTTCCAAGACTTGAGGAAGACCAGCAACGCACATTGAACATGTCAGTTTCGGCTGCTGAACTTGAAACTGCTATGCGGAGCTTGAAGGATGGTAAAGCCTCTGGGATTGATGGTTTGCCCGGAGAGTTCTATAAGACTTTTTGGAAACTTGTGGGACCTGACCTGCTTGAGGTATTTGATGAATGCCTTCATGTTGGAGAGCTTCCCCTGTCCTGCAGAAGAGCAGTCATTTGCCTGTTGCCAAAGGCTGGGGACACTCAACTAGTCGAGAACTGGCGGCCTGTCTCATTGCTGTGTGCGGATTACAAGCTTTTGTCGAAGGCCTTAGCAAACCGTTTGGGAACTGTGATCAGCTCTATTGTGCACCCTGACCAGACCTACTGTGTACCAGGAAGGTCAATTTATGACAATATTTTTCTGATAAGGGATATTATTTCTTGTAATAAGTACGTGCGTGCCAGTTTTGGGTTGTTGTTTCTTGACCAAACAAAGGCTTTTGATCGTGTTGATCATACATATTTGTTTTCTGTTCTGGAGCGGATGGGTTTTGGCGAAACTTTCATTTCCTATGTCAAGCTGTTATACACTAACACCTTCTGCATGATGAAAGTAAACAACAGTTTATGTCCCCCTTTTCCTTTCCGTCGGGGTATCCGTCAAGGGTGTCCCCTTTCTGGACTTCTGTATATAATTGCCCTTGAACCACTCTTAGCATCCATCAGGCAGCGAATAACTCAGGATGTGGGAGCCGTTTTTGGTTCAAGATTTGTGGTCACAGCTTATGCTGATGATGTATGTGTTCTGATTAAGGGCCCAAGTAGTGTTGCTGCGGTGCAGCGTTGCTTTAAAGACTACTCTGCGGCCTCTTCCGCCGAAGTAAATTGGGGCAAGAGTGTAGCCTTATGGTGCGGTTCAGATAACCTTTCTTTAACACTGCCACCGTCACTCCCACATAATCTAGAGTGGAAAACAGATGGAGTCAAATATCTTGGTGTCTATCTCGGCAACCAGGAAGTAGAAACGAAGAACTGGGAAGGAATGATTGAACAAATTACACACCGGTTGAAACGATGGGAAGGACTGCTGCGATCTCTTTCTTATAAAGGCCGCTCTCTTGTTATAAATAACTTGATAGCAGCAAGATTATGGCATAAACTAATTGCCTTGCAGCCACCCAAGGAGTTGATACCAGCCATCCAGCGGGTCTTGGTTAATTTCTTTTGGAATGGATACCACTGGCTTCGGCCGCAAATACTGTACCATCCTCGGAAGGAGGGTGGACATGGAATTGTGGAGGTGTCCACCCGGCTTATGGCTTTTCGCCTACAGTCTGTGCAACGTCTGTTGTATGCTGAAGAGCTGCCCTGGCGCTCATTTGCGTTTTTCTTGTTGCAACAAGCGGGAGGCCTGTGTTATGATAGGCACTTGTTCCTGGTGAACCTTGACCGTGTCAGCTTAGTTTCAATCCCAACTTTTTATCAGGGTTTGCTGAGAGTTTGGAAAGGTTTTGGGGTTCATCGTTGCCTTGAGGCTTATAATTGCCGGATGTTTATCCAAGAGCCTATTTTCTATAACGGTTTTTTTCCATGCATTCCTCATAGTCCGACTTTGATTAGGAAATTTACTCAAGGAGGAATTGGCAAAGTTTGTGACCTGAGGGATACATCTGGGACAAAATGGATGTCTGCTGGCAGGGTGGCGGCCATTCTTGGTTTAAGATCCGTGCGTATTGTCAGCCAAATTATACGCATCGTCAAGAGGAAGTTTAAGGAGTTAAATATTGGCTGGGAAGGTATAAACAATGTCGAGGATGTTCGGCTGTCTTTCCCTGAAATTAAGGTGCTCCCAGCTCTCCAGTCAAATGGTGAACTTGTCTCTCCTTTTCATTTGGCAACAAAGGCTGGTATTCACAAGCTCCTTCGAGAAAACCAAGCATCACCCTTCTCCGGAGTAACAAGAGTGGCCTTGTGGTCCGAAAGGTTAGGGCCAGGGTCTCCTGCCACGCCACTGTGGCCTAATATGTACAAATTACCTATTTACGGGTTCCTCGCAGATATCCAGTGGAGACTAGCACATTGGGCTCTCCCTACGAACACCTTTGTTCATCACCTTGACAGCTCAGTGCCAGTAGCATGCCCCTTCTGTGTACAGAAGGAGGATCTCTTTCATGCCTATGTGAAATGCGAAAGACTAATACCTCTTTTCTTGATTCTCACACACCTTTTTGATCAGTTGTCTTTTCCTTTTACTTCACATTCTTTTATTTTTGGTGTATCTTTCAGACCCTCCTGCAAGGACTCTGGTGTCCTCCTAAACTTCTTAGCTGCTGTAGCAAAATACTCAATATATAAATCGAGGAAAATTAAAATTGATAATGGGCATGGGTTCGATGTTGTACCTATGTTTAAAGGGCTGGTGTCTGCAAGAATAAGGTTAGAGTTTGATTATTATGTGGCGAATGAAAATGTCAAACTCTTTGAATGCAAATGGTGTATCAATGAAGCCTTATGTGTTGTGAATGAATCGAATTTGTGCTTTTCTTTTTAACATTAAGAACTGTTGTTTTTTTCTATTTTTTTCTCTCCTGTAAAAATGTAACTTGACCTGGTGTGTTTTTTTGTGAAATAAATGGTGTTGCAAATTCAATTCTCTCTCTCTCTCCCTCTCTCTCTTCCCCTCTCTCTCTTCCCCTCTCTCTCTTCCCCTCTCTCTCTTCCCCTCTCTCTCTTCCCCTCTCTCTCTTCCCCTCTCTCTCTTCCCCTCTCTCTCTTCCCCTCTCTCTCTTCCCCTCTCTCTCTTCCCCTCTCTCTCTTCCCCTCTCTCTCTTCCCCTCTCTCTCTTCCCCTCTCTCTCATCCTCCCCACGCCCTCCTCGCACTCCCTCCCACCTATAGTATATAGCGACGTGTGGCGAGGTATCGCTCTCTCCCCTCAAACCACAGGTTGGCAACTATCGTGCTGACTCATGAATGGGCCGAATGGCTGTTAGCCTAATGGGCCTAATTGCTTTGCCCTAAATCGAATTTGAAGCCATTTGAAAGGAGATTTAGGTCAGTTCAGAGTTTGGTTTGTGTTAGTATACGTTGTGGAATCCTGCAACCAATCTCCTACAATTGGCTAACCCAACAGCAGGAGGACGAACCTGGACACAGTTGTGCATGCCAGACATGGATGACTATCGGCTCACTCGGAGCTTCTCCGCACTTTGAAGGAGATTGCAGCACAACAGGCATTGCAATAAAAGTATATTACAATATCTGAACTTCTCTTACCGATGGGTGGCATTGCACACACGACTTCTGACTTGTGATCCCTCATTGAAGTTCTGCAAAAAAAAAAGGAATCACAACTGGTGAATTTATCTCTGTTGTGTCATGAAGAATGAATAGCTCAAATCCATGCCACAACAAAGCATGTTTTGCTTCTTCATACCATTATTTATATGGCCTATTTTGTTTGCTTTTATCAATTTCCACTTTTTACAAACCTGTTACACTTTGAACTGCCTCTGCTTGTATTTAGGCATTTCTTGGAGCCAAATTGGCGACGGGAAGGTGATGGACTGCTTTGGAGTGATGGGGCTTCAGACGTCATTGATGGGACCTCAGTAACATCTGTGACATGGGCAGACGAACATGGTGAATTTTTGTGTTTGAGAGCCATCAACACAAGCCTTTAAGTGCATCTATCTACTTGAGGAATGACCAGTTTTTAAATAATTCGTTGGCATCGTCTGAATGAGTTTAAACATAACATGGGAGTTCAGAAAAATATCGGGACGAGATACGCATACTAGTCCAACAAATGCTAATGTTTTATTATTTTTCGAGTAAAAGTAGAAATACGAGTAATTAGTGAAAAAAATTTTATTATACTATATATTTAAGAGTAAGTAAGTACATGCACATATACAGTCACGTGAAAAAGTAAGTACACCCCATGTAAAGTTTTGACTTTTTCAACATATTTCAACATACAGCTATTTGATCTTCATTTCAACAATATTGATAGATAAAGGTGATATAATATAACAAATATCATGAAACATTTACATTTTGTAGTCCATTGTATAATTTATATAAACATAAATGCAAATTTCGCATGTGGAAAAAGTAAGTACACCCCGACATTTATCACTCCTTCAAATACCTAAAATTAGAATCAGGTGCACGAGCTCAGGTGCAAATGATTAGAACATCGTGAGAGAGGATCTTGGAGGAACCTGTCTTATTTAAACCTCAGACATTTAGTTTGGTTTGCTCTTTGTTGTTGAAGTGTGCGGCGTCACCATGGCTAGATCAAAAGAGCTCTCTGAGGCCTTCAAAAAGAAGGTTATAGATGCCTAGTAGTCTGGGAAGGGATTTAAAAAGATCTCCAAACAATTTGAAATCCATCATTCGACTGTCCAGAAGATCATCTACAAGTAGAGAAGATTCCAAACAACTGCCAACTTGTTCAGGCCACGCTGCCCCAGCAAGTTCAGCCCGAGAGCAGACCGCAAGATGCTGAAAGAAGTCTCTAAGAACCCCAGAATGTCATCACGGGACCTACAGGTAGCTCTTGCCACTGGTGATGTCAAAGTGCACGAGTACCACCATTAGAAAGAGTCTGCACAAATTTGATCTGCATGGGAGGTGTGCCAGGAGGAAACCTTTGTTGTCCAGAAAGAACATCAGGGCAAGACTAAAGTTTGCCAATGAACACCTCGGCAAAGACCCGCACTTCTGGAACAATGTGCTCTGGACAGATGAGTCAAAAGTAGAGCTATTTGGCCACAGTACCAGAAGACATGTTTGGTGAAAACCAAAGACAGCATTTGACCACAAGAACGTGATACCAACTGTAAAGCATGGTGGTGGAAATATTATGGTTTGGGGCAGCTTTGCTGCATCAGGGCCTGGGCAGCTCACCATCATAGAATCCATGATGAATTCTTCATTGTACCAGAGGGTGCTTGAGGATAATGTGAGGCCATCTGTCAGAAAGTTGAAGCTCAACCGAAGGTGGACCTTGCAACATGACAATGACCCTAAACATACCAGTAAATCCACCACGGAATGGCTGAAAAGAAAGAAATGGAGGGTTCTGGAATGGCCAAGTCAAAGCCCGGATCTAAATCCCATCGAGATGTTGTGGGGGGATTTGAAACGAGCTGTGCATGCAAGAAACCCCTCAAACATCGCACAGCTGAAAGAATTCTGCATGGAGGAGTGGGCAAACATTTCTCCCAGTCGATGTCAGAGACTGGTAGGCAGTTATAAGAAACGTCTACTTGAGGTTGTTTCTGCCAAAGGGGGCAATACCACCTTTTAGAGCCAAGGGTGTACTTCCTTTTTCCACATGCGAAATTTGCATTTATGTTTATTTAAATAGTACAATGGACTACAAAATGTAAATGTTTCATGATATTTGTTATATTGTATCACCTTTGTCTATCAATATTGTTGAAATGAAGATCAAATAGCTGTATGTTGAAATATGTTGAAAAAGTCAAAACTTTACATGGGGTGTACTTACTTTTTCACGTGATGGTACATAAGCTTGTTAAATGAAAAATAAACGTTTGGGTTTATTTTTAATTTGTGAATATTCTGCCTAATAACTTTTGAACAAACCATGTAATTTAACAATGTGCAATACATTGCTTTGTAACCTTTAGTATCTCCCAGAAGTGGAAGTAATTAATTGCTGGCAATACAGTAAAGCCATCCTGGAGTATTAGTCCAATAAGTTGGCACAAAATTATTTTGGCATAACATCCTACTATTACTAGTAGTAGTAAAAGTAGTAGCATGTTTGTGAATGGGATGTATCCACATGTATGCATGGGAGAGTAGGGTGGAAGAATTAGCAAAACTGATAAGAGAATGGTGAGAAGGTAAGAATGGTAAGAGAGAGAGAAAAAGAGAAGAACAAGCGAAGAGAGCGGGCTTCGGGAAGAAAGGGGCCAAAAAGTAAAATATTGTTGAGTCAGAAAAAAAGGAAAAGAACATATGAGAGGAGCCAGGTCAGGAAATCTGGAATTTTTATTACGTTTTCGCTTTATTATGCTTATTATTTTGTTTTTGGGTTGTCCGACCGCCATCCGTCCACACGGGCTAAACCTTGTTTTTCGCAGCAACCACATGTCCGATTGAGACAAAACTTTCAGAGTCGGAGTGACACCCATGCAGAATGTTTTTGTCATAATTGTGACGTCAGAGGTCACGTGGTATGGCAGCTATCTTGGAATAAACGCAAAAAAAAAAAAAAGTATTTCTCAGAAACCGCTAAATGGAAAAGTTTTCAACTTCACACATTGTCAAGTACTCTAAATGGGTAACAAAAGCATGATAATGATGCCATCATAGGTGAAGTAGTATACCAGCCAAAAATGCTTTCATCGAATTCCTTATCATAAAAATCTGAAATTGCATGCACATGATCTATGACCCATTTGTATGGAAATATTAAATTTATGACATCATAGGTCACATGGTTTGGCAGCCATAATGGATTTAACCTAAAACCTTAAAAAAGCATCTTCTCCCAAACCACCAAATTGTTTGACTTGAAACTTTACGTGTGTCATGGACTAGGCATGTCGATAAAAAGATGATCATGAAAACATCATTGGTCACATGGTGTGGCAGCCATATTGGATTGAAGGAAAATATTAAATAATTATGTCTCTGAAACCACTTACCCTGTCGATGCCAAATTTTACAAATATCATCTAACACCATCGTTGCATATATTTTGAAAATGATGAAATCTTAGGTCATGTGGTTTATGTAGTCATTGTGGCAGCCATCTTGGATAGAAAAACGAACCTTATCCGATCAACACTAAACTTCACAAACGTGATCCCCTACCCATACATATGCAGAGTTTAAATTTTATGGTCATTTGTCACGTGGTGTGGCAGCCATATTAGCTTGAAAGCCGATATTTTTAAAAAAAATCCCTTCTCTGAAATCGCTTCACCGATCGATGTGAAACCTGTCCTGGCTGGTGAAAATGTGATAATTGAAAACAGCTGAAGGGATTTAAATCATACTTGTTTATTTTTAGGGCAGTGAACAAGGGCATATACCCATTGTTGGACTATGCGAAGACATATTGGCGACACAGTCGCATTGCTCTAGTTACCCTCGCCTGAGGAGAGGGTATTACATTTGAGTCCGTTTGTTTGTTTGTCTGTTTGTCTGTTTGTCCACACAGAATAAATATGATTTTATCTGCAACCGTTGGTCCGATTGACAGAAAATTTTCACCATGGGTGCAACTCCACCTGTAGAATTTAAAAATTCTAATTATGATGTCATACATCACGTGGTATCCTCTATATCTCCGAAAGTGCTGCATAGAAAAAATTGAGACATGGGGAAGAAAATATGTTAATGATGATGTCATAGGTGTCTCCATTATGACGTCATAATTCGACATGTACAAAACTTCATCCGATCAAGATGAAATTTCCTGAGAGTCATCTAGGGATAAATTGGTAGAGAAAAAAAAGTATTATGACGTCATCGGTCACGTGGTTCGGCCGCCATATTTGTTTTTAACATAAAAGCCTTAAAACCACTGAAAACACATCCTGGCAAGGGTCTGCAATCTCTGATTGCTCTTTCTTGTTACATATGTAATCTGTAGGAGGCAAACCATGTGTAGCGATTGTGCTGTTAAATTCATCTATCTATAATTCCAGTAATCTCTGTGTGTATGTATGTATGTATGTATGTATGTATGTCTGTGACCGCTGTTTCTCGACAACCACGGGTCCGATATACTTTAAACTTGCCAGGTATATTGCTGGGGACCCGAGGATGTGCCTTTTCAAGGTTTCATATTAATCGGAGAAGTAGTTACCGAGCTATGTCCAAAAAACGATTCAACCAATCAGAGAGCAGCGAGCTATCACGTGTGCCGAACGTGGCGAACAGACTCTGCCTCGGACGGCACATTTGAGAGCGTATTCATTTATTTCACGTTGGCAAACTATGTTGGCGTTAAACTATGTTTTAAAACTAATTAAAACTAATTTGCGATTCATCGTAACTGCGATATGCGACCTTCCGGACAGTCAAATGAGGACGTCACTTCCGGACTTACGGACTCGCAAGCCGTTCGCTTTCCGTTCACGCAAGCCGTTCGCTGGACCAAACCATTTCATGTAAATAGAGGGGGGGGGGGGGATATAATTTTAGATATATATACACAAAGAATTAAGTTAAGCACCCCCCCGTTTTTTTACAACCTCGCACATTACAAGTTTGTTGTCGTCAAAACAGTGTAATATACCCATGATATTGCTATATTTTCTGGAGAAGTGATATTATGGTCACATAAAAACATAACAATCATGCCGTTTTCAATATTTTATTCTGAATAATTTAAGGTGAAATTTTTTGGGAATTTTAGGCATATTTTCACCTCAATTTAAGTATGGAGCTATAGGTCCATCACGGACAGTGTGGATGACGTTTATGTTTTCTAACGTACAGTCATTGTTCTGAGAAGACCTCGAGCGATCTTTGCGTCAATAACGTGTGTAGGACCCACGTGATCGGATCACTGACTCAACCCTACGTCTCATAGACCCTGTAAGCCGTCGTATGCGTTGCTGTGGCAGGTTGTTCCATTCCCGATGTAATGCACGTTCCAATTCATCCAGATTGGCTATTGGAGGGACCATCTTCGCAATTTGTCGTCCCAACATGTCCCAAACGCTTAACTTAATTGCTTAACTTAACTTAATTAAACAACATGCTTAACTTAGTTCTTTGTGTAGGGGTGCTTAACTTAATTCTTTGTGTATATATAGTACGGGCATGCCCTAGTATGTAACAATTCTTTGTTTTACCATCCACATCTGACATGTCAGATGTTTGTGTGGAGTCCTGGAGTTCTGGAAGGTTGGTGAGAATTCTACTCTTCTCTCTGTGTATGGTGAGCTGCAGCTTCCCAAAGGAACGCTCGATCAGACGTCGCGCATCCATCAGGGACATGTTTTCCGTGACTGTACCATTTATCTGAGTACAGAGGAACAAATGGAGAAAGAGGGCTTGATAAAAGTACAAGACAAAATTCACATTCGAATTATAACCAATTCCTGTTGTCTTATGATCAAAGATGGAATTTCCTGAGTGGAAGTGATAATTGAAAAAAGATCAATGTATAATTGGATGCATGAAATTAGTAGAAATGTGTTGCTCTCCCTCGCCCCCTCGCTGGCTGTTGGTGCGTTTGGTGCGGTGTCATGGCGGCTTCCCGCTTCGTGTCGTGAGTGCTCTGTCTTGGTTGTTTGTCCTACCCAGTACCCCACCCACCCCCCCATTTCGCTCCTTCGTGTCCTTGTTTCTGTTTGTAAAGCTTCCCTGTGTTTCCCTTCTATGTTGAGGAGAGAGAGAGATAGAGAGAGAGAGAGAGAGAGAGAGAGAGAGAGAGAGAGAGAGAGAGAGAGAGAGAGAGAGAGAGAGAGAAAGAAAGAAAGAAAGAAAGAAAGCGCGAAAGAGAGCGCGAGCGCGCGCACTTATTGTGTAGGTTAAGGTAATCGTCGTTTTTGGGTGCTTCCCTGTTGTCCCCCCCCTCCCCGACTTATTTTCTTCACTTCAAACCTTTTTTTCTCACTTATATTTACCTTCGCAAAAGCGGAAGGTTATGTTTTGATCGCTGTGTATTTATTTGTATGTCTGTGTGTGTGTGTGTATGTTATTCGCATAACTCAAAAAGTATTCAACCGAATTGCATGAAATTTGGTGGGATGATTGGTTATTATACGGGACACATTTGATTAGATTTTGGGAGCAATCGGGTCAAAGGTCAAGGTCAAGGTCACGAAAAGGTCAAAATCGTATTTTTGTTGTTCTGTTCCCTACACTCCCATGCCAAGTACAGAACAGTAGCTGCGGCGAAGGTATGCGCTCTACCGAGTGCCCGTTCTAGTTCCTTAGTTTGTTTTTTTAACGCTCCCTTTCCCTAAGCTGGGAAAGTCGGAGTGCATTACTAACTTCCTCTTCCCGAGCTGGGAGGACAAGGTCGAGCCTCGTGTGTCCAAACATGGCGGCTGCTCACTCGCAGCGATATGCAGCGTTTGAGCAATTATCACGCGAGCATGGCATTGCGTGTTCTCCACCGGAGGGTGTTACAGTAGAAGCCTTTGTACTCGCGATCGGGAACATGATCGGGTTTGATAAGGTACGTGCGGAGTCGCATGTGAACAAACGGGTTACGGTATCGTGTTTGTGTCCGATGTAGAGCACGTTGCTCTCGTACAACAAGGTTTGTCCCTCGACTCCGGACACTTTGTTATGGTTTATCCCTTGGATACCCCTGCTCAGAAAGTGGTTATTTCAAATGTACCACCATTCCTGGATAGCGATACCATCCTTGCAGCGCTGCAGCGATATATGGTCACTGTGTGTCGCCATGAATAATGCTCCCTTTGGGCTGTAAGGATGAACGTGTCAGTCACGTGATGAGTTTCCATAGACAGGTTTTTATGGTTCTCAAAAAGGAATATCCCTCCTCGAATGTCGCTATAAAATTCACTACTAATGGTCGCGATTACCAAGTATGTATCACCACCGACATCCTAAAGTGCTTTGGTTGTGGTGCAGTGGGACACATGAAACGGTTTTGCCGCCTTCAGAAGGAACAGCCTAACATGGTCGAAACGGTTAACAATGACTCACAGATTAATGTTAACGGATAAACTGCTCGACAAATGTGCAGGATAAACCAGGTGAACAAGTGGACACGCCCCCTCCCGTTGAACCAATGAGGGGTTTGTGGTCAACCAATGAGGGGCGCAATTGAGGGGTTTGTTACCGTTTCCAAAGTAAAAAAACGTAAATCGGCTGTAAGAAGTGCGTCACCTTCTGGGAAAAGGCAAATCAGTGAAAACTCCATCACTGGATTTCAATGTGATAACAGGTTTGCCTTATTGGAGGAAAAGGACACCTCCACTAGTACAAACATCATCAAGGAAAAAGTGGATTCTAACTTTCCAATCCCAGTGAGTGTTCCTGATCCCTCAGGCAGTGTCATCTCACACGAGGACGTTCATTGTGCAGCTTCCTCCTGTCAATCGCAAGAGGAGGAAAAGCACCTCAAATCTCCCCCTAAAAAAGGAATAAATGAGGAAAATAAGGGCACAGAGAGAATAAAAGATGATAGTTTAAATCCACTAAAGGATAGTGACATCCATGAACCGAGCATCGTGGTCATGTCACAAACATGCTTGGAGCCCCCCACCTCGCATCCCGAAGAAGCTTCAAATGTGACCCCGGCACCAAACGTTCCTGAAGAAGTTTCTTTTATTGAAACTGAGCAATCATGTGATGTGCGCCAGGAAGCTGAAACACCAATTGATTCCCCATATGAGGAATCTGATGGTGAGGGTCAAGAGGAGTCCTCTCAGATTCTAAAGGCTGTAAATAGCCCTTCGGATGACGAGCTTCGGGACTTTCTGAGAGATTCCTAACGGGAAAGAAACATTGAACTGAACGATCATTTCCCTGATCTTCAGGTGTTGATTTTTAAATTGAAGGAAATTGTGCACAACCCTGACACTCCAAATTTCACTGATGCTCAGAAGCACCGGCTAAGAAAAATGATCCAGAAAGCTCGGCAGGAGCTTCGTAAATGAGGTCCCTAGATGGGTTTTTTGATCTATTTAGTTATTTATCTTCTTTCTTTTTCCGAAAGAATGAGTGTTAGTTTTGGCAGTCTAAACATTAACGGTGGTGTTAGTTTAGAACGCAAAGTTCAGGTAAAAGATCTGACCCGGCGTTTGCACCTGGATGTCTTGTTACTGCAAGAAACGCATGGAGATCTGAACGCCCAAGCCCAGTGGAGAAGGCTAATGAAGGGCCAGTGGTTCTTCAGTGATATCAATTGTCTCACTGCTGGAATTGCTTTCTTTGTCTCTTCCTCATTAACACGCTCACAAGTTCAATATAATGAAATAATTCCCGGACATCTGGCTTGTCTTCAATTCACTGCCAATAATCAAATCTTTGTTTTTGTAAACATATATGCCCCCTGTAAGAATGCTGAAAGGCACAACTTCTTTCTAAAGCTAGAGGATCTTCTGAGTACAATTGACTTAAATTGCTCTTTTATGAGTGAGTGGGGACTTCAACTGCACTCTTGACCCTGCATTGGATAGAAACAGTACGGAGCCACATCCTAGATCTGCCAAACCTTTGGAGAAAATCATCAAGACGACGGGATTAATAGATGTCTGGCGTATTCAGCACCCTATGCAACGGCAGTTTACTTGGTCTAGATGTACGTCTCAGATGCACACACTAGCCAGGTTAGACAGAATTTATGTCAATACGGTAATGCTTGACAAGATATTGAAATCTGATATCGTGCCTTCTCTTTTTTCTAATCATCTGGCTGTAACTTTGTCCTTTAAGCTTGCTCTGCAGCAGCATGGCAGTCCATATTGGAAGTTCAATGTCATGTTGCTGGAAAATGCTGCTTTTTGTGAAGCTTTCAAAGTGTTTTGGATTAGCCTCAAAGAAAGAAAGAATAATTTTGATAACCCGATATTATGGTGGGACTACGCTAAGGCACAGATCGCTGTCTTTTGCCAACAGTTTAATTATTTCTCATCTTTCAGTGTAAAAAGGGAGAGGTTCACACTAGAAAAGGAAATAATGAAGTTGCAAACTGATGTGGCAAATAACCCCAATGGAACAAATAATCATTTGCTTATGGAAAAGAAGACTCTACTAAACAACCTAGTCGAATACCAAGCAAACGGTGCAATGGTCCGTCTACGGATGGATCAGCTATATAATTTAGATGCACAGACCAAATTTTTCTTCCATTTTGCTAAAAAGACTACCAATCAAAGGCAAATTGAAACCTTAAAGCTCTCAACTGGTAACACTGTGACGTCACAAGATAATATAAAGAGGGAGGTCTATAACTTCTTTTCAGACCTGTTTATGGCAAATGATGTTGACGATGGCTCAATAAGTTACTTCACATCTGACTTACCCATGCTAAGTGCTGCTCAAAGGGATCAGCTTGGCTCCTTACTTTCCTTGGAAGAGCTTACACTTTCCCTTGCTTCTTTACCTACGGGTAAATCTCCTGGGTTGGACGGCCTCCCAATAGAGTTTTATAAATCCTTTTGGCCCTTTTTAGGCCCAGAACTATTGGAGGTCTTTACTAGTTCATTATGTTGTGGTGACTTGCCGATGACCTGCCGTAGAGTAGTAATTAGTTTATTACCTAAGAAAGGAGACCCTCAGCTCATTGATAATTGGCGTCCAATCTCTCTTCTAACTTCAGATTATAAAATATTTTCTAAAGTCTTAGCTCGACGCATCGCCCCGCTTCTAGAGTCATTCCCTAACCATTCTAGTCATTCCCTAGAGTCATTCCCTAACAACCCTAACCGACAGATACACGACAACATTTTTTTATTAAGAGATCTTTGGGTTGTGTGTAAAATCAAAAATGACAATCTTGGTTTGATTGTGCTTGACAAAGAGATGGCTTTTGACCGTGTAAGTCATGTATATCTTTTCAAGGTCCTAGAGTGTTTTGGACTTGGTCCTGTTTTCCTCTCCATGGTAAAACTGCTCTATAATGGCATTTCCTCAATACTCAGAGTAAACTCTGAACTGACTTCACCTGTAAAGGTTGGAAGGGGTATCTGTCAGGGATGTCCTTTATCCGGTAGTCTGTACTCTTTAACCATTGAGCCTCTTTTAATCAAAGTCCGCAGCATCTTAACCGGATGCAGAAATTTGCTCACAAGACCTGTGAAAGTCTCTGCATATGCTGACGATATTTGTGTCATTGTACATAATAGCGATGAGATCAAGAAACTGGTGGATTGCTTGGACTATTATGGTTTAGCTTCTTCAGCTCTGGTAAACTGGAACAAGTGCCAGGCGATGTGGATGGGCCCATGCCAGCTGCCTATGCCTGTCCTTCCGAAACACCTCACCTGGTCCCTCAACGGAATGAAGTACCTTGGTGTTTTCATCGGTGATGCAGCAACACAAGCGAAAAATTGGCAGGGTCTCGCTGACTCTCTTGAACAAAAGCTGTGGAAATGGAAAGGGTTGCTGGCTTTGCTTTCATACCGGGGACGAGTCCTGGTCATCAACAATCTAGCAGCATCTATACTGTGGCACAGAATCAAAGCCATTCCGCCTCCTGAACACTTTCTGCTGAATATACAGAAGACAATAATAAACTTCTTCTGGAGTGGAAAACATTGGCTTCGTCCAGAGATCCTGAATCTTCCCTTAGAGGAAGGTGGACATGGTCTTGTGGACATCGTATGCAGGGCTATGGCATTTGGCATCGCCTCAATCTGGCGGCTTCTCTATGGTCCATCAGACCTAGCCTGGAGGTCCACTGCTCTCCTCCTCCTCCGTCAAGCCGGCATGCTAGAATATTCATCTGGTCTATTTCTAATGAACATGAAATGTATTGATTTGTCCTTGCTTCCACCATTTTACAATATAATTTTAAATGCTTGGCGTATTTTCATGGTCGACCGTGATTATGTTTCCTACGCCAAAGAGATGTTTTTCAGTGAGCCTCTTTTCTACAACTCTCTTTTCAAAAGAATAAGAACGGAACGCTCCTCTGTTGATTATTTTGATCAGAACGGTGTCCATCACGTTGCTGATCTAATGATTGACAACAAGAGATGGTTAAGTGCTGCAGTACTTGCGAATAAAGTTGGCATGCAGTCTAACTGCTGTACGAAGCATTAACTGCTGTACGAATTCAATTTGTCGCATTTTTAATTTTGATAAATAATTTGCATTTCACGTTGAGGTGGAAAAATGTAAGGAAACCTAATTGAGAAGTGAATAAATTGTGATGTTTAATGCGATGGATACAGTGAATATGTGACGATTACAGATGCTTCACAAGCATGGTGGGCCATGTAGACTCTTCATGTCAAAGTATATTTTGTACATTTCCGATTCTCAAAGCAAAATATCATATTATGTTGTACATGCTCTGAAATGTGTATTGTAGGATCGTGGGTCACACCTTCAGGACGATATCCCCCTCGTGGAGGTTGCCATTTTGAGCTGCCAGCCCGTGAGATGAGACATCCTTAATGTAAAGCTGGCTGCCTAAGCGCAGGCCAAAGCCTTTGGGGGACAGGGAGGGATATATCAAGTGGACATCCAATAATTATGATCAAAAATCGTTAATGATGAATCCTGCATGATCATTAGCATGGCAATTCTGAGACTGATTCCCCATACATAAAACATGCAATGGCAAGCTGGTTCTTCAAGTTCAGCTTTACATTCTTATACCTTTAAGGTGTCTATTCTGGGTTTGATTCCCTACCAAACTATAATCTATTCTGGATTTCATTCCTGACCCAACTATACTTTATTCTACGTTTCATTCCCTACCACCAAACTACATTCACGTGAAAAAGTAAGTACACCCCATGTAAATTTTTGACTTTTTCAACATACAGCTATTTGATCTTCATTTCAACAATATTGATAGATAAAGGTGATGTAATATAACAAATATCATGAAACATTTACATTTTGTAGTCCATTGTATAATTTAAATAAACATAAATGCAAATTTCGCATGTGGAAAAAGTAAGTACACCCTTGGCTCTAATAGGTGGTATTGCCCCCTTTGGCAGAAACAACCTCAAGTAGGCGTTTCTTATAACTGTCTACCAGTCCCTGGTGTTGGGCTAGCGGCTAGGGTGCCGGCTTAGGATCCCAGGATCCTGGGTTCGAATCCCGGTCAATCGCTGAATTTAACGCCAGGGGGGTTGACTCAGCCTGTCATCCTTCCGAGGTCGGCTAATTGAGTACCAGTTCACTGGTAATTCCCTGTTTGTCACTAAAGGCGGCAAAAAGGGCTGGCATCAGGAAGGGCATCTGGCCGTAAAACATTGCTTCAAAAAGGGGACCAAAAAACAACAACAACCACGGTTCCCGAAAAAGGCCAACCCCCGCTTGCGGGGAAAAATGGCCTCTAAAGGTGGTTACTTTTTTTTTTTAGTCACTGACATCGACTGGGAGAAATTTTTGCTCACTCCTCCATGTAGAATTATTTCAGCTGTGCGATCTTTGAGGGGTTTCTTGCATGCACAGCTCGTTTCAAATCCCCCCACAACATCTCAATGGGATTTAGATCAGGGCTTTGACTTGGCCATTCCAGAACCCTCCATTTCTTTCTTTTCAGCCATTCCTTGGTGGATTTACTGGTATGTTTAGGGTCATTGTCATGTTGCAAGGTCCACCTTCGGTTGAGCTTCAACTCTCCGACAGATGGCCTCACATTATCCTCAAGCACCCTCTGGTACAATGAAGAATTCATCGTGGATTCTATGATGGTGAGCTGCCCAGGCCCTGATGCAGCAAAGCTGCCCCAAACCATAATATTTCCACCAACATGCTTTACAGTTGGTATCAGGTTCTTGTGGTCAAATGCTGTCTTTGGTTTTCACCAAACATGTCTTCTGGTACAGTGGCCAAATAGCTCTACCTTTGACTCATCTGTCCAGAGCACATTGTTCCAGAAGTGCTGGTCTTTGCCTTGGTGTTCATTGGCAAACTTTAGTCTTGCCCTGATGTTTTTTCTGGACAGCAAAGGTTTCCTCCTGGCACACCTCCCATGTAGATCAAATTTGTGCAGCCTCTTTCTAATGGTAGACTCCTGCACTTTGCCATCAACAGTGGCAAGAGCTACCTGTAGGTCCCATGATGACTTTCTGGGGTTCTTAGAGACATCTTTAAGCATGTTGCCGTCTGCTCTCTAGCTGAACTTGCTGGGGCGGCCTGGCCTGAACAAGTTGGCAGTTGTTTGGAATCTTCTCCACTTGTAGATGATCTTACGGACAGTCGAATGATTGATTTCAAATTGTTTGGAGATCTTTTTAAATCCCTTCCCAGACTCGTAGGCATCTATAACCTTCTTTCTGAAGGCCTCAGAGAGCTCTTTTGATCTCGGCATGGTGACGCCCCACACTTCAACAACAAAGAGCAAAGCAAACTAAATGGCTGAGGTTTAAATAAGACAGGTTCCTCCAAGATCCTCTCTAACAATGTTCTATTCATTTGCACCAGAGCTGGTGCACCTGATTCTAATGTTAGGTATTTGAAGTAGTGATAAATGTAGGGGTGTACTTACTTTTTCCACATGCGAAATTTGCATTTATGTTTATTTAAATTATACAATGGACTACAAAATGTAAATGTTTCATGATATTTGTTATACTAGGGCATGCCCGTACTATATATATATCTAAAATTATATCCCCCCCCCTCTATTTACATGAAATGTTTTGGTCCATTCGCAACGCCAAAGCGAACGGCGAACGCTTTACATGAAATGGTTTGGTTCATGAAATGTGTTGGTCCATTCGCAACGCCAAAGCGAACGGCGAACGGCTTGCGAGTACAGTGACAATCCCCCCCCCCCCCTCTATTTAGATGAAATGGTTTTTATTAGTTTTAAAACATAGTTTAACGCCAACATAGCGGAAACATAGTTTGCAAACGTGAAATAAATGAATACGCTCTCAAATGTGCCATCCGAGGCAGAGTGTGTCCGCCACGTTCGGCACACGCGATAGCTCGCTGCTCTCTGATTGGTTGAATCGTTTTTTGGACATAGCTCGGTAAGTAATTGTCCGATTAATATGAAACCTTGAAAAGGCACATCCTCGGGTCCCCAGCAATATACCTGGCAAGTTTAAAGTATATCGGACCCGTGGTTGTCGAGAAACAGCGGTCACAGACAAACAAACGTACAAACGTACAAACAAACAAACACACAGAGATTACTGGAATTATAGATAGACTAGGGCATGCCCGTACTATATCTATATCTAAAATTATATCCCCCCCTCTATTTACATGAAATGGTTTGGTCCATGAAATGTTTTGGTCCATTCGCAACGCCAAAGCGAACGGCGAACGCTTTACATGAAATGGTTTGGTGCATGAAATGTGTTGGTCCATTCGCAACGCCAAAGCGAACGGCGAACGGCTTGCGAGTACAGTGACAATCCCCCCCCCCCTCTATTTAGATGAAATGGTTTTTATTAGTTTTAAAACATAGTTTAACGCCAACATAGCGGCAACATAGTTTGCAAACGTGAAATAAATGAATACGCTCTCAAATGTGCCATCCGAGGCAGAGTGTGTCCGCCACGTTCGGCACACGCGATAGCTCGCTGCTCTCTGATTGGTTGAATCGTTTTTTGGACATAGCTCGGTAAGTAATTGTCCGATTAATATGAAACCTTGAAAAGGCACATCCTCGGGTCCCCAGCAATATACCTGGCAAGTTTAAAGTATATCGGACCCGTGGTTGTCGAGAAACAGCGGTCACAGACAAACAAACGTACAAACGTACAAACAAACACACAGAGATTACTGGAATTATAGATAGATTATATCACCTTTATCTATCAATATTGTTGAAATGAAGATCAAATAGCTGTATGTTGAAATATGTTGAAAAAGACAAAAATTTACATGGGGTGTACTTACTTTTTCACGTGACTGTATAAATTGTCTCGGCGATTTGCAGGCAGAGTTTTGCACCCTCAGATGTACATCAAGCTTGGTGTTGTGTGACCCTCTCCTAGTATTAGTTGTTGGATTGTCGAGATCCAACAGTCTTCATCAAATAGTATGCGAGTTATGACTGGCAGGCTGAACAAATTACAATTCACGCCTTAAGCTACATGGGCACAGTCACACTCCGCTAGCAATGATGGAAACTCATGGCAACATGCTGCAGATGAGGAAAAGAAGAATAATTTTTCACAGTTTTGTCCAGGCTTGATAAACTGTACAAAATTGATGTAATTCACCAAAGAAGGTGTGCAACATGAAACCCATTAAATTTGTAAACATGGACGATGAATGGATAAAAAGAGTGTTTAATTACACTGATCATGAAGTTTGGCTGAGTAAATCTGTTAACAGTGACCATGGCCTAGTTGCAGAAACAACATTCTGAATTTTTAAAAATACATAATTGCTGAGGTTTTGGGACGTCCACCATTACTGCAAGTCTTTGATGGTTTTTATTATTACCTCCGCCATCTAAAGGTGGATGGAGGTTATGTTTTCACCTCTGTCTGTCTGTTACTTGTGAAAATCGAAGATTTTTCAAGTATATTGGTTGGTCTTGTGTGTTATTCTGTCTGTCTGTTTGTCTGTCTGTATGTCAACAGCCTACAGGCCACATTTTTACTTTGATCTTCACGAAACTTCACCACCTGGTAGAGTTGGTCATACACAAGAAGCCTATTGTTTTTAGGTCAAAAGGTCAACAACTTTATCAAATTTCTAAACCCCTCCATTTCATCCGGTTTATTTGAAATCTGAAGAGCATTTGCAGATCGCGTCACTGAATTCAATCACCAACTATTTTTGAGGTCAACATTAATTGATAAATCAAAACAATGTAAAATATAGTTTTTGCCAAAGCACGTCCTCTTCTGCCAAAATTTCAGCTTCCTGTCTCAAAGGATGGCTAATATATTGCCCGGGCAAACAAACACACAAACGAGAAGACGTCGTGCAACTTGCAAAATCCACCCCCCCCCCGCCCCCTTCAAAAAAAGGTTGCCATTAATCCATCAAACTGTCCATTTCATTAAGATTAAAATTGACGATCTTGATCAAAGCTCGGGTTAATAAGACTAGGGCATGCCCGTACTATATATATATCTAAAATTATATCCCCCCCCTCTATTTACATGAAATGGTTTGGTCCAAAGCGAACGGCTTGCGAGTACGGTGACAATCCCCCCCCTCTATTTACATGAAATGGTTTGGTCCAAAGCGAACGGCTTGCGAGTACGGTGACAATCCCCCCCCTCTATTTACATGAAATGGTTTGGTCCAAAGCGAACGGCTTGCGGAGTTTGGTAAAGAAATCGCCATAGCTCGGTAACTACTTCTCCGATTAATATGAAACCTTGAAAAGGCACATCCTCGGGTCCCCAGCAATATACCTGGCAAGTTTAAAGTATATCGGACCGGTAGTTGTCGAGAAACAGCGGTCACAGACAAACATACATACATACATACAAACATACAAACATACAAACATACACACAGAGATTACTGGAATTATAGATAGATGAAAAGTGACGATTTTTCAGATGATGATTTCAGAGGTTTGACATTGAGTTGACCTTTGACCTTTTGACCTCAAAAATAGTTGGTTCTTAATTTAATGACTCTATGTGCAAATGCTGTTCAATTTTAAATTCAATTGGATGTAAATCGATGGCTTTTTAGATGAAAATTTATAATTCTGGAAGTTTGAGCTTAAGTTGACCTGTGACCTTTTGACCTAAAAATAATTGTTTTTCCAATTTAGTGACTCAATATACAAATGCTGTTCAATTTTCAAGTTAATCGGATGAAAAATTGTGATTTTAGAAATTTGACCTCCAGATGACCTTTGATCTCAAAATCAATAGGCTTCTCAATTGTGACGACCTCTACAACTTGGTGAAGTTTCATGACGATCGGTTTAAAATTGTGACCTGTAGGCGAGTGACAGACAGACAGACAAACAAATGAACTAGAACAATGCGACTGTCACCAATATGCCTCCGCCATAGTCCCACAACGGGTAGATGCCCTCGTTCACTGTCCTAAAAATAAACAAGTTTGATTGAAATCCCTTCAGCTATTTCAAGTATCACATTTTCATCAGCCATGACAGGTTTCACATCGATCGGTGCAGCAGTTTCAGAGAAAGTATTTTAAAAAATAAACATTTTTGGCTGGTATACCACTTCACCTATGATGTCATCATTATCATGCTTTTGATCCCAATTGGGAGTACTTGACAATGTGCCAAGTTTCAAATTTTTCCAGTCAGCAGTTTCCGAGAAATATATTTTTAATTATCTGCTTTTAATCCCACATGGCTGTCATACCACATGACCTATGACGTCACAATTATCATAAAAAACATTCTGCATGGGTGTCACTCCTACCCTGAAAATTTCATCTCAATCGGACATATGGTTGGAGGGATGGATGGACGACACGAAAACATAATGCCTCTATTTGTGAGGATGCCTCTATAGAGGCATAATGCCTCTATCACATTGATCTATGTGACTTTGTCGACAGAGGCATAAAAATCACTCATAGAGCGATACTTGGCAACAGAGAACAAAGTAGAATGGCACTCAGTGGAGCATCCTTTTGACCTCACAAATAATTAGTAGTTGAATTATATGACCTGATATGCAAATCGTCTTCAAATTTTAAGTTAATCGGATGAAAATTGACAATTTTAGAAATTTGGCCTATGTTGACGTTTTGGCAAAGGTTGACCTCAAAAATAGTAGGTGGGTGGTTTCAGTTAGCTGATATGCAAATCCTATTCAGATTTCAAGTCAATCGGATGAAAATTGAGGATTTTAGAGATTTGAAAGAAGTGGTTGACCTTTGGCCTATGTTGACCTTTTGGCCTATGTTGATCTCTAAAATAATTGGTGGTTGAATTCAGTTCACTGATATGAAAATCCTATTCAAATTTCAAGTCAATCGGATGAAAATTTAGGATTTTAGAATTTTGAAGAAAAGTGGTTGACCTTTGGCCTATGTTGATCTTATGACCTATGTTAACCTCAAAAATAGTTGTTGGTTGAATTCAGTTAACTGATATGAATATCCTATTTAAATTTCAATTCAATCGGATGAAAATTGAGGATTTTAGAAATTTGAGAAAAGTGGTTGACCTTTGGCCTATGTTGATCTTGTGACCTATGTTGACCTCAAAAATAGTTGTTGGTTGAACTCAGTTAACTGATATGAAAGTCCTATTTAAATTTCAATTCAGATTAAAATTGAGGATTTTAGAAATGTGAGAAGTGGTTGAACTTTGACCTATGTTGACCTTTTGACCTCAAATATATAGGATTTTGTTGGACAACAAACTCTAACATTTGGTGAAGTTTCGTGAAGATCGGTTTAAAATTGTGACCTGTAGGCAAGTATAAGTGAGCGGACAAACAAACAAACACACAAACCAGAGTGATCAACATACAGTACTTGTCAAAAAAAAAATTTTTTGCCAAGTAACAAACAAACAAACAAACAAACAGACAAACAGACAGACAGAATAACAAACGCAACCGACCAATTTACTTGAAAATTCTTCGATTTTGCAAGCAACAGAAAACAAGAAAACCAACGGAGTGAAAACTGAGTACTCCCTTTCGGCACGCATCATCGCCGGGCCCCCTTTGGTGCCCGGCGATGATGTCATGCAGTGCCCGGAGATGGAACAGGAAAGAAGCGGTGCACTATAACACACCAAGCCCAAGATGGTAGTCACTATCCCAAAAGATAGTGACTGTTTGACAACCATCATCTCAAGTAATATCATTCCATTTTTCAAGTTTTGCTTTATTAAACACCTTCGTGTCAATTCCATACAAAGATGTTTGCACCATGCTCACACCAGCTTACATTCTCATTGGCAACACCACAAATTCACACTGAATTAATCTCCAGTTATAAAAAGAAATCAATGGCTGAGAAAAATTAATTTGCAATGATAAAATATCCATGTTTTGGGTGCAGAAGCTACCAGCGTCCAGCTTCCACTCCCAATTTATCTGATCCTTCCCATAGGTGATGCAACTAGCAGGAATTTTTTTTATGGCTGTTGTATAGCAAAAGCGATCCAATAAGTCAATGATGCTTTTATTATCTTTGTCTTCCATGATAAGTTAATATTCAACAAATGTTGACAACGATCACCCTCGCATTGAATATTGCAAATTCGAGCTATACTACTCGTCCCCCCGAAGGTGAGTAGTAATGTTCAGTATGTGTTCAGAAAACATTGAAAATTCCATCATCTTGTTTGATTTCTGTGCAAATTATTGTCATCAACATGAAACTTGAAATGATTCTGAACATTACTCCAACGGAAAAGTCATTAGCAATGTGATACTAAGCAACACTCTAAAGTGAAATATTTCAGCACACGTGCACTTTCTTATTGCTTTCTAAAGGGTAGCAAACTTATTGATGCAACACCCGCTCTGCAGAGTACCACTGTGACAGATCTGGGAATCAAACCCTGATTAGACATTTCAAACGCAGTACACTGCTTCTGAGGTATCCTGTCAGGCCAATAAATAAATATATACGACTAGACTTGAGGCTAACTCTCTCTGTGATCTAACTCTCTCTCTGTGATCTAATGTGAGCTGTGATGTAATCCAGATCCGGATCTAAGTTTATGGGGGCTCAAAATAATCTTTGCTCCCTGAAAAATTTACTGCCAACACATAAAAAAAATAATTCACACTGTCAGCACATTCAAAAAACAAAAAGTCACTCTATGAACACATTAAAAAAACAAAAATTCACTGTCAACACATTCAAAAAAACAAATATTTACTATGTCAACACATTCAAAAAACAAAAATTCACTCTGTCAACACATTCAAAAAAACAAATATTCACTATGTCAACAAATTCAAAAAATAAAAATTCACTGTCAACAAATTTAAAAAAAATAAAATTCACTCTGTCAACACACTCCAAAAACGAAAATTATCTATGTCAACACATTCAAAAAAAAAAAATTCACTCTGTCAAAAAATTCAAAAAACAAAAATTCAGTCAACAAATTAAAAAAACAAAAATTCACTATGTCAACACATTCAAAAAACAAAAATGCACTCTGTCAAAATATTCAAAAAACAAAAATTCCCTATGTCAACACATTCAAAAAACAAAAATTCACTCTGTCAAAAAATTCAAAAAACAAAAATTCACTATGTCAACACATTCAAAAAACAAAACTTCACTCTGTCAAAAAATGCAAAAAACAAAAATTCACTGTCAAAAAATGCAAAAAACAAAAATGCACTCTGTCAAAAAATTCAAAAAACAAAAATTCCCTATGTCAACACATTCAAAAAACAAAAATTCACTCTGTCAAAAAATTCAAAAAACAAAAATTTCCTATGCCAACACATTCAAAAAACAAAAATTCACTGTCAAAAAATGCAAAAAACAAAAATTCACTCTGTCAAAAAATTCAAAAAACAAAAATTCAGTCAACAAATTAAAAAAACAAAAATTCACTATGTCAACACATTCAAAAAACAAAAATTCACTCTGTCAAAAAATTCAAAAAACAAAAATTCACTCTGTCAAAAAATTCAAAAAACAAAAATTCTCTGTCACCAAATTTAAAAAACAAAAATTCACTATGTCAACACATTCAAAAAACAAGAATTCACTTCATCAACACATTCCAAAAAAAAATTCACTATGTCAACACATTCAAAAAACAAAAATTCACTCTGTCAACATTCAAAAAACAAAAATTCACTCCAACACATTCAAAAAACAAAAATTAATTCTGTCGACATGTTCAAAAAACAAAAATTCACTGTCAATACATATTCAAAAAAATCACTGTCAACACACCTTCTGAGAGGCTTTTCTTGGTCAGTATGACCTTCACAACATCATCTTGCTTTTCATCTTCAAGACTAGGATCCATTAGTGCAGCATTCTGGTCATCGTCTGCCAGACTCTCCACTTCAGCACCATCGCTCATCTCCACAGCAATATCCCGATCTTCTCCATTGTCTGCAGGAAGCTCTGTGCTCGGAGCCAAGGCTGTGACCTTTGTGCACTCCCTGTCCATCACCACCTCAGTTGCTTCGAGTGCAGGACTGATCATGTGTTCAAGAGGCCCAGTCCCCTGTCCCATACTGGTTGGTATGCTATTAACCTCTGGGCTATTCTCTGAAAGGTCATTCATCTCAGATTTTCCAGCTGTGGACATCTTCACCAGGTGTCTCCTCCTCACTGTCTAAAAAAAATCATGGTACAGTCAAATACATTTTATTTGTTGTCTTTTGCAAGCAATTACAAGCTGAAAATGCTCTTTTACACGTTTAAAAAAATTAATACATTAAATAACTAGAGCGGCACTGTAGAGCGCATACCTCTGCCATGCTGAACAGTTTACAAATTACATTCTCCATCCCACTGTTAGATAGGCCAGATCTGGATCCGGACATTAACCAAAATCCAATCGGCTTGTTCTTTTCACCTACCCAACTCATCCCCCAAGTTTCGCCTGAATCCGTTCACAACGTTTTGAAAAATCATGCAATATATAGTTTTTTTCCCTATCACTAAATTGTGAAGAATCCCTTCAAAAATTCTGGCATCCAGATACAGATCTTCACCAAAGTCTAATCAATTAGTCCTTGTCACACACATAACCTGTTCACCAAGTTTCGCCTGAACCTGTCCATAACTTTTTGAGATATCGTGCTCAGAGACAGAGACAGACAAACGGGGGTAAAAACATAACCTTATCCACCTTTGGTGGCAGAGGTAACAAATTCAATATTGAATCGGAAGAAAAAAGTTGTACTTTTGTGACATTTTTAACTGTCTTAATTAAGTCGTTTAAAAAAAAAAATCATCTGCTGTATATTGTTAGGCTGTGACATTTGAATATTGCGGATCATGACATATTGCGGATCATTGACATATCCTATAATTAGGGAAAGTAAACGACTATTATTGTTATTCTTCTTTTTTTTTTTAATCAGCCCAAATTATTTCTACCTTCTTGTGGGGTTAGCCAGAGACATTTGTGGCCCAAGTATTTGACAAACCGATTCGTCAGACCTGAGGATTTAAACTTGTAATCTATATATATATATAAAGTTTTTGTTTGTTTGTTTGTTTGTCTGCACGCGCTAATCTCCTGAACGGTGAAAGATAGGAGGAAACCTCTAAAACAAAAAATGTCGGGACGGGCCCCGGGAAGGTTAGAGGGCTAGGTGGTGAGGCTGGTCGAGCCCGCATCGGCCGGGCTGGGCCCATTTCGCAATTAAAAGCTGAGCTGAATTATCGTAGTCAATCTTCTACGGCCGTGAGTAAAAGCTGAATTATAGTAGTAAATTCATTCAAAAAGAACCCTGGCAACGCAGGGTGCATTCGGCTGGTCTATAATAATAAAACGCAGTGTCCCTCCGTCCGTCCGACTTTCTCCTCCATAACTCCAAAACCATGAATTCTAGCGGCCACAAACTTTGCATGCATACACCTGGACCTCCAACAGATTGCAAGGATGAAAACTGGGTGTTTGGGTGTGTTATAACATCCTTTTTGAAGATTATTAACGAGGTGCTCATAATAAAAAAAACCCGATGTGGTGGTGTACCAATATGGCGGCCCGCCATCTTTGTCAGCCCACCACCTCGCTGGGTTCTTAAGTCGCCATTTTGTTTTGGCTTACTCAAACGTGCCTTGCCTTGGAAACACGATCGATTATATCATTACATAATTGAATAATCATCAAAATCAGGATTCGGTTATGAGGATTGGATGCTGTAGACTAAATAATGTCCAAATATGGAGTGCAATCTGACAAAATGTATCATTTCTAGCGATATTTATAACTAAGTGTATATATGCATTTATTTAAGCGAGGCTGTTATTCTCATGCTGGGGTTAGTTTTTTTTAATATTTAACTTAATAATTTAAAACTTAATTCATACTTCCATGAGATAGGGTGTCACTCTACTGTACCTGCGGTCTGTTTTTAAAATTCCTCGGCCATTTCAACCAGAAGCAATCAGATTGCTATCGCTTGCCAAGCCAGCCGTTCCTTATCACCCATTTCGTTGGAGTGCTTGCTGCAGTGCTTAAGCTGCTTCGCGAGGACTCTTAATTAATTAGTCTCAAGGCCGGGGAAGTTTAGGTGTGTTATAAATATATAACTTATAACACCCTTTTTGAATATGAGTATCATCACTTGGTGAACACTCTTCAGGCTGCTTTTGCAAGCCATGGCGTTAGAGTAGACAGAGCTCCCTTTTTGTTTTTACGTACGGTACCCATATTTTTATTGACTAACATTTTTGTGTGATATACTAACCCTCCCCTCCCTCCCCCGCCCTTCCATCTTCCTCTTTCCATCTCTCTTCCCCCTCTCTCTCCCTCCAGCCTCACCTCCCCTCCTCTCCCACCCTCCTCTCCTCCTCTCTTCATATTCCTGTCAGGAAGCGACTCATTGTTGCCGGGTACTTTTGCTAGTGAATAATAATTATTACCATTTTAGTAACGTTGTTTTAATATATGTTTTGAAAAATGTTTGCATTTTATAACCAACATTTCCAGGCAAAACCCCCACCAATTTTTTTTTTTAAGATTAAGTTAAAAATAAAAGAAATATTGACCTGGGAATTACAATTTAATAACTGTACTAAAGCATAACAATTAATGAGGTTGGTTTTCACACCGAGAATCCATTCTGCATGAGCATGTGGAATTTTGAACTTGCGTCTCGAGTGCTTTGACGTCATTCAAATTTCACTTCTTGACTTTTATATCCTGAATTTCTCTTGAGATAACTTTGGGATTTTAATGGGTCATATGCCATACAAATACAATGCACCATGTGTCCATTATTGTCCATCTTTTTCGTTAATGGCCGCAATTATTCCCAATTTGTTGTGGGATCGGTCGGGGGAGCATTTATGGGCCCAAATATTTCTGGAACTGGATGGCCAGGTCTGATGTTGAACTGGCAAGAAATTTGTAATTTGTTCCGGGTGCCGGTGATAATTACCCGACACTTCAAGAAAGGCATCGAGGGATACTTAACGTCCACCAACAACCGGTCCTGGCAGACCCTCCGTCTTAATGTCCTTCCAAAGGACAGCACACACATTGATGGATGCACACACAGGATGCAAAACATCAATATGACGGTTTCATGAGTTTATAGCTGGATCGAGATTCCAACCCAGGCTAGACGGCTCAGAGAAGAATATGCCTAAATCTAAGTTATCCTGCTAGGCCCTGACCATTACTATATGTCTGTAAGGTACTCTAATCAGAGCTCCGCTTCCGGTCCCTCGAGCGACGGGGCCTTCGATCTCTCCACGGCATCAAAGTTTTGAGTGTTTTCCCGTTCGTTTCTGTGTCAAATTTCCGCTGCGTATTTTGTTGTGTATGTGTTATTGTGTGTTTTTATTTGGTTTTGGTTTTGTAGTTGTTGCAAATTTGTGTGTAATTAGTCGTTTCTTTGTTCGCGCCTCGTGCGCCTCGTGCGGCCTGGTGTCTCGTGCGGCCTCCTCGTCTCGACTTGTGCCCCGCTCCCGATATCTCGTTTGTTCTTTCACCTCTGCTCCTGCTTTTTCAAATCCACGTTCTCACTTAGAGACTTTTCCCAGATTGTTTTACATGGTTTTGTTTAAATATTATTTAAATATGTTTAAACCGCAGCCGTGATGCTGACGCCGCCCCCCCCCCCACCCCCCAGAATTTCCATGTTTTAAACGTTTCCCAGTGTGTACCCTGGATTAGAACAGGTACACCGTATCCCTGCGTGTCGTAAGAGGCGACTAAGAGGGTTGGCGTCAGGAAGGGCATCCGGCCAAAAAAACATTGCCTCAAAAAGAGAACCATGACAATTACAACTACATGTGGGCAGGGTACAGCCCGAAGTGGAGATCGGTTTCTGAGGTTTGCGACATGGAATGTAGGGACAATGACAGGGAGATCAGGAGAAGTGGTGGAAGTATTGGTCAGAAGAAGAGTGGACATATGTTGTGTGCAAGAGACGAGATGGAAGGGAAGTGGTGTGAGAATGGTGAAGGGTAGGCAGGGACAGAAATACAAGTTTGTGTGGCAAGGGTGCCCGGAGGGCGTGAATGTGTTGGTGTCCTGTTTTCTGAGGAGTTTGTAGACAGTGTGGTGAGTGTGACTAGAGTGAGTGATAGGTTGATGATGGTGAAAATGATGATTGGAAAGCTCTTGGTGAACGTCATCTCGGGATATGCTCCGCAGGTTGGTCGGAGCGATGAAGAGAAGGACAAGTTCTGGTGTGCGATAGAGAAGCTGATGGAAAACGTGAAAGATGAGGACGTTGTTATGGTAGGAGGAGACCTAAATGGACATGTGGGAAGGAGTATGGATGGTTTTGACGGAGTTCATGGGGGTTACGGATATGGTGTGAGAAATGGAGAAGGTGAAAGGATTTTGGGGTTTGCTGATGGAGCTGATTTGTTGATTTGTAATACTCAGTTCCAGAAAGAGGATAATAAGCTTGTTACATACATGTCAGGTGGGTCGACGACAACCGTTGACTACCTGATGGTGCGTAGGCGAGATAGGGGGCACCTCCGGGACACAAAGGTGATCCCGGGGGAGGAGGCTGTTTCACAGCACCACTTGGTTGTCTGCGACGTAAGGGTGAAAGGTGCGAGGAGAGCTCGGCGGGTGAAGTACCAACCGAGAATGAAGGTGTGGAGGTTGAAAGAGGTGACAGTAAGGGAGGCATTAAAAGAGAGGCTGAGTAGGGTCGAGGATGATGTGGTTGAGCTTGAAAGTGGTTGGATGTCAATGAAAGCTAGTCTGTTGGGAGCCGTTGGTGAGGTATGTGGATGGACAAAAGGACCACCGAGGCACTCGGAAACATGGTGGTGGGATGATGAAGTTGGAAAGAGGATTGACGAGAAGAGGAAGAGGTTCAAGGAGTGGCAGAAGGCGAAGGGTACGGGAGCAGAAACAGCAGAGCATGAAAGTTATAAGGCAGCCAGGAAGGCTGAAAAGAAAGAGGTTGCAAAGGCGCAGGAGGCATGTAGGAAAATGTTCGGAGAACGCTTGGATTCGGAAGAGGGTCAGAAAGCAGTATTCAGGATTGCAAAGCAGACAGCGAAAGAGAGGTGTGATGTGATGGGGGTGAGTTGCTTGAAGGATGAAGTGGGACAAATCGTTGTCGACCCAGATGGAATTAAAGGAAGATGGAAAAGATATATGGAAATGCTGTTGAATACAGAGAATGAATGGGATGGCAACATAGAGAGTAACCCAGTTTTAGGACCGGCAGAGAAGATAACTGAGAAGGAAGTTGAGGAAGCGATAAAAGCAATGAAGGGTAGAAAAGCGGGAGGGCCGACGGGAGTTGTGGGAGATATGTTGAAGGCAGCAGGAAGTTGGGGTGTGAAGAGAATGACAGAGATCTGTAATCTGGTGGTGAAAGAAGGCCGCATTCCAGTGGATTGGGAACTGAGTACCCTCGTCCCTCTATACAAGGGGAAAGGTGACCCTCTGGAGTGTGGCTCGTACCGAGCGATAAAGTTATTGGAGCATGGAATGAAGGTATTGGAAAGGGTGTTGGAGAGGAGGATAAGGAAGAAAGTGAAGATCGACGAAATGCAGTTTGGATTCATGCCAGGAAGAGGAACGACAGACGTGCTTTTCATTGTGAGGCAGTTGCAGGAGAAGTACATGGAGAAGAGGAAGAAGTTGTTTCTTGGGTTTGTTGATCTGGAGAAAGCATTCGATCGGGTTCCACGCAAAGTATTGACATGGGCATTGAGGAAGTTAGGAGTGGAGGAATGGTTGATCAGAGTAGTGATGGCAATGTACAAAAGAGCGCGCACAGCTGTAAGGACGAAGGACGGGAACAGTGGTGAGTTTGAGGTGAAGGTGGGAGTGCATCAGGGGTCGGTACCAAGTCCACTACTATTTGTAGCTGTGATGGAGGTGCTGGCTCAGAACGTAAAGGAGGGTTTACCGTGGGAGTTGTTGTATGCAGATGATCTGGTGTTGATTGCGGAAAGTATGGATGGACTGAAGGAAAAGATGAACACGTGGAAGGAATGTATGGAGACAAAAGGTCTGAAGGTGAATATCGGAAAGACGAAGGTGATGGCAAGTGGTAAAGCATGTGGTGAGGTGGAAAGAACTGGGAAGTGGCCCTGTGCTGTGTGTAGGAAGGGTGTCGGAGTAAACTCCATTCAGTGTACAATGTGCGCTGAGTGGGTTCATCAAAAATGTAGTGGTCTGAGAGGGTCATTAACCAGTGTGGCAGTTACATTCAAATGTAAGGTGTGCACAGAGGGAGCTGCAGATGGAGGAAATGTTGAGTTGGATCTTGGAGATGGCGTGAAGCTGGAAGGTGTGAAAACATTTTGCTACCTCGGAGACATGCTGAATGGAGAAGGTGGATCAGACTCGGCAACGGTTGCTCGAGTGAGATGTGCATGGAAGAAGTTTCGGGAATTGAGTGGCGTGCTGATGATGAGGGGAGTGTCGTTGAAGCTGAAGGGAAAGGTGTATGCTGCATGTGTGAGAAGTGTTATGATTTATGGGAGCGAGACATGGGTAATGAACGTAGAGCAGCAACGAAGGTTGGAAAGGGTGGAAATGCGAATGGTTCGACGGATGTGCGGAGTATCGTTGAGAGAGAGGAAGACAAATGATGAATTGCGAAAGATGATGGGAATAGAGCCTGTGATTGATGCTGTGAAGAGGAACAGGTTGAGATGGTTTGGTCATGTGTTGAGGAAGGATGAAAGTGACTGGTTGAGAAAAGTGATGGACATGAATGTAGAAGGAAGTAGAAGACGGGGAAGACCGAGAAAAGACTTGGCTAAAGATGGTGGAAGAAGAAATGCGGGCAAGGGGGTTAACAAGGAGAGATGCAGAAAATAGGGCAAAATGGAGAAGATTGTCATGGGGACCGCAAGGCTAACCCCCGCTCTAGCAGGGAAAATGGCCTTTAAAATGCATGTTGTTGTTGTTGTTGTTGTTGTAAGGTACTCTAATATTTATCGTTTCATTTGAAGCTGTGTTCTGAAACTTCTGAAAGCACAATAAGTATCTACTAATTGCCAAATTCCAAAAAATGCACAAGTAAAGCAAAAGTAAATGAAAAGACGAACAGATTGGAAGTCTACAAATTGGCAGTGTGATGTAATTGATGAAATACTTCATGTGCATTTTATGTGAATAAAATAAAGTGAAAGTTAGAGGAAATGACCTATCAAGAGGGGCATTTATATATTGTACAAGTATGCACCCTACATCTGGCAAATAAAATACATTTACTTCTTCATGCATGTGTATGAATCAAATTGGTGCTCCTTTATATGAACTTTTCTAGAGCATTACTTGGTTCCTCCTCAGAACACAAGGGTAGTCCAGCATACACACAGTATTTTTTAAATGGCCCTTATTTTGTATTGTTTGGCATTTCTCCAAACTATGGAATGTCCCTTCTCTTCTATACTTTGCCACATGGCACATACCCTTAAATAGAGGTGCCTTTTCTATGCCCCTGGCATTTTACCCAAGAATAGAGTTAAACAACGAGCCCCAGGATCCGTTGTGCTGTTTGGATGTTAAACTCAAGAAAGAAGTTAAAGTAGTATTTCCCTAGTGGTGTTAATTTCTTTTTAATTCAACATACACAGAGTAACGTAATGTTGATACAATAAACTGCACCACATACTGAGCATGAAAAACCATTGTATCTCACTCTCAGAAGATCAAAAACAGTATCAGCCCATCATCACATCACTTGTTAAAATTTGGGGAAATCTTTTTGAAAGAAATTATTTTTCAAATGCAGGCTCAGTGTATTTTGATTGTATCCTAATTTCACTTTATTTCCAACCTTTTAACAATAAAGTTCACACCTACACTGCACTCAAGCAGTGTCAAGAACCATGTCCTGAATTATCACCTCTGGCCAAAGTGCGATTCTCACACATCAACAAGAATGAGAAATTGAAGAGATTGACTGACTAATAACTGTATGTGGGAAAATTGTTTCCTCATAGATCATTAGTCACACGTTTTGTGTTCGTGGGATGAGAAACCCACTAATCACTTGTCTCCTCCTGGAAGGTCAAAGGGTCCAACTTTCTCTGGGTGGTGCCATATGTGGGGCATTTCTGATTGTGTCGTCCTGTTTATCAAATAAGATTTAACCATCACTCTAGTTTGCCAACAAAGCTAGCCATAGACTGGGAGTCATCTGTCGTTGTCATTCATTCCTAGAAAAATCTGAACTACTCACAGCATACAAGACCTTTGTCCATAGCTCGATGGAGTACTGCTCTCCCTTCTGGGCAGGAACCCCAGTATCACAATCTGTGGATTCCATCTATTTCTCCAAGAATACGGCTCTCAACAGTATTGGCATTTCCTGCAATGAAGCCAAAGGAAAAGGCCTGTTGCTCTCATGTCGCAGACAGGCCAGTGTTCATTGGGTTTTTTTTACCACCTCTCCTCTGGGTCGAGCTCCAACTTCTCTCACAGCCCTCTGGCCCTCCTCTGGGGAACACGTTTTCTTCCAATAAACAAATCCTGGTTAAGCTCCCAAAATCCAGACTTATTGCACAGGTCAACTCTTTTCGCCTTCCACTCCTTTCCTCTGATCGTCCTACTGATGAACCATCTTCCTGAGGTTCTAACTCACGTTTCATGATAGGGCTTCAATAAGACAGTGCACTATCATCTCCTGTAATTCCCCATTGCTACACAACAATCCCCAGATCTCAATCCGATTGAACATCTATGGAAATAACTTGATTCAACAAATGCTTTCTCATAACAATCAATATCCACATAGCATGTTTGTACCATTTACCAAACATTGAGTGAACAATCAACAGATTTCAAGACACTTTAAAATATTTTGTTGATTTTCTTTTATTAGCGTGGATTGGCTTGCTACACCCGCCTCACCACACGTCGCGACTGGGGCACAGGCTTTTTTTTAGCTTAGGATTATACCATGCATGACATTATGTGAGATCAGGTCATTGAAAGAATCAGACCGTGTCTCACCATTCTAAATTCCATATAAGAAAATTTACTTCCATAAGGGTGTTGGGGGAGGGGGGTGGGGTGATATCGCAAGTAACGAAACCCCCAGAAGGGTAATATTGTTTTGTAATAATACTAATTATGCTATTATTATTTTTGGTGTTATTAACTTTTGTTATTAGAAGTGGCTTTGGAAAAATGGCATGGAAGCAGCAGGAAGGGTTGTGGTATTAAACCTTGTGGGGTATATAGATTACAGTAGATCTTCACTCAAGTGCGTTTGTCAGAAATACGCATAGATTGCCTTACGTTAATATCAAGATTCCTCCAAATTTATTTCAGCTTAGTGTTAAACAGCATTAGCGACTGTTTTAAAAGGTAAACATACGTGTTTGTAGTTTATAATATTTTTTACTCCAGCTGGTCGTTTGGTTTAGATTGGATATGTAATGACCGAATGTATCGCAGTGAGACAGACAGACACCAAATTGTGTATTTTAGTACAATTTACAAAATGAGGACTTCTGTAATGGTAGTGTTTTCCACCAAAATAAAACACACCTGAAACAGAACAAAGGCTCAAGACCAGTGAATAATGACATCAAATAATGTTACAATGGAGTTAATGTCTCAAAAGGTCAATAATGTGTGAACACCATTTGAGCGAATGACAGCTGCGACCATCCTCAACTCCTGAAGAAGCCACAAGTGAGAATCTAATGGGGGTTGTTGCTATTCCTTGTCCAAAGCAGCTTCCAACTGTGCCACTGTGCCAGGGTCTGCACAGAAAGGTCCATTTTCTTAAGTATACACCCAAGAATGTCCCAAATGTACTCTATTGGATTGAATTCAGGCTTTTAGGGTAATGTTGCAATGGTATTGTTTCACAAACCAGTTACTGCATGACAACACTATGTCTGACATTGTCATTGAGGAATACGTGTCCTGTGTGAAGTGGGTGGTTGTCAAAATGTGAAACAACAACACGATGCTAAATGGGAGTGTGGGAAGAGTGAGATTGGAGAGAGTGGGGGAGTTTGTTCCAGAGGTGGGAGAAAAGAGGAATGACAGAGTGAAGGTGAGCAGGGAGTCTTGATTTTGGCAGTTTCACCAGAAGAGGGTTGCTGGCAGATCTTGTGCGTCCTGCAGGAATATTTGGAGGACAGAGCACAGACAGGGCTGGGGGGGCAAGGCCAGAGAGGAGTCGGTAGAAGACAGAAAGACCACCAACCTGCCTGTGGTGAGTGAGTGAAAGGCCCTCGGAGTTAGCTTCATCGCGGGAGATTCCAATGATTCTGAAAGCTTATGGTTTCTACAGCGCAAAGCCGAGCTAGGTGTGAGAAAGGAACACCAGCCCAGAGGGGAGAGCAGTATTCCATTGAGCTGCAGATGGAAGCCTTGTATGTGGTGAGGAGCTCAGGAGTGCCAAGGGAGGACTTTTCACAATGGCGATTGGCAACTGTCTAGTCGGCACCTGGCTTTGGAGGCCAGCTTGGAAATGTGGCTTTCCCAGGAAAGATCATGGCAGATAGTGAGACCCAAAAGCTTGAGTGACAGAACTTATTCGAGAGGATTGTTGAGAAAGTAGATGGGGGATGTGGGGTTCTACCATCAGTCGCTTGCAGGGAGAAATTGACTCTCATTAGACCAATCAATCTTCTTCCAGGATGCGAGATTCCAGTGTTGTGCAAAGGTAGTGCTTGCCAATTGGACTGTTTATTTTTCTGGGGTGAGAAGAGGACATATTACTGGTTTTGTAACCTGAAGCACGAAACCGTTTGTGAACAGGTTTTGCAGGTCACTTCTGGGGGAGATTCTATTCATTCTGCAACGCTGTGCTAGGGCATCTGACGAGCCTGATCAGATCAGGCATTTTGGAACTTCATTAAGTCTGACACAGGCTGCCCGTGCTCGTTGTTTTAAATTGTCTTGGCCGAGTGATTGATGGAAATCACAACCTGTGCATGGAGGGTTCTTTTATTTTTGTTTTGAAGATGTATTTAAATTTTATTTAGGGTTTAATGGGATGTGTGGGGGGGTTTACCCCGTAAAATAGGTATTTGCTCTCTTCTCCGAAACTACAAAAGCAATTTTGATGAAACTTGACCACAACGTTCATCACCCGTGATGTACCAATGTTTGTTCAAGGCATTAGAAAAATTAGGGTCTAAGGAGGTATGGGGGGAGAGGGGGGTTGCCCCCCAAAATAGGTATTTTTTTGTTTGTTTGTTTGTTTAAAGTCTTATGATTACATTGGTATGATTCTACAAATCTTCTATGTCTTCTAGCAACCATTGAAATTGGTTTAAAATACCGTGATACTGTTTTAAAGTCCTTTAGTCAGTGTAATATACTGCTTTGTTCTACCAGGTGAGTGCCCAGGGGTATTGCTCCTATTTTACCAGACACGACAAGTTTCACATCAATCGGTGAAGCGGTTTCAGAGAAGTTTTTTTTTAATGTTGGCTTTCAAGCTAATATGGCTGCTAAACCACGTGACATATGACATCAAAAATGTACACTGAATATGTATGGGTAGGAGATCAAGTTTGTGAAGTTTTGTGTTGATCGGATAAGGTTCTCTCTTCTCTCCAAGATTGCTGCCACACCATGTGACTGATGACGTTTTTGAGATCAACTTTTCATCGCCATGCCTAGTTGACACACATAAAGTTTCGAGTCGATCGCTTCAGTGGTTTGGGAGAAGATGTTATTTTTAAGGTTTAATATCTATTACATATCAATCTAATATGGCTGCCAAACTATGACCTATGATGTCATAAATTCAATATTTCAATACAAATAGGTCATAGATCATGTGCATGCAATTTCAGATTTTTTAGGATAAGGAATTCGATTAAAACATTTTTGGCTGGTATAGCACTTCACCGATTACGTCATCATTATCAGACTTTTGGTCCCCATCGGAGTACTTGACAATGTGCCAAGTTTCAAATTTCTCCCATTCAGCGGTTTCCGAGAAATAATATTTAATTATTTGCATTGAATCCAAGATGGCTGCCATATCACGTCACCTATGACGTCACAACTATCATAACATTCTACATGGGATTCGCTCGACCCTGAAATTTTCGGCTCAATCGGACATGTGGTTGCTGAGAAAAACGAGGTTTAGCCCGTATGGATGAACGGACGGACAGACAGACAACCCAAAACATAATGCCTCCGGCCACCTTCAGGGGCGGAGTCATACATAAATGAGTCAAAATCCTAAACTCACCACTTTAGCTGTTTTTTCACTGCTTCTCAGCTCTTTTACAGCAGTTGAGTAATCCAGTTGGTCCTTGAATTTTCCATTAACCATCAACACCTGGTCATCTATCCTAGAGCATGACACACAAGTAAACGTGAGAAACATCAATGACAGAAGGAAATGGTGATTTAATGTATGACAAACTTTACCCCACTAACAAGATGGTGGAATGGATTTTTTTTTCTATTTAATTTTCTAGTCTGACATTTTGTTCCCAACATAATAAATACTGGCCATCCACAGAAAGAGCATTCCATCATGTAGCATGAACCATCCTTCTTCAGACTGGACATCAATGGCAGCTGTCCAGTCTGCTAGCACATCCTTATGGACACGAGGATCTTGGAAAGAGTAGGCCATTGTAACTCACCTCCATGACCCAATTTGAAATGCCTGTCGACCTATCGATGTGCAACGTTATTAGTTTCGGATCATCACAGATTCTACATTCCTACAGAACACGATCAGCAATGGCGATACAGTGTTTCTGTGTCTGGGACTGCAGGGTCACGTCAATATCTTCATGCCAAGACTGAGTGACCTCCATCAGTCGTCACTGATTGATGGACATATACCATGATCACCAACATTGAACGACCACGTGTTGTCAACGCATGAACCTTGTCTATCATGAATAATCATTTGAGCGTTGAGTAATATTTTTAATTGAGATCAATATTGAAAATGTTTACTCGGTCGATTCCATATTGACAAACACTAGATTAATTTCATCCTACAATATGAAATGAGGCAATGCTATGTATTTTTCTATGCATGTATATATGTATGACTGTATGTATTTGTGTATATATGTATGTATGTATTTGTGTATGTATTAATGTATTTATGTATGTATGTATGTATTTGTGTATGTATATAATTATGTGTGTATGTATTTATGTATATATGTATGTATGTATATATGTATGCATTTATGTATGTGTGTATGTACGTGTGTATATATTTATGTATGTATGTGTATGTATGTATTAATGTATTCATGTGTGTATGTATGTATTAATGTATTTATGTGTGTATGTATGTATTAATGTATTTATGTGTGTATGTATGTATTAATGTATTTATGTGTGTATGTATGTATTAATGTGTTTATGTGTGTATGTATGTGTGTATGTATTTATGTGTATGTATGTGTGTGTATATATGGGCACATGAAGCTGAAATTTGGGCACAATATTAAGCATGTGCTTTGGCAAAAACTATATTTTAATTTTTTTTTGATTCGTCAATTAATTGATTAATTACTTAATTATTGTCGATATATTAAGTACTTATTTATTTTCTTTCTCATCTGGGCAATATCTCAGGCACCCTTTGAACTAGGAAGCTGATATATATGGACACAACAGTGACCATTAGGCCAACACCAGGTCAATATACCTGGTGTTGGCCTAATGGTTAGGGTGGCAGGCTTGGGATCCTAAGGTCTTGAGTTTGCAATCCCATTGAATTAACGCCAGGTGGGGTTGACTCAGACTGTCATCATTCTGAGGTCGGAAAAATGAGTACCAGATAACTGGTTATAGAGAGGCATTGCATCAGCGGCAGATGCGCCCACTGAAAATGATGCAACCAGCAGCTGAGGGCGGATGCACACGAACCACCCAATTATTTAATTTTTTCGATTAATTACTTAATTGATTCATTTACAAAAAGTGGCAGATTAGGATGATGCAGTGGTGGTTGAGGTATGCTATTAGCCAATTGATTAAGAAATTAAGTATTTATTAAAAAAGAAAAAATTCCCTTTTTAAGGCCATTTTCCCTGCGAGAGCGTGGGTTAGCCTGGCGGGCCCCATGACAATCATCATGGTTCCCTTTTTGAGGCAATGTTTTTATTGCCGGATTCCCTTCCTGACGCCAACCCTTTAGTCGCCTCTTATGACACGCAGGGATACGGTGTACCTATTCTAAACCGGGGCACACACTGGCACATTCATCCCAGCAAGCCGGTACTCAATTCGAGGATCCTAGGATCCCAAGCCAGCACCCGAACTGCAAAGCCAACACCAGGCTCTAAATTAATTATTAGGTTTCCTCTGCATGAAATGCAGAGGAATACCTATTGTTTTTCCTAGAGTTTATTACTATTCTGCCACACGTTCACTTTCAAAAACTTTATAATTAAAGTTCTCAGCAACCGTTGGTCCGATTGACACTAAATTTTCACCATGTGATTGGCTCGACATGTATAATTTTTTGCTGCTAATTATGATGTCATACGTCACATGGTATGGGCGCCATCTTGGAAAACACCTTCAACTTTGCCCCTCTACATCTCTGAAACCGCTCAATGGAAAAAATTGAGTCATGGTTCATTCTAAAAAACTCTGCAATGGGACCCAAAAACATTGTTTATTTAGGATATTAAAAGTGCTAACATTACGAAGTTAGAATTCTACAAATAGACCCCTTGATGCCACGAATATGATTTTTTTTTTTTACATGACCCAAGTGTAAAAAATTCAGAATGCAAAATGTTTTGATGTCATACGTCACATGGTTCGGCCGCCATATTGTTTTTCGTCAAAAACACTAAAACCCCTTTTTCTCCACAACGGCTATACATATCGTGCCCAAACTTTTCATGCACAATAGCATGCCCATTACGAACAAAAAGCTTTTTTTTCCTTTTTTTTGTATACAAGATCGAGGCTCGTGAAAGAGCTAGCATTAATCACACAAAAAGTCAAACCGACACATAAAACACAAAATAAGGGGAGCGGTAAACAAGATGGGGAGAGAGGGGGAAGGACAGACACAAACACAACATTTGAGAGCAAGGACATCGAGAGAACTGTGGGAGGGAGAGGGCTCGGGGGGGAGGTGGGATAGGTATAAAACATATGGACATTGCAAGGACTTCCAGGAAAGAAGTTGGAATTTCAAAAAAGTGGATCTGGGGTGAAAATTAGCGGGGGTAGAAAAGGTCAAGGTTTTGGATGGGGGAAGATAAGAGCTGTGTTAAAGGGAAAGGGGAAAAGTTGGGGATGGGGAAAAGATAGGGAAAAGTTCCCACATGACAACACCGTACGTCGCATCATTTAGGAGTTATGACGTTTTTAAGCATAAACTCCTAATCCTATCTCCTCCCTCATTTTCGAAGATATCAAGTGAAAGCTTTACACAAACGTTCCGCATGTGGGGAAGTTAAAAGTTTACTTGGGAAATTTCAATAAGTCACATGGTTTGGCCGCAATAAATAATTGAACGAAAATGTTTAAAATTATTCTATCTCTTCAACTGCTGCATTGAACAATTTGAAACTTCAATGTAATGTAGCTCTCATCAAGGGGAATACATGTTTAAAATTTGAACATGATTGGTTTTACAGTCTGGAAGCTAGAAGTCCTTATTGTTGAAAGAAGAAGAAACGCAACACTTTTTCTTCTCAGGCCATCTAACTGATTGGTTTCCTGCGTTGTAGCTTGTCATACCCTTCGTGATTTCAAGAGATAAGAACATGAGGAGAAGAATAAGGTAAGTTGGAAGTTTATGGGATTTGTAGTTTTTAAGTTATTGTTGAATAAAGAAATCGCACCTTTGCTGAGGGCCGTGCCTTAATTTTTACTTGGCATGATTCGTGCAGGCTGTCCGTACGTGCTTGTCTTAACTTGGATTTGAATTAAATTTTCACTTTTCATGGAATGTTGGGGGTTGTGCAGCCGCTGATATCTTTTTAATTGGTCAAAATCGGTCAAACAGCCACTGAAATACCCCGACGGTACTTGAACCATGCATGCTATGGTACGGTATGTGCTGTGAATAAAGATGTGTGCAGGAAATGTCCACCAATGCTATATATATTGCTGCATGCTATTGTTGGTTGTTGGAATGTATAATGAGGTTGTGGCAGGCCTACTGATGTGAGTGTGCTGATTACTACAACAGGTAGGCTAAGGTTAGCTGTGTACCAAATGTCCTCACACCCTCATCTCAGCTCCAATCTCATATCCATGGGTATTTTGTGCAATCGCTTGTATAGCTTTAGACTCGACAGTGACAAAATCCGGCAAAATCTGTTAACTTTCAATAAAATCGGCTGGTTTTGCGTTTGTGGGGTAGGATAGCGCCTGAGGCCTAGGTTGAAAGCAGGGTTGTATCAAAGTGTGTCCGATGAAAGCATGTCCAATGAAAGCGTGTTCGATGAAAGCGTGTCTGATGAAACCGGGTTTGTATCAAAGCAGGATTGTATGAAAGCAGGGTTGTATCAAAGCAGGGTTGTATCAAAGTGAGGTTGTATCAAAGCGGGGTTGTTTCAAAGCGGGGTTGTATCAAAGCGAGGTTGTATCAAAGCGGGGTTGTATCAAAGCGAGGTTGTATCAAAGCGAGGTTGTATCAAAGCGAGGTTGTATCAAAGCGGGGTTGTATCAAAGCGAGGTTGTATCAAAGCGGGGTTGTATCAAAGCGAGGTTGTATCAAAGCAGGGTTGTATCAAAGCGAGGTTGTATCAAAGCGAGGTTGTATCAAAGCGAGGTTGTATCAAAGTGCGGTTGTATCAAAGTGCGGTTGTATCAAAGCGAGGTTGTATCAAAGCGAGGTTGTATCAAAGCGAGGTTGTATCACAGCGGGGTTGTATCAAAGCGAGGTTGTATCAAAGCGAGGTTGTATCAAAGCGGGGTTGTATCAAAGCGGGGTTGTATCAAAGCGGGGTTGTATCAAAGCGGGGTTGTATCAAAGCGAGGTTGTATCAAAGCGGGGTTGTATCAAAGCGGGGTTGTATCAAAGCGAGGTTGTCTCAAAGCGAGGTTGTATCAAAGCGAGGTTGTATCAAAGCGAGGTTGTATCAAAGCGGGGTTGTATCAAAACGAGGTTGTATCAAAGCGAGGTTGTATCAAAGCGAGGTTGTATCAAAGCGAGGTTGTATCAAAGCGAGGTTGTATCAAAGCGAGGTTGTATCAAAGCGGGGTTGTATCAAAGCGAGGTTGTATCAAAGTGGGGTTGTATCAAAGCGGGGTTGTATCAAAGCGGGGTTGTATCAAAGCGAGGTTGTATCAAAGCGAGGTTGTATCAAAGCGGGGTTGTATCAAAGCGGGGTTGTATCAAAGCGAGGTTGTCTCAAAGCGAGGTTGTATCAAAGCGAGGTTGTATCAAAGTGGTGTTGTATCAAAGCGAGGCTGTATCAAAGTGAGGTTGTATCAAAGCGAGGTTGTATCAAAGCGAGGTTGAATCAAAGCGAGGTTGTATCAAAGCGAGTTTGTATCAAAACGGGGTTTTATCAAAGCGAGGTTGTATCAAAGCGAGGTTGTATCAAAGTGTGTCCAATGAAAGCTGGGTTGTATCCAAGCAGGAAGGCAGAGAAAAACCGGTCATCATTGCCAGTAATTATAAAGTGGCAGTTCTCGTTTTACTATTACTATTTATTTATTTTAATTACGAAAATAATTAAATAATCAATTAGTTATTGTGCATCGCTCCTTCCAAATTCCATCTCCATGTGATGCAATGCGGCAACGCCAGGCACGATTGGCCTTCCCCCCCCCCCCCCCCCCCCCCCCCGCGCAATTCCGCGTCCTGGGAATATTATTTAGTTATGTGTCATGGGGCGGTGTACTTTGAATGAATGCATCTGTACTTGTTGTCCCTTTGATCATGAAAATTGGGCAACGTTGCCTTTTCATAGATGACATATTAAGTTTCCATGAGGGCATTAATAATCAACAAAGAGCGAAGATCTGTCTGGTTTGGAATGCCACCTGAGAGGATGGGGTACTTCATAACGAAACACTGCGTGCAAAGTCACATCCAGACGAGGCAAGGTAGAACAGGTTGATTACACCTTCCAGAGTAATTTAAGGAGCTTGGTGTTTTTTTATAAACAATATGACTGTGTCATGGTCGGTAATTGTCCTGAGGCTCATTTCTGCAGAAGTCTTAAAACTTGGACTTCTTTATATCATGGTTAATTAATTACACCTGGACACGTGGATGTTTTATTTGCCCGTCCCCCGTATAGCCGAACACAGGGTTTTGCAATCACTTCTGTGCCTGTGTCTGTTCAGGCCATTCCTTCATTTTTTTTTTACCATTTGAGCTTTTGTCATAAATATTTCAGCAAAACGTTACGATGAGGATATGGAGAAACCAAATTTATAATTTGGTCAAAAGGTCAAAGGTCAGCATTGTAGCGGCTGCCGCTGGGGTTACACAATCGCCTTGCACCTATCAAGGACGCGGAGCGATCACCAGGCCGGGCTCGTCCAGGACGCCCGGGCAGGCCCGCGCTCGACTTGCCAGGCCTCGGTCGGGACGCCCGGGCAGGCTCGCCCTCGGCTTGCCAGGCCGCAGCCGGCCCGCGGGGCCACGCCCCCTGGCGCCAGGCCTGGGCAAACCCCCTGGCGGAATAGATATATATTGCCGACCGTAAAACGTTTTTCCCAGAGTGCCTGAGTGTTTGATTCTAATAAAGCAGCTCAGATGAATTCAAGCTTTTTGTCGCGTCCATTCTTTCGATCGACGTGGGAGCCACAGCTCCTTCATTGGTGACCTATCGACATGGACACGGCAGTCGCCCTTAAACTGCCTACCTTCTGGGAGGCTCACGCGGCGGTTTGGTTCGCACAAGCGGAGTCCCTGTTCGCCCTGCGAGGCATCACGGCGGACGACACCCGCTTCCACCACGTGGTCGCTGCGCTCGGTTCAGCCACCGCAGCCCGCGCCCTGAGCCTCCTCGAGAGACCGCCAGCCGCGGACAAATACGGCGCGATTAAGAAGCTTCTCCTCGATGCTTTCGCCCTCCCAGCGGCGGAACGCGCACGGCGCCTGCTCGATTTGCCGGAGCTCGGCGACACGCGCCCTTCCGAGCGAATGGACTACATGCTTTCGCTGCTCGGCGAGCACTCTCCGGCATTCCTGTTCCGGGAGCTGTTCCTCCGTCAGCTGCCTAACCCGGTACGCCTCGCCCTGGCAAGCACGACGATCACAGATCCCCGGGCCCTTGCCAGAGAAGCCGACAAAATCTCCGCCGCGGGACAGCGCATCGCAGCGGCGACATGGGACCCGCCGCCGCCTGATGCACCATCCATGGCGCCCGAGCACCCGGCGCGTTCGACGGCCGAACTGCCGACGCAATTGGCGGCCGCTATACCGAGCCGACCACGTTCAGCACGACGTCCGAAGCCTCCACCCGACCAAGCGTGGTGTTCCTATCATGCCAGGTTCGGACAGAAGGCCCGGACATGCCGACCCCCGTGCACCTTCGGCGGGTCGGGAAACGGCCAGGCCGGCGTTCATTACCTGCCATGAACGCCGGCCACAGTCACACGGGCAACTTACTGTTCATCACGGATAAAGCGTCCGGACGGCGCTTCCTGTGCGACACCGGCGCCCAAGTGAGCGTCATGCCCGCCTCTGACCAGGACAGGCAATCCGCGGTTTGCGGCCCCTCCTTGGTTGCGGCCAACGGATCGACTATCCGCACCTTCGGCCCGCGCAACGTCACCCTCTGCTTCGGCGGCCAACGCTTCGCTTGGACGTTTGTAACCGCCAACGTGCCCATGGCTCTGCTCGGCGCCGACTTCCTCTGCGCACACGGACTGCTGGTGGACGTCCAACGGCGTCGTTTAATCAACGCTGAAACCTTCAGCTCCCTGGTATGCACATTGAGCAGCTCCGCGCCGACCGAGCTGGCATGCACCGTCCCGGCGGCGAACGAGTTTGCTCGCCTGCTCGCGGAGTTCCCGGCCCTCACGCGGCCGACGTTTTCGGCCGTCGCAGTACGGCATGGGATCGAGCACCACATACCAACCACGGGCCCGCCGGTCTACGCCAGGGCCCGCCGCCTCGACCCAGCCAAGCTTGCCGTTGCGAAGGCCGAATTCGACGCGTTGGAGCACCTCGGCATCGTGCGGCGCTCCGATAGCGCGTGGGCCTCGCCACTGCACATCGTGCCAAAGCCGGGGGGTGGATGGCGCCCGTGTGGCGACTACCGCCGTCTTAATGACGCTACAACACCCGACAGGTACCCGATCCCGCATATCCAAGACTTCTCCGCCCGTCTGGCGGGACGGGTCATTTTTTCAAAAATTGATCTCATACGGGGATATCACCAGGTACCTGTCAGGGCGGCCGACGTCCCTAAAACGGCAGTCATCACGCCGTTCGGCTTATTCGAGTTCTTGCGGATGCCGTTTGGTCTCAAGAACGCGGCTCAGGCGTTCCAGCGCTTGATGGACGGCGTGCTGCGTGACCTGCCGTTCCTTTTCGTTTACCTGGACGACATCCTCGTCGCCAGCACGTCCCGGGCCGAGCACCTCCTCCACCTCCGAACACTGTTCGGGCGCCTCAGCGAGCACGGCCTCATCGTCAACCCGGCCAAATGCCACTTCGGCACGACGGCCGTTGATTTTTTGGGCCACCACATCACCAAGAACGGGGCTGTGCCGCTGCCAACCAAGGTCGAGGCCATCACCACTTTCCCGCGTCCCCGCACCATAAAGGCCCTGCAGGAATTCCTGGGAATGGTGAATTTTTATCACCGCTTCGTGCCCCGCGCTGCTCAACTCATGCGGCCCCTCTACGAAGCCCTCCGGGGCAAGCCGGCCAAGCACGACATCGCCTGGTCCGCAGCAATGGATGCGGCCTTCCAAAGCTCAAAGCGGGCCCTCGCCGACGCAACACTGCTCGCTCACCCGGTGCTCAACGCTCCCATCGCCCTCACCACGGATGCCTCCGACTACGCGGTGGGCGCCGTACATGAGCAATGGGTGAACGGGGTTTGGCAGCCACTCGCTTTTTTCAGCCGGCAGCTCCGGCCGAACGAGCTCAAATACAGCACGTTTGACCGGGAGCTCCTCGGTCTACACCTGGCCGTCCGCCATTTCCGCCACCTCCTGGAGGGCCGACCTTTCACGGCGTTCGTCGACCACAAGCCGTTGGTTTACGCCATGGCCAAGGTCACGGAGCCATGGTCGGCCCGCCAACAGCGCCACCTCTCCGCCGTGTCGGAGTTTACCACGGACATCCGGCACGTCGCCGGCAAAAACAACGCCGTGGCCGACTGTCTTTCCCGGGCCAGCGCGAACGCGGTCCACCTGGGCGTGGATTTTGCGCTCATGGCGGCGGACCAAACCACCGACACCACGGTGCAAGCCCTCCGGGCGGCGGACACGGGCCTCCGCCTGGCCGACATCCCCTGCGCGGACACTGTCCTGCTCTGCGACGTCTCCCAAGGCCGGCCTCGCCCCATCGTGCCCGTCACCTGGCAACGCCGCATCTTCGCCTCCCTCCACGGCCTTTCCCACCCGGGCCGGAAAGCTTCCCAGAAGCTGGTGTCGGCGCGTTTCGTCTGGCACGGCCTTCGTCGGGACGTCCGCGATTGGACCAGCGCCTGCACCGCCTGCCAACGGGCCAAGGTCCACCGACACAC
>NC_136267.1:32315868-32466898 GCF_964187855.1 Myxine glutinosa
GCATAGCCAAAGTTTGGGGTCGAGGAGGGTGCGGGGGGGGGCACAAGGAAGAAATGTGTTCCTTCCTTATCAAAGAATACTGCATGTGCTCACATTAGCTGCAGCACTGGGTAATCTACAGCCTCTCGAGGTTTGCTGTAACCTGGATTAAGCCTGGAATTGTCATTGTGCTTTGATTGCTGGGAAGTTTGTTGAACTTTGGATATATACTCTCGACCTCGACTCGACTCCACGCTCATATATACTCGACTTGACCTTTCTCTCCTTTGGATAAATACTGATCCTCGACTTTGTATGCAAAAATATATATATTCAGTCTGTTTGGAGCAAACCTAAATGAACATGCGTTTGTATTAGATGTTTGTTTTTTTCCATCAATGAACCTTCAGTTTGACACTGATTTACAGTTTGGCAGAGAATTCTGTTCCCAGCTGTTTATTTGATGATTAAACATCATATATATAAATAAAAATAAATATATATACAGAAATATACATATATATATATATATATATATATATATATATATATATATATATATATATATATATATATATATATATATACACTACATGGCCAAAAGTATGCGGACACCACTTATAATTAGTGGATTCAGCTGTTTCAGCTACACCCATTGCTGACAGGTATACATAATCAAGCACACAGCCATGCAATCTCCACAGACAAACTTTGGCAGTAGAATGGGCCGTACTGAATAGCTCAGTGACTTTCAACGTGGCACCGTCATATGATGCCACCTTTCCAACAAGTCAGTTCGTCAAATTTCTGCCCTGCTAGAGCTGCTCCGGTCAACTGTAAGTGCTGTTATTGTGAAATGGAAACGTCTCGGAGCAACAACAGCTCAGCCGCGAAGTAGTAGGCCACACAAGCTCACAGAACGCTACCGCCGAGTGCTGAGGTGTGAAAAAATCGTCTGTCCTCAGTTGCAACACTCACTACCAAGTTCCAAACTACCTCTGGAAGCATCGTCAGCACAACAACTGTTCATCGGGAGCTTCATGAAATGGGTTTCCATGGCTGAGCATCCGCACATAAGCATAAGATCACCATGCGCAATGTGAAGCGTCGGGTGGAGTGATGTAAAGCTTGCCGCCATTGGACTCTGGAGCAGTAGAAACGAGTTCTCTGGATTGATGAATCACGCTTCACCATCTGGCAGTCTGACGGACAAATCTGGGTTTGGCGGATGCCAGGAGAACGCTACCTGCCCGAATGCATCGTGCCAACAACGTGCCAACACTTTTACTATGTCTCTCTGAAAAGACCGACTGGACAACCGTCCCATCTACTTTCTCAACAATCCTCTCCATGAAGTTCTGTTACTCAGGCTTTTGGGTCTCACAATCTGCCATGATATTTCCTGGTAAAACCACATTTCCAAGCTGGCCTCCACAGCCAGTCGCCGACTGGGCATCCTCCATCGTGCGAAGTCCTTCCTTGGCACTTCTGAGCTCCTCTCCACATACAAAGCTTTCATCCTCAGCTCAATGGAATACTGCTCTCCCCTCTGGGCTGGTGCTCCTGCCTCACACCTAGCTCGGCTTCACGTGGTTGAAACCAAAGCATTCCGAATCATTGGAATCTCCCGCGATGAAGCTGATTCTGAGGGCCTTTCTCTCTCTCACCGCAGGCAGGTAGGTGGTCTTTTTGTCCTCTACTGACTCCTCTCCAGCCATGCTCCCCCTGCTCTGGCTGTGCCCTGTCCCCCAAATATTCCTGCAGGACGCACAAGATCTGCCAGCAACCCTCTTTGGGGAAACTGCCAAAATCAAGACACTCTGCTCACCTTCACTCTTTCATTCCTCTTTCCTCCCGCTTCTGGAACAAACTCCAACACTCTCTTCAATCGCTCTCCTTTTCTAGGTCTTTTAAACAGCTGTTCACCACCATGTCTTATTTTCCCCCATCCAAAACCTTGATCTTTTCTACCTCCGTTAAAACACTCCAAATCCGTCTCTTTCAATCCCCAACTTCTTTCCTGAAATTCCTCAAAGTGGGCATTTGCTTTGCACCGTGTACCACTCCCTCCTCCCACAGCCCTCCCCCTTCCACAGATCTACTGGCGTCCCTGTTCTCTACTGTTGTTGTGCTTGTGTGGTTCCCTCTCTCTCCCCCTCTTGTCTCCCGCTCCCTTCATTGTATGTTTTATGTGTCTGTGCATGTTTTCATGTTCAATGTGTTAGCTCTTACACGAGCCTTGATTCTGTATACAAAAAAAAATAAAAAAAATGACTGCACAGGTGTGGTATACACCATTCCATGTGACTGTGGTGGAGAATACATATGCGAGACCAGAAGAACCTTAAGACAGCGCATTCATGAACACCAGAAGGCCTTTGAGTGTAATCACCTGGAAAGATCTGCTAACGCCAAGCATGGAATAAGCGCGGGCCATGTTCCTCTATGGGACAATGTGAATGTTCTGGTGGCATCCCCAAACCGGGCCAGGAGGCGAATACTGGAGGCATGGCACACTGACCAAACGAGGGCACCGTTGACAGAGGAGACTATGGCGTTATCACAGGCGTATGGAACTCTCATTCATAAATACACCAGAGAGATACCGATGCTGGGAGGAGGACAAGGACAAAGTGGGACATAATTGACACAGGCGACAAAGATAACACAAACACAATACACCGCTCAAACACGCACAAAACACAAAACGCAAAACAATGTTTGTGCTTAGTTTCTTCATCACATGAAATGTCTATTATTGCCAGGCATTGCAAAAAATGTTTACAGAAAGGCCAGCCATACAATGTATTGAGTGTTTTTGTATTTCAGATTGCATGAACATGGGTGCCAAAGCTCAGCTAATGCCAGAAAAAAGACAGGCAATTGTAACTTTGAGAAAAGAAGGCCTTGAAATAGTTGCAATGCTGGAGCTGTTTAGCTGGGCTCTAATATTTTCGGTGCTGTGAGACATCTGTTGTGCAGACTGGTGATGACTCGGATTACTTGTCCTGTGATACTGTTGTGATTTTTGGTCGATCAGAACGTTTTCTATCTGCATCTTTACCAGTTTCATTATGTTGTTTAATGGCGCAAGCAACTGCATTTATTGACACTTGTGTGTTGTTTTTGGCAATTTGTCTCAAGGGTTGGCCTTCTTTTCTCAAAGTTACAATTGCCCATCTTTTTTCTGGCATTAGCTGAGCTTTGGCACCCATGTTCATGCAATCTGAAACACAAAAACACTCATTAGATTGTATAGTTTACCTTTCTGTAAACATTTTTTGCAACACCTGGCAATAATAGACATTGCACGTGATGAAGAAACTAAGCACAAACATTCATTCCACACAGAGCAGAGTATTTGTAAACAGTTTTTGCTCCTGAGATGAAACGTTAATAACATTATCTTCACGTTTCAGTTTGGATTTAGTATTGCACTTTTCGACCTATTTCCCAAAATTGCTTTAAACCTACGTTTCACACAAGAAAGATGCATTGAAGCACAATATATTATCAGTAGATAAGCAGATATATCTTTGGTAAGAGTTTTGTTAACATCTTGTGTTCATTTTGCACATTAAACAGTAAAATATTTTAAAATGTTGGGTGAACCTAAACTTTTGAGTGGTAATGTATCTACAGTATATATATATATATATATATATATATATATATATATATATATATATATATATATGGAACTCTTTAAATGTTGAGCATCAAGTAAGGAAGCATTACATACCATTTTAAACGTCTTGTGGATGATTTGGCCATGGTTTGAACCACCGACTTCAGAGGGAATGCTCCAACCATTGACCGAATCACCTACTCCATTCTTACGGCCATTGCCCCACTTTGGAGAGACTAAAATCCTTCACCTAGTCCCCTTCCATTATTTCCTGTCCTTCTGTTCTCTTGTGAACAAGCTCTCACACTACCCTTCTGATCAGGGCATCTACATTCTCCCTACCCTTTCTTGGCAAACTACCAACATTCCAAGACCAAAATCTCACTCTCCTCTTTCCACACACATTAACCACTTACACGTTAAGCAAATGACAAGACAGTACCTGCTCATCCACACCCACCCTATCATGTAATGTCCCACCGCAGAGAGGAATGACGTCATCAACACAATTCAATTTTGTTGGAAAAACCCACACCCATGCTTGTTATCCAAAGAGTTTTATATCCGGGTGGCCAACTATGCTCAAAACCCTCAACCTGGAGGACCAAGGATTATAAGTCAGCATTATAACCCTCAGCCACTTGTTGGTCAAGACTAAAGGGATGTCATGGACATTGAAAAGTTAGGTTTTTGCATTATTATAACAATTCCATCCACAATCTTATAGGGCGTGTCTACCGGTTGAATGCTAACTGGGGCATAGGTATGCCACTCCCAGAGCAAACAAGAGTTCCATAGATCTTGACATAAATATGATTATTATTATTTAGTATGCAGAATGATGGAATGATGATTTTTTATATTTTTTTTTGGAATGATATTCAAAAAGAGGGTTCAGTGAGTGCTCACCTTTTGTAATAAAACTGTGAGATCTTCCCACACCACGACCTCATCCACTGCGCAATCCTGAGGAACAGTCACAGCCAATGAGGCAGAAAAAGAGTCAAAAATAGCTCCTATTTGTTGTCGGTGTGGATCAGGGCTTGGCTCATAGTATCCATCATCGTAATATGTAGAGAGGTCTCCCGGTCCGAATTATACAAGTGTTGTGAACGTGTCGTGAACAGCACAGGTATGTCAATGTGTCATGTGGCACACCCTGGCACACCTACACTTTGCATGCATGGTAGGACAACAATTACTCCGAATTAGGCAATCACCTCTAAGTAGGCCAAGCACTGCCAACCCTTTCGCAACCCTGTGCTAAGGTGATTCATCTGAAGATTGTTCCTTTTGGAATGTGGCAAGTTGGAATACGTCATTAAATGGAAAGAAGCAAACAAATGAAAGATGAGAAATTTTATTTTCCCATTTGATTATTGATCAAGTAAAGAAGTTCAAAAAACATTTTCAACTAGGTATTGGGAATCGTTTTAAAAACCAAGTAATCTTTGAGTCTTAGATGAAATGCAAAAATATTCTCAACATCCTTGGGTAAAATCCTTCGGGGAAACGAAGCATCATCATCATCCGCTAAACATCGACACTCCATTTTGTGTGTCGACACATTGACAAGACATTGAGGTGATGACAAGTGAGAGATAGTGATGACAATAACTTGATGTTTGATGAAATAAAATAAAAAGAAAACGCCATGTGCAATGCAGGATCGACAGTACAAACAGCCACACCTTGATTTTACCTGTACGCCTAGAATATTCTACAGGTCACAAAATGCTAATCTGCACATCTACAATGTATATCCTGCATATCCACAATGTTCAAGAGTACTAGGAGGACAAACTAGAAAGGGCGTTTATAGAAGAGGTGAAATGAACACCACTGATTGAAAACAAACTCTTCATCCCCCAAACAGGTGTCCACCTCTTGGGGGACATTCCGCACGTCCGACCTCCACTCGAAAAACACTGGACGCATTTCTTTCAAATTCAGCACATTTATGCAATAACATCTGGGCATGAGGAAAGTCGAATGATTTTGGGATCCGAGCCAAAAGTGATGGGACACGATTATATTTCCCAATTTCGGCAGATTAAAAAAAATTATATGGGAGGGAATGATACAGGATTCTATATGCTTTTGGGGTGCATTATTTATTTATATACACTTTACTATCACCGTTGCAAACATGCAATATGGAATTATTTATTTATTTATGCACACTTTAACATCTCCACCACCAGCACACAACTTTGAATTAACTATTTATATACGCCTTGCCATCACTGCTGTCGACATACCAACTTGAACTATTTATTTTTAAAAAATTTACCTTTTTACCACCATAATTTATTAATTTATTTATTTATATACGCCTTGCCATCACTGCTGTCGACATACCAACTTGAACTTCTTTTTTTTTTTTCCCCTTTTTACCACCATAATGTATTTATTTATTTATGTATTTATATACGCCTTGCTGCTGTCGACATACCAACTAGAACTATTTATTTTTAATTTTTTTTACCTTTCTACCACCATTATTTATTTATTTATTTATTTATATACGCCTTGCTGCTGTCGACATTCCTACTTGAACTATTTATTTTAAAAAATTTACTTTTTTACCACCATAATGTATTTATTTATTTATTTATATATATACGCCTTGGTGCTGTCGACATACCAACTTGAACTATTTATTTTTTTAAATTTTACCTTTAAATTTTTTTACCTTTACCTTTTACATACCAATTGAGTACCAGTTCACTGGTAATTCCCTGCTTGTCGTTAAAGGCGGCAAAAAGGGTTGGCGTCAGGAAGGGCATCCGGCCGTAAAACATTGCTTCAAAAAGGGGACCGAAAAAAACAAAAAAACAACAACAACCACAGTTCCCGAAAAAGGCCAACCCCCACTTGCGGGGAAAAATGGCCTCTAAAGGTGTTTTTTTTTTTTTTTTTACCACCATAATTTATTTATTTATTTACGTATTTATATACGCCTTGCCATCACTGCTGTCGACGTACCAACTTGAACTATTTATTTTAAAACATTTTACCTTTCCACCACCATAATGTATTTATTTATTTCTTTAACTGTGGAATGTACATGTACAATTTTTAAGGTGCGGGTGAGGGCTTCGTCCTCAATGAGAACCTGGAACCGTTTTCATAATAACCTGTGATACAAACACAATCAAAATAGTATCATTTGTTAGTATCTGGTCACATGTCCTTTCTCTAAACACTGCTTGAACCCATGAAGGTAACAAACCAATGACATTATGGGTGACCAACTTATAGAGGTTTTGCCAAATGTGGAATAGATTCAGTTCCTTGGTAGAGGTTGGCTTTTCTGGAGCACCTGCTCCATGTGCCCAGGTGTGTTCCATGGTGGTCAAGTCAGGACTCGGTGATATCCAGGCAATAATCTAGCCAAATCCCTCTCTTCCAGGCAGAGATGGTTCTGGACATATTACAGATGGCATCATCCTTCTACAGTAAATGTCTTCCAAAATGCAAAATCCCTTACTGGTACAGTGGTAAGAGCTATTTAGGTCTTTTACGACGGAGTCCAGACGAGCTTAACAGCTTAAAGCTCTTAAAGCTCTTATAAAGCCCTAACGCCATGATGAAACAAGGCATGATGATTCATGACGTCATGCGCAAAAACTGATGGAGCCATTTTTTTTTCAATTTCCATTCAGGTGGTGATATAATTAACTTAAAATGTAATTATGTGAATATCACATACAAAGATAATAATTTTCCATCGAATTAAACTTAAAATCAACTCTATCACCTAATGCGCCGAACGATGACGATCGCCCTCCGACTGCCCCCCATTGGGAGATGAGCTTCTGGCCCACTTGGAACTATTCCTTTTGAATACCAGCGAGGCGTTTTGCAGCATGAGCACATTACCTTTAGGAATAAGGTGTGGTATGTCCAGAAATACCTATGCCTGGAAGAGACAAAGAGGGCTGTAACTTATTGTCTCGGCACCACCATAATAAAGTCTGACCATGGAGGCTCTCGAACATGTCTGAGAAGGTATGCATGTTAACTTGAGCAAAATCCGACCTCTGCATAGCAATACACAAGAGCTGCAACAAATCTACTAAACGTTCGGCAAAACGTCGATCAGGCGAGATGGGTTCATGGGTTCAAGCAATGAGTGAAAGGACATGACAGGAGATACTAAAATATTAACTTCAGTTGATTGTGTTCATATCACATATTGTTAAAATCAAGTTGGTTAACAATCAGCGGTGTTCATTTTATTTTGGCAGGGCACTCGACATCTTTCTTTCGTACACAGAGTCGAGGCTCGTGGAAGAGCGAGTACTAGTACACTGAACGGATCAAGACGCAACCGGACAAAAGAAGCAGTAGAGAGAGGGGGAACCACCAATAGCAGAGAGAGGGGGGAAACACCAACAGCAGAGAGAGGGGGAACCACCAATAGCAGAGAGAGGGGGGAAACACCAACAGCAGAGAGAGGGGGGAACCACCAACAGCAGAGAGAGGGGGAACCACCAACAGCAGAGAGAGGAGGAACCACCAATAGCAGAGAGAGGGGGGAAACACCAATAGCAGAGAGAGGGGGGAAACACCAATAGCAGAGAGAGGGGGAACCACCATCAGCAGAGAGAGGAGGAACCACCAATAGCAGAGAGAGGAGGAACCACCAATAGCAGAGAGAGGGGGGAAACACCAACAGCAGAGAGAGGGGGAACCACCAATAGCAGAGAGAGCGGGGAAACACCAACAGCAGAGAGAGGGGGGAACCACCAACAGCAGAGAGAGGGGGAACCACCAACAGCAGAGAGAGGAGGAACCACCAATAGCAGAGAGAGGGGGGAAACACCAATAGCAGAGAGAGGGGGGAAACACCAATAGCAGAGAGAGGGGGAACCACCATCAGCAGAGAGAGGAGGAACCACCAATAGCAGAGAGAGGAGGAACCACCAATAGCAGAGAGAGGAGGAACCACCAATAGCAGAGAGAGGAGGAACCACCAATAGCAGAGAGAGGGGGAACCACCAACAGCAGAGAGAGGGGGGAAACACCAATAGCAGAGAGAGGGGGAACCACCAACAGCAGAGAGAGGGGGGAAACACCAACAGCATAGAGAGGGGGAAACACCAACAGCATAGAGAGGGTGGGGGGGAACACCAACAGCATAGAGAGGGTGAAACACCAACAGCAGAGAGAGGGGGAAACACCAACAGCAGAGAGAGGGGGAAACACCAACAGCATAGAGAGGGGGAAACACCAACAGCAGAGAGAGGGGGAAACACCAACAGCATAGAGAGGGTGGGGGGGAACACCAACAGCATAGAGAGGGGGAAACACCAACAGCAGAGAGAGGGGGAAACACCAACAGTAGAGAGAGGGGGAAACACCAACAGCAGAGAGAGGGGGAAACACCAACAGCAGAGAGGGGGGAAACACCAACAGCAGAGAGAGGGGGAAACACCAACAGCATAGAGAGGGGGAAACACCAACGGCAGAGAGAGGGGGGAAACACCAACAGCATAGAGAGGGGGAAACACCAACAGCAGAGAGAGGGGGAAACACCAACAGCATAGAGAGGGGGAAACACCAACAGCAGAGAGAGGGGGAAACACCAACAGCATAGAGAGGGTGGGGGGGGACACCAACAGCATAGAGAGGGGGAAACACCAACAGCAGAGAGAGGGGGAAACACCAACAGCAGAGAGAGGGGGAAACACCAACAGCAGAGAGAGGGGGAAACACCAACAGCAGAGAGAGGGGGAAACACCAACAGCAGAGAGAGGGGGAAACACCAACAGCAGAGAGAGGGGGAAACACCAACAGCAGAGAGAGGGGGAAACACCAACAGCATAGAGAGGGGGAAACACCAACAGCATAGAGAGGGGGAACCACCAACAGCAGAGAGAGGAGGAACCACCAATAGCAGAGAGAGGGGGGAAACACCAATAGCAGAGAGAGGGGGGAAACACCAATAGCAGAGAGAGGGGGAACCACCATCAGCAGAGAGAGGAGGAACCACCAATAGCAGAGAGAGGAGGAACCACCAATAGCAGAGAGAGGGGGGAAACACCAACAGCAGAGAGAGGGGGAACCACCAATAGCAGAGAGAGCGGGGAAACACCAACAGCAGAGAGAGGGGGGAACCACCAACAGCAGAGAGAGGGGGAACCACCAACAGCAGAGAGAGGAGGAACCACCAATAGCAGAGAGAGGGGGGAAACACCAATAGCAGAGAGAGGGGGGAAACACCAATAGCAGAGAGAGGGGGAACCACCATCAGCAGAGAGAGGAGGAACCACCAATAGCAGAGAGAGGAGGAACCACCAATAGCAGAGAGAGGAGGAACCACCAATAGCAGAGAGAGGAGGAACCACCAATAGCAGAGAGAGGGGGAACCACCAACAGCAGAGAGAGGGGGGAAACACCAATAGCAGAGAGAGGGGGAACCACCAACAGCAGAGAGAGGGGGGAAACACCAACAGCATAGAGAGGGGGAAACACCAACAGCATAGAGAGGGTGGGGGGGAACACCAACAGCATAGAGAGGGTGAAACACCAACAGCAGAGAGAGGGGGAAACACCAACAGCAGAGAGAGGGGGAAACACCAACAGCATAGAGAGGGGGAAACACCAACAGCAGAGAGAGGGGGAAACACCAACAGCATAGAGAGGGTGGGGGGGAACACCAACAGCATAGAGAGGGGGAAACACCAACAGCAGAGAGAGGGGGAAACACCAACAGTAGAGAGAGGGGGAAACACCAACAGCAGAGAGAGGGGGAAACACCAACAGCAGAGAGGGGGGAAACACCAACAGCAGAGAGAGGGGGAAACACCAACAGCATAGAGAGGGGGAAACACCAACGGCAGAGAGAGGGGGGAAACACCAACAGCATAGAGAGGGGGAAACACCAACAGCAGAGAGAGGGGGAAACACCAACAGCATAGAGAGGGGGAAACACCAACAGCAGAGAGAGGGGGAAACACCAACAGCATAGAGAGGGTGGGGGGGGACACCAACAGCATAGAGAGGGGGAAACACCAACAGCAGAGAGAGGGGGAAACACCAACAGCAGAGAGAGGGGGAAACACCAACAGCAGAGAGAGGGGGAAACACCAACAGCAGAGAGAGGGGGAAACACCAACAGCAGAGAGAGGGGGAAACACCAACAGCAGAGAGAGGGGGAAACACCAACAGCAGAGAGAGGGGGAAACACCAACAGCATAGAGAGGGGGAAACACCAACAGCATAGAGAGGGGGAAACACCAACAGCATAGAGAGGGGGAAACACCAACAGCAGAGAGAGGGGGAAACACCAACAGCAGAGAGAGAGGGGGAAACACCAACAGCAGAGAGAGGGGGAAACACCAACAGCAGAGAGAGGGGGAAACACCAACAGCATAGAGAGGGGGAAACACCAACAGCATAGAGAGGGGGAAACACCAACAGCAGAGAGAGGGGGAAACACCAACAGCATAGAGAGGGGGAAACACTGAACAGTAGAGAGAGAGGGGACACACCCAACAGTAGAGAGAGAGGGGAAACACCCAACAGCAGAGAGAGGGGGAAACACCAACAGCAGAGAGAGGGGGAAACACCAACAGCATAGAGAGGGGGAAACACCAACAGCAGAGAGAGGGGGAAACACCAACAGCATAGAGAGGGGGAAACACCGAACAGTAGAGAGAGAGGGGAAACACCAACAGCATAGAGAGGGGGAAACACCAACAGCAGAGAGAGGGGGAAACACCAACAGCATAGAGAGGGGGAAACACCGAACAGTAGAGAGAGAGGGGAAACACCAACAGCATAGAGAGGGGGAAACACCAACAGCAGAGAGAGGGGGAAACACCAACAGCATAGAGAGGGGGAAACACCGAACAATAGAGAGAGAGGGGAAACACCCAACAGTAGAGAGAGGGGGGAAACACCAACAGCAGAGAGAGGGGGAAAACACCAACAGCAGAGAGAGGGGGGGAACACCAACAGGTGAGAGAGGGGGGGGAGGGAAATACCAGGAGTAGAGTTGAAGGCCAAGATAGAGGCAGACTTGGACAAACAAGGTGTGTGGAGGAATAGGGGGCAGGAGACTCTCAGGAGTGGAGGAGAGCAGTGATTCTTTTTGGGAAAACAGCTTTAACATTTTTTTTTTTTTTTAAATAAAGTTTTCGTTTTATTTTGTTAATACAGTAGGGTACTTTACATATAACAATGATTGTTATGGTTAAAGTTAAAGTTTAAATTTCCAAGTAAGTTGGAAACTTTTCACAAGTCCTTTGTACATTGCGTTGAAATGTGGTTGAGGCAAGGGCAGGAATCTGTAAAGGTCAGTATAAGCCACAAGAACAACACTTACATGGGGAATCTAACATGTTATCGGAACGAGGTGCTCAAAATTTAGTCCAATACACGCCAACATCTTCATCTATTTTACCCTAACATAAAAATATATCTAATTAAATAGCGAGAAAATGTTTTCATTTCTTAATAATCACTCCAACCTGCACCTGTGCATTGAAAGTTAAGAAAATGTTGCCGAATCTTGGATTGTTGCTTATAATCTTTTTCGTTGAACTTCTGAACGCCTCACGTGAGGTCTTGCATTCCGATTGAACCTCCATTGAAATAATGAAATCGCAGCGAGAACGAAAACTCAAGTTTATGCAAGGGCTTGTTTTTAATTCGGTAGTAAAAAATATATATACATGTTTTTAGCTTTTAATAAAGTTAATCTGATGATAAGTAAAACTTTTAAGTTAAATGGAGAGAGGGGGTTGTGTGATTTGAAAAAACTTTAAAAAACTTTTTAAAACTTAAAAAACTTTTTAAAGCTTTTTAAAACTTTAAAAAACTTTTTAAAACTTATAAAAATCTTTTTTACGTTGATTTAACTACAACTAATACTCCTACTTTAACAGCTCCAATTGTTGTTACCTACTTGTGGGCTGGTCGGCTGGCGAATGTTTTTTGCCAAAGTCTTTCATTAAACCGCCTAGCCAGGCCCGAAGTTCGACTGAAGGTCATTTTGGCAGGACTTTGTAATTTGCTCAGGGTGGTGCGTATGGCAATAACTCCAATACTCATTGTGAAAGATATCGTGCAATATTTAACGTCCACAAACAATTAATGTGAACAGACACTGGACACACCATTTTTTTTAGATTTTCATTTTTGGGTCTTGGAATGTTGGCAGGTGGACGATGCAAAACACCAGGGTGTCAGTTTACACCTGCGTCAGCATTTGAAGCCAGACTACACATCTCAAAAGGGAGTAGGTCATACCTTTAAACCATACTGCCAGACTTGTGTGAAGCTCTAATTCAACCGAGGAATGGTTACAAGGCAGTTTTGCTGGCAGCGTCATTTACAGCCAGATTATTGTGTACTTTGACACCTCTTAGGAATCTGAAGTTGTCAAAAAGTTCTCGACCAACACATAAATCTTGTGGGCCAGTCAGGTACGTCATTCCACCTACACGCAGGTACAATTACAACTACCGGTTCCTGAAAGTTTATTCTTGCATCAGTACATTACTATTTATGAATAACGACAGGTACTTCTTTTACGAGACTGAATAGATGTATGAACTAGAACGGCGCACAGTAGAGAGCATAGCTCCGCCCGGTTGGCCATATCACTCAATGGTGAAGAATCACTTAAAAAATTATACTAGTTCGATCCGGATCTTCACCAAAATTGAAACGATTCTTCTGTGTCACACACACAACCGATCCAACAAGTTTTGTCCAAATCCATGCATAACTTTTTGAGATATCCTGCTATGCATCGTTTTTGGCCCTATCTCCCAATGGTGAAGAATCACTTAAAAAATTAAATAATTCTCATATCCGAATCCATATTCAACTCTTCCTCAAAATTGAATCGATTCTTCCATGTCACACACACAACTTGTCCACCAAGTTTCGTCCAAATCCGTTCACAACTTTTTGAGATATCCTGCCGTGTATCGTTTTTGGCCCGATCTCGCAATGGTGAAGAATCACTTAAAAATTTCTAGGAGCCGGATCCGAATCCGGATCTTCACCAAAATCGAATCATTTCGTCCTTGTCGCATACGCTACATCTCTTCCAAATTTCGTCCGAATCCGTTCACAATTTTTAGAGATATTTTGTTCACAAACAAACTGACAGACGGACAGACAGACAAGGGGTGAAAACATAACCTCCATCCACCTTTGGTGGCGGAGGTCATTATGTTGAGAAAAACTCACAAACTGTAAGTTCCAAATCTCTGTGAAGATCATAAAGCATCGATGGGAAGTTCGAATTTTCTAGAATAGACTAGAATTATGCACGTGACTCGAGTGAAACGAGGCCAAAGTTTGTTATGCTTGGTCTAAATGAAGTAGCAAACAGGTTTAAGCCCTAAACTATTCGCTTATAGATATGGAAAGTATGTAGAGGATATTAACACCAGAAAAAATAAGAATTTGTGGGAAGTGGGAAGAGGGGATAGCAGGGAGGAGCGGGGGAGAAATGAATCAACCTGAACAGGATTGCCTACCTTTCATCGTTCATCACAGTACGTGTAAAATAGGTCACAGTCACAACGACGGCAACACATAGCCGCTCTCCGCCTGCCAAGTCACTCCTGGCAAATATGTGTCTTTTTAAACTGTGACGGTCGGAGCTGCCTCAGCCAATGAGAATCGTTCCACAATCAGCTATAACTGGAAATGCATGAAAACCTTGAAAAGTTGTTTGCTTGCTATTGTGTAGGATTACATTTCATAACCGTTCCCAATCTTAACACTCAACCTTCCTTCCAATGAGCTCACCTGAACTTTAGACCTTGAGCAATGTCTTACGATGAAATGACAATGATCACTATAAGTGCATCCAAAAGCGGGAGTTCCTTACAGAACACATCAACATGTAGCTTACATTGTGAGCTGTTTGCAAACTTTAAAGCTTGTGCATCAGGTCCTTACAAGTCCCCCGCATATGCTTTAAACATTGACATTGTTTGTGCCTTTATGAATTATTCTTAAAGGATATGTGGACAATTCATTAGGAGTTCATGCGCTATCTAAAGAAGTGGAAATGAAGAGTTTCTCTTTTTGACACTCAGTTGTAAAATGGTACAAGGTGACATCAAAAAGAAAGTCTCCTCAGAATTTCCAGGGGGATGGTCAGAAAATTTCTGGGGCAAGGTGGGGGTGAGGGGTTTAATGTGCCTTTAATGTAACAAAAATAACTATAAAATAAAAGGAGTTTACTGTATGTAGTGACTCGTTAATTTTTGCCAATAGTGGTAATCAGTTCGTGATAAGAAAGAAAATCACGTGAATCTGCGGAGTCCTTGAGAGACAATTGGAGGAGCAAGTCGGTGTTAGACATGGATAACAGGGGTGTGATATTTCACCAATCAGCTTCGAGAGCACTCTCCAAATGGCCTAAGCACTGAATCAACCCCTCCACCACCCCCCTCCTCCCCCCAAAAAGAGGGGCCTTCTGCATCATCTGGCAATTGTTGGAATTGTCATTGTCAATTGTCATTCGCAGCTCAATGGAATACTGCTCTCCCCTCTGGGCTGGTGCTCCTGCCTCACACCTAGCTCGGCTTTACGCTGTTGAAACCAAAGCGTTCAGAATCATTGGAATCTCCTGCGATGAAGCTAACGCCGAGGGCCTTTCACTCACTCACCGCAGGCAGGTTGGTGGTCTTTCTGTCTTCTACCGACTCCTCTCCGGCCTTGGTCCCCCAGCTCTCTCTGTGCTCTGTCCCCCAAATATTCCTACAGGTCGCACAAGATCTGCCTGCAACCCTTTTATGGTTAAACTGCCAAAATAAAGACTCTCTGCTCACCTTCACTCCTTCATTCCTCTTTTCTCCCGCCTCTGGAACAAACTCCCCCACTACCTTCAATCCCACTCCTCCCTCCAGGTCTTTAAAACAGCTGTTCACCACCATCTCTTATCTTCCCCCATCCAAAACCTTAATCTTTTCTACCCCCGTTAATTCACCCCAGATCCACTTTTTGGAAATACCAACTTCTTTCATGGAAGTCCGAGCAGTGTCCATGTGCTTTTTACCTCTCCCACCCTCCCCCCCAAGCCCTCTCCCTCCCACAGATCTCCTGATGTCCCTGCTCTCCATCTTGTCTCCCGCTCCCTTTATCATATGTTTTATGTTTTATGTTTTATGTGTCAGTTTGTCTTTTTGTGATCAATGTTAGCTCTTACACGAGCCTCGATCTTGTATACCAAAAAAATTAATAAATGTTTTTAAAGCATCTTGAAAGTCCGGTCATGCAGTCTAGACATTTCCAATAACACTAGGTGTACCTACCAATCGCTTAATTTATGTGTTTAATAAAAAGACAACACGTTTTACTTCACAAACATATTGCACGTCTATCTGTGAATCTCAATGAGGATGTAAAATGAAGCAAACCTGTGAAACATAACATCTTATAACACATGGAGTTGTTCTTGCTGCTGTAATCATGGCTGTGGTAGTTTATGTACTCCTTGCATGTACTATTATATATTTTTACATTGCTTCAATAATTATTACTATATATAATTTTGTGTGCTCCTTCCATGTCCCTCATGATGTATTTATTCTAAAGGGTCATACGTTCGTAACATTGGAACCGCTACATTAAAGCTCCAGGTCCTGCATCTTCTTCTTCCATGACAGAAAGACGTGCTTTCAAGATAGGCATCTTTGTGATTAAATGATACAAATTTTGGTTCAATGTAAATTTATTAATATTGCTCTCCAAAGCTCCCATTTTTATTACTAGTGGGCTGGTGCTCCTTTAAAGCTTGGAATCCCACGGGCATGGAGGTGTATCGTTGCGATCGGTGCAGCCGTTTTTGCGGTACCCGGGACAATAACGTTAGGTGGAAGTCCAACCTGAAAATGCTGGAGACCAAAGCTGAAATTGGAAAAACAATATAGCCTATTTTACTCCAGGGGGTCCCAGGATTACCCACCCAAAATTTCGTTGCGATCGGTTCAGCCGTTTTTGCGGTACCTGGGAACGGACGGACAGACGGACAGACAAAGAGACGGGCGGACATTTGGTGAATTATAGTAAGATTCAATGACAGCAGGCACCCTTTAGAATAAAGCGTGACGGACACACACTTCCACTAGCTAAAGGAAGTGTTGTAAATTTGAGTAAATAATTTGCTGTAAATTCAATGTTGAAGCAGAAAAAAAAATCAGTTACTTTGTTTTTTCTGCTTCAATCATTAAATTTACTATGAATTATTTACTCGAATGTACAGCACTTCCTCCAGCATTCCAGAAGTACTTGCAGGATGTCGGTCAGCGTTATATTAACATACATGGCGCTAGAAACACACGAGCTATTCTTGCAACAACAAGCAGAAACAACAACAACAACAACAATAGGAGCAGAAACAGAGATCTTAGGCATGACGAGTCCAAAGCAGCAAAAAGGAAAAATGTGAGAAACATCAAAGGTTGAAGAAACGAAATTCAGAGGCTGCCTCGAGAAATTAGTGATGAAAGAGCGCAGTTGACACGTCCTCAACGACAAAGCCCCAGACCTATGAGCAAGATAGGAATTTTTTTGATGTACCATAATCTTTACAGAGTGTTGGTGCTGCTGAAGCAGTTTCTTGGCAAGGATTATACTAGGTGGTTTGCCGTTGCCTTCCCAGTGTTTGTCTGTGCTGCAGTGCATTCAGAAAGTATTCACACCCCTTGACTTTTTCACATTTTGTTGTTACAGCCTGAATTTAAAATGGATTTATTTAATTTTTTTGTCACTGATCTACACATAATACCCCATAATGTCAAAGTGGAATGATTTTTAGAAATGTTTACAAAATAAGTAAAAATGATATACAGAAATATCTAATTTACATAAGTATTCAACCCCCTGAGTTATTACTTTGTAGAAGCGCCTTCAGCAGCGATTACAGCTTTGAATCGTTTTGGGAATGTCTGTATCAGCATTGTACATCTGGATTTGGGGAGTTTCTCCCATTCTTCCTTGAAGATTTGATCAAGCTCTGTCAAGTTGGATGGAGAGCGTCAATGAACAGCAATCTTCAAGTCTTCCCACAGATTCTTAATGGGATTCAAGTCTGGGATACTCAAGGACTTTCACGTTCGTGTTCTGAAGCCATTCCAGTGTCGAATTGGCTGTATGCTTGGGGTCATTGTCCAGTTGGAACATAAATATTCACCGCAGTCTAAGTTCTTTTGCACTCTGAAGCAGGTTCTCCTCAAGGATTTGCCTGTATTTGGCTCCATTCATGGTTTCCTCTATCGCCACAAGTGTCCTCGTGCCTGCTGCTGAAAATCATCGCCATAGAATGATACTGCCACAACCATGCTTTATGGAAGGGATGATGTTAGATGGGTGGTGAGCTGTGCTCTGTCTCATCAGACCAGATAATTTTTTGCATCATACTCTCAGTCTTTCATCAGACCAGACCATCAGGTCTCATCAGACCAGAGTCAGAGAAAAAGGTTACTTCTTTTTGCAAACTCCAGGCGTGCTGTCATGTGCCTTTTTCTCAGGAGTGGCTTCCGTTTGGCCGCTCTCCCATAAAGCTTACATTTGTGAAGTGCTGCAGAGACTGCTGTCCTGACAGGCTCTCCCATCTCAGCCAAGGAAATGTGTAGTTCTGTCAGTGGTCATTGGGTTCTTGGTCACCTCCCTGACCGAGGTCGTTCTTACCCGGTTGCGTTGCTCAGTTTGATTGGACGACCATCTCTAGGAAGAGTCTAGGTAATTCCATATTATTTCCATTTCCTAATGATGGAGCTCACTGTGCTCTTGGGAACTTTCAACATTCTAGAAATTGTTTTATGCCCTTTCCCAGATCTGTGCCTCCACAAATATCTGAGTTTTACGAACAGTTCCTTGGACCTCACGGTAGAGTTTCTCCCCTGACATGTGCTGTGAACTATGAAACCTGATGTAGAAAGGTGTGTTTCTTTCTAAATCATGTCCTATCAATTGAATTGGCCGCAGGTGGACTCCAATCAGGTTGAAGAGACGTGATCAAAGGAAATTGGATGCACCTGAGCTCAATTTGAAGTGTCATAGCAAAGGCGTTGAATACTTATTGACTCAAGACATTTCAGCTTTTCATTTTTAATTAGTTTGTAAAAATGTCTAAAAATAATTTCCACTTTGACATTATGGAGTATAATGTGTAGATCCGCGAAAAAAATCTCAATTTAATCCATTTAAAATTCTGGCTGTAACACAACAAAATGTGAAAAAGTCAAAGGGCATGAATACTTTCTGAAGGAACTGTATTCCATATTTGCCGACATCGTGCATTGCTTCTGTTGTAAGCTTTTGGGAAATGTCGCCATGAGTTCACAGATGATGGATTTTCAGCGTAGCAAGGTTAAAAAAAAAACCTCATCCTGACATGAAACCTCCCAACATCACACAGCATTGCAGAAGTGTAAGGAATTGGACGTGAGGTCGAAAGCCGGGAAAAAAAAACTCTGGATGATAAGCTGCAGAGTTTGGTGGAATTGGAAAAAAATATTGGAAAAACATCCTTGGAGATTGTGATTGTCCATTTTTTAGCTGAGATAAATCTGCAATTCTTTAGGTCATCTAAAAACTTATACGAGCCTAACAATGGAAGTTTCCTTGGACAGTTAGAGTTGATGGGCCAATTCGACCGAGTTATGCAGGGGCACGTTGGGAGATCATAAGCCAGGGAAATCTTACTAGAATTCACCAAATGTCCGTCCATCTGTCTGTCTGTCTGTCCATTCGAAGGTACCGTAAAAACTGCTGAACCAATCGCAACGATATTTTGGGTGGGTAATCCTGGGATCTCCAGGAGTAAAATAGGATATTTAGTTTTTCCAATTTCAGCTTTGGTCTCCAGCATTCTCAGGTTCGGACTCCCGCATAACATTCGCATTCGCATAACATTCATTGTGTTTTCATTGTGACGATGTTGTTTTCCCGGGTGCCACACAAACGGCTGCACCGATCGCTGCACGGCTGCACCGATCGGACTCGGTGACCTCGGACAAAGACCTTTTATAAGGACACGGGTTGAATCCCTGCTTGAGAGAATTCCAACTCCCTTCCCACCATCACGGCCGTCTCTCCAACTTACAATCCCACGAGATATGCGGAAAGGACGACCCAAAACCAATATAAACATCATTAAACATCATTTGTATATAAACATCACTAAAAGTAAATAATGACCTCGGCCAAAGTTCAAATGACGTGAGTTTAATCTCTACATGAGAGAATTGCACATAGCTATTTGGGTGGTGTATACGCTAACAGATCGCTGTCTCCATCGACCTTGCCATGGCCATAACACCGATCGGTTCAAAATCCTTTTAACGGTTGATGTGGAAGTTTTTACAATGAAGGAAACACGTATCGGGAGTACATACGACATCGGGAGTACTAACTGCATGCGTCTTCAGTCTCAAGCTTAAATCTGTCATGGCAGATCTGAAGAGCGGAATGCTTGGAGAAGTGGTGGGCAACTTCGGCATGAAGGAGGATCAGAAACGTGGACTTCCACACTGCCACATCCTGCTGATACTTGCTCCCGCATGACGTTATTTTCCCGGGTGCCGCACAAACGGCTGCACCGATCGAGATTTAATGGATGTTTATATAAATCGTTTAAAAGAAAAAAATGCCTTCAATTTCTGATATTTAGCCTTTTCATTTGGGCCTCCCAACTGAAGCCCCGCCCGTAAGGGCGGGTACCGTTGCTAGTATGAGATAACTACACTCTACAATGTAACACGACATGCTGTCCATCTGGCCATCATCTCAATCGAGAAAGACTTAGGACAAAATTTGAAGCATAACAATAAAGCGCGGCATTACGCGCGCTGCTTGCGAGCAAGGAGGAAGCGGACAAGCGGTAACTTATAAGCGTCTTTATTTCAGGAGCTCACTGTAACACTGGCGCACTCCGGGCTGCACGCCCGGTGTATATCATGAGGCCATGCCTACCCCTCGGGCGTGGCCACCGCCCACTTGGTGCGCGGAATGATGTCACCACGCCAGTGGGCTTTTGTGTCCGCCACACGCGCCCCCCCAGAATTCCCGCGCACCTGGAGGGCCAGTTTGCGGGGCAGACGAATGACCCGGCCGAAGCGCCCCCTGGCGACCGGCGGCGTCCGGGGTGCAGGGATGCCAGGTGGGATGCCCCTGGCTGCCCCTGGGATGGGTGCAGGACCGGGGGGCGGCGTGGCGGCGGGGCTGGGCGGTGCCGGGGGTCCGCCCGCAGGGGGACGGCACCGTCGTGGGGGTCGGGCCACTGGCGGTGGATGGTCCACGTCGAGGTGGGCCGGCTTGAGGCGGTCTACCAAAACGCGGTCAGGAGTACCGCCAATGTCCAGGGTGAAGTGCTTCGCCCCGGTCTCCAGCACGCAGAAAGGCCCGTCGTACGGGGGCCGCAGTGGTGTCCGGTGGGCATCGTGGCGGACGAAGACGTACTCCGCCGTGCGAAGCTCCGGGGTGACGTGCGTCGGTGGGTGCCCGTGGCATGCCGTTGGCACCGGGGCGAACCTCTGGGCGGTCTCTTGCAGAGCGGAGCGCTGCTGTGCCGCGGACCATGGTGCCGTGGAGTCGGGGAGGAACTTGCCCGGCACCCGCAGCGGTTGCCTGAAGACCAACTCCGCCGCGGATGCGCGCAGGTCCTCCTTGGGCACCGTCCGGAGGCCCAGCAGGACCCAGGGGAGCCTGTCGACCCAGCCGCCGTCGCGGAGGGTGGCCCGGAGCGCGGCCTTCAATGAGCGGTGAAATCGCTCACACAGGCCATTAGCCTGGGGGTGGTAGGCCGTGGTTCGGTGCAGCCGGACCCCGAGCCCCTGCGCGACCGCCCCCCAGAGCTCCGAGGTGAACTGGGGGCCGCGGTCGGACGAGATGTCTGAGGGGCGCCGAACCGGGCGACCCAGGTGGCGATGAAAGCCTGCGCGACATCGGCCGCCGTTGTCGACGCCAAGGGCACGGCCTCCGGCCACCGGGTGGTGCGGTCCACCATGGTGAGGACGTAGGTGAAACCCTGCGAGGGGGGCAGAGGTCCCACCAGGTCCACGTGGACATGGTCAAACCGGCGTTCCGGCACCGTGACGGGGCCAACGGGGCCTGGGTGTGCCGGTGCACCTTGGCGCGCTGGCATGCGAGGCACGTCCTGGCCCAGCCGCGGACGGCCTTCCGGAGGCCATGCCAGACGAACTTGTCGGCGATCAGCCTTTGGGAGGCCCTCGCGCCCGGGTGGGACAGGCCGTGGATGGCGTCAAACACCTGGCGCTGCCAGCCCGCGGGCACGATGGGGCGAGGATGCCCGAGGGAGACGTCGCACAAGAGGGCCGCGCCTACGCCGTCGAACGGCACCTCGGTGACGCGGAGGCCCGTGACGGCGGTCCGCAAGGCCTGGACGTCGGGGTCAGCGGCCTGGTCCGCTGCCATCCGGGCATAGTCGATGCCGAGGTGGACTGCGTGGGCGACGGCCCGGGAAAGGCAATCCGCCACCGGGTTGTCCTTCCCCGCGACGTGCTGGATGTCCGTCGTGTACTCGGACACGGCCGAGAGGTGACGCTGCTGCCGGGCCGACCACGGCTCGGTGACCTTGCCCATCGCGAAGATCAGTGGCTTGTGGTCGACGAAGGCAGTGAACGCACGGCCCTCGAGCAGATGGCGGAAGTGCCTGACCGCCAAGTGAAGCCCGAGCAACTCGCGGTCGAAGGTACTGTAACGGCGTTCGGGCGGGCGAAGCTGTCGGCTAAAGAACGCCAGCGGTTGCCAAGCTCCACGCACCCATTGCTCGTGCACCGCGCCCACCGCGTAGTCCGAGGCATCGGTGGTGAGGGCGATCGGTGCATCGGGCGCCGGGTGCGCGAGCATGGTGGCGTTAGCCAAGGCGAGCTTCGCACCCGTGAACGCCGTGTCCATCTGCTCGGTCCAGGTAACGTCGCCTTTGCCCGGTTTACCACGGAGAGCTTCGTGCAGGGGGCGCAGGAGCTGGGCGATACAGGGCAGGAACCGATGGTAAAAGTTCACCATGCCCAGGAACTCCTGCAGCCCTCTGATCGTGCGGGGGCGCGGAAACCCCTTCACCGCCTCCACCTTGGCCGGCAGGGGGACGGCTCCGTGCCTGGTGACACGGTGCCCCAGAAAATCGATTATGGCGGCGCCGAACCGGCACTTTGCGGGGTTCACAATCAGGCCATGCTGGCCCAGGCGTTCGAAGAGCGTGCGGAGGTGGCGTAGGTGCTCTTCGCGGGACGCGCTGGTGACGAGGATATCGTCCAGGTAGACGTAGACAAAATCCAAGTCGCGCAGGACGCTGTCCATCAGTCGCTGGAACGCCTGAGCCGCATTCTTCAGACCGAAGGGCATGCGCAGGAACTCGAAGAGTCCGAATGGCGTGATGACCGCCGTCTTCGGGACGTCCTCTGGCCTGACGGGGACCTGATGGTAGCCGCGTATGAGGTCCACCTTCGAGAAGAAGGACCTGCCCGCCAAACGGGCGGAAAAGTCCTGAATGTGGGGGACGGGGTAGCGGTCGGGAGTCGTGGCGTCATTGAGACGGCGATAGTCCCCGCACGGTCGCCATCCCCCGCCGGGCTTCGGCACGATGTGCAGCGGCGACGCCCAAGCGCTCTCTGAGCACCGAACGATGCCGAGTCGCTCCAGGGTAGCGAACGCCACTTTTGCCACCGCCAGCTTCGTCGGCTCGAGGCGGCGTGCCCGGGCGTAGACCGGTGGCCCGACGGTGGGGATGTGATGGGCCACCCCGTGCTTGAAGGCCCCCGCCAAGAAGGTGGGCCGCGTGAGGGCCGGGAAGCCGGCGAGGAGGCGGGTGAATGCGTCCGCTGCCGTAAGCGTACAGACCAACGTGGCCGGAACCGAACCGTTCGGCAAGCCGCTCGTTGAGCTGGGCAACGCACAAGCGAGCGAGCTGAACGTCTCGGCCTGGACAAGACGTCTGCGCTTGACGTCGACCAGGAGCCCATTAGCGCACAGGAAGTCCGCGCCAAGCAGTGCCATGGGCACGTCGGCGGTGACGAACGTCCATCGGAAAACCTGCCCTCCGAACCGCAGAGAGAGGCAGCGTTTTCCGTACGTACGGATGGGCGTCCCGTTCGCGGCAAGCAGCGCGGGGCCCCCACCCGCGGCGTGCTTGTCTGACGTACCGGCGGGAACGACACTCACCTGCGCTCCCGTGTCGCACAGGTAACGGCGCCTGGAGAAGGTGTCCGTTATGAACAGCAGGCTGCTCGAACGGCCGGCACTCATCGCCACTATTGAGCGCCGGCCCGGGCGTTTTCTGACCTGTTGAAGGAGCATGGCGGATGACACTGCCGAGCTTCGTGGCCGAACTTGGCGTGGAACCAGCACCAGGTGGTGGAGCTGGAGGAGTGCGGCTGGCTCCGCCAGGCCGGTGGAGTTGGCGGGTTTCCCCGCGGTGGCGGTTTTCGCCGCGGTGGTGGGCGGGGCGTGGCGGCGGTCACGAGGTGCATATCGGCATGCTGCGTATGCTGTATAAGCTGATGCTGTGGAACAGCAGCATCAGCAGCATCAGCCTCGAGGGCCGTGACGGCCACGCCGACTCTCGCCCGTGTGTCCGAAGCGGCGAAGTACCTGTCCGCCTCGGCTGCCAATGCTCGGGGTTCCGTTAGCCCGGTCCCGGCCAACGCGAGGCGAACCTGCGCTGGAAGTTGGCGACGGAAAAGCGCCCGGAATAGAGAACCGGGGGCTTCGTCGCCCAACAGTGACAGCATATGGTCCATTCGGACTGACGGGTGCGTGTCACCGAGCTCGGGGAGATCCAGGAGGCGGTCGGCCCGTGCGTCGTCCGTGAGGCCGAACGTGGCTAGGAGTAGCCGCTTGAGTGCCTCGTACTTGTGGCCATCCGGTGGGTGGCGAAGGACGGACACAACTCGAGCGGCCGTGCCGGGCCCGAGGGAGGCGACGACGTGGCAATAGTGCGTGTCATCGCCGGTGAGGCGCCGAAGCTGAAATTGGGCTTCAGCCTGGACGAACCAGACTTCGGCCTGAGCCTCCCAAAATTCGGGAAGTTTGATGAGGTTGGCCATGGCAATGGCGTCGCGTGTGGAAGGATCGCTCCGGCAGATCCAACGTCGAGGGGGTCACCAGTAAAGCGCGGCGTTACGCGCGCTGCTTGCGAGCAAGGAGGAAGCGGACAAGCGGTAACTTATAAGCGTCTTTATTTCAGGAGCTCACTGTAACACTGGCGCGCTCCGGGCTGCGCGCCCGGTGTATATCATGAGGCCACGCCTACCCCGCGGGCGTGGCCACCGCCCACTTGGTGCTTGGAATGATGTCACCACGCCAGTGGGCTTTTGTGTCTGCCACAACAACATTATTTACGGTTTTGTGTCATGGAAAAGGAGAAAGATGAATTGGAAGTGTCGATGACTGTTCTGTATGAAATTATTTTTTGCAATAAATCTATTCTTCACCTGAAGATCTGTCATCATTTGGTTGGCCCTCCAATAGTGGAGATTTTGCAGATGACCGCCCACACACCTAGCAGAGGCACTACTCAGGAGATGCCTTCTTCTTTCTTGTGCAGGACATTTTCCTTTTTTGCAGGAGTCACACAGAAGGTCAAGATTTAGGTATTGACTTTGATTCCACAGCACCACGACCATTGAGTGCAGTGAATTTCATAATGTTTATCTGAGCAATGACGTCAGGGTCACCAATTGTGGACATTAAAATGAGCTCCGTCGGACAGACCGACCAATCAGTCGACCTCCCGGACATCCGTCCATGTACTTTTGTGTATGCAATATTTCAAAAGCCGTTGAACATTTAGCTTTCACATTGCAGATATCTATTCCTCGTGACCTTATCTCAACCTGATTAGATCACGGCTGTGATTGGCTGAATTATGTTGCCATGGCAACCATCTCAGTAACTTGGCTTGTGTGTGCGACATTCCAAAAAAAACGTTCAATATTTTGATTTCATATTGCAGAAATCTATTCCTCATACCACCCTAAAGGTGGGGGACCTAGAGTATCAGCTCCTTGTTTGTAGTTTAATTCATTTTTGCTTAATTTTCCGATATCTATCTATAATTCCAGTAATCTCTGTACGTCTGTACGTCTGTTTGTCTGTGACCGCTGTTTCTCGACAACCACGGGTCCGATATACTTTTAACTTGCCAGGTATATTGCTGGGGACCCGAGGATGTGCCTTTTCAAGGTTTCATATTAATCGGACAATTACTTACCGAGCTATGTCCAAAAAACGATTCAACCAATCAGAGAGCAGCGAACGATCGCGTGTGCCGAACGTGGAGGACACACTCTGCCTCGGATGGCACATTTGAGAGCGTATTCATTTATTTCACGTTTGCAAACTATGTTGGCGTTAAACTATGTTTTAAAACTAATAAAACCGAATTTGCGATTCATTCGCTTTCCTGCGCGTTTGTGCACGCGATGGCGATTTCTTTACCAAACTCCGGAAGCCGTTCGCTTTGGACCAAACCATTGCATGTAAATAGAGGGGGGGGATTGTCACCGTACTCGCAAGCCGTTCGCTTTGGACCAAACCATTTCATGTAAATAGAGGGGGGGGATATAATTTTAGATATAGATATAGTACGGGCAATGCCCTAGTTTGAGCAATTGCCATTAAATTTTCACCAAGGCTTTATTATTTGAATATGGAGAAGTCAAATTAATAATTTGGTTAAAAGGTCAAAGGTCAGCATCACATAAAATCGTCAATTTTCATCAAATTGACCTGAAATTTTAAGACTTTGCATAATGGGTCACTGAATTGGTTCAACAATCAAAAGCTAGCATAGGAAACAATGGGTTTTTTTAAAAATCAAAAGGTCAAAGGTCAAAGTTGCATAAAATGTTCACCAAAAATCACCAAGCATTCCACACTACTCATTCCAAACCATTTATGTTACACACCAAATATCTTGCACACCTTTGTGCTTACACACCTTTTTCCATACACTTCAACACAATTCCACTTTTTCTCAATACACAATTCCTCACACATACAGCATCATCTATCTAACTGCTTTTCCCCTAAAACTCGTGCTTCCCCGTCATCCCATTAAACTATGCACTCCCTTCGTCATTATCAACCATCTAAGCTACCTACGTCCCCACTATAGTTCAGATGTCACTACTTAATTCTCATGTCTTCTACAGTCTTCTAATTCCCTACCAATTATCCTAGCCCTCCCTCGGCTAGCTTTGGTGCCCCATGGAGGCAACCATGGCCGGCACCCCCATGTGCCTGTAACTGCCACCCCCCTAATCTAATGCTCATGGGCCCTGACCATGTGAGGCATGGTCAAAATACCATTCCCCCACATAGGGTACACTATCCTCATCCATCCACTACACTTGAGCCTCTTTGTTTGGGTATACATTGTCATGGCTCGACCTCGAAAGGCCGAGCGATCCATGTGGTTGGTTTGTCTCCTGTAGGTTGGGTCCGTCCGGCATTTTCGATCCAGGGGAGGAGGCATGGATGGGCTGAGGTTCAGGGGCCCATCTCAGCACGGGGCCTCGTGGTCCCACGCACGATGGCCCAACCGCCCACGGTCGGAGCACCGCAGCCGCAAAGGTGTGCGGCTCCGAAATCTCCTACCTCCCCTTGAACCTCGCCGATTGCCTTTGCTGCCACGGCGCGGCACCAACCATACAGGGTGGGGTCCGGCATGGGTCGTGCATGGCGGTCCTTGTGAAACTGCCGCACCACTGATCCCGGCCGGTCCCTGCCGCCTAGGGCTCACATCGGCTACGTCGCACTAAACGCTACCCCGGTCGGTGTCGATGCTTGAGCCACGTTCTCACCACTCGCGACCCACTCCGCACTCGCACACCGAGGCGTCCCTGCGCCTCCCATACATTCTGTTACTGCACACTCTCCTTTCACGTCTGCTGGTGTGCATTCTCCCTCACACACCGTACTCGCACCTGCACACCTAGGTGCACTCATACCTTCCACACAATCCGTTACACACTCTTCCCGCACACAGTCTGTAACACCCACGGGTGTGCACTCTCCTGTTGCACACCCAATCATCGCACACCCTCGCGCACACCCTGATACACACTCTTCTGTTACACACTCAGTAACACCCCCGGGTGTGCACTCTCTTGTATTAATAAATCAATGTGCGTGCTGCGCATTGATTTATTAATATAAATCAGGTGGCCTTATTATCAAACAGGTGGCCTGATTTCTGGAAACACAACTGTGCCCCCTGTCGGTCAGGGCAGGTACTTGGATTGTCAAGAAGTTTATAGTCTGTGTTTAAATCGAGAATCAAATAATATAGGAGTGCCATCTTGTTCCAACTTGTTCACCTAAATATCTATAAAGCTCAGTTGACTTTTTGCTCCACCAAATAACAGCGAAACGGAGTTGAGTAAAAGGGTGAAAATTCTACCTCTGTCGGTAAAATGCTGTGATAAATAACTACCTCTGTCGGTTGAATGTTTGAAAGAGAATAGACGTCTGGGTCCATTTTTGAATTAAATTTAAATCCCGATTTATATATATATATATATATATAAACGCGAGTTGTCTGTGTGTGTCCGCATTTTATTCAGAGATGGCTGAACCGATCTTCATCAAACTTTCAGAGGTTCATCAGTGAGTGCCTGGGAGTGTTGTAGGCAAAAAAAAAAAAATTCGAAAAAAAAAGTTCGTTTTTTTGGAGTTAAAAAAAAATATACATGTATATATAAAAAAATCGCTCGATAGTGCCGAAGCCTTTTTAAATGAATGACAGTTATATACAAGTACACATTCACATACAACAACAACATGCATTTTAAGGCCATTTTCCCTGCTAGAGCTGGGGTTAGCCTTGCAGTCCCCATGACAATCTTCTCCATTTTGCCCTATTTTCTGCATCTCTCCTTGTTAACCCCCTTGCCCGCATTTCGTCTTCCACCATCTTTAGCCAAGTCTTTCTCGGTCTTCCCCGTCTTCTACTTCCTTCTACATTCATTTCCATCACTCTTCTCAACCAGTCACTTTCATCCTTCCTCAACACATGACCAAACCATCTCAAACTGTTTCTCTACACAGCATCAATCACCGGCTCTATTCCCATCAAACAACAACAACAACATGCATTTTAAGGCCATTTTCCCTGCTAGAGCGGGGGTTAGCCTTGCGGTCCCCATGACAAGCTTCTCCATTTTGCCCTATTTTCTGCATCTCTCCTTGTTAACCCCCTTGCCCGCATTTCGTCTTCCACCATCTTTAGCCAAGTCTTTCTCGGTCTTCCCCGTCTTCTACTTCCTTCTACATTCATTTCCATCACTCTTCTCAACCAGTCACTTTCATCCTTCCTCAACACATGACCAAACCATCTCAACCTGTTCCTCTTCACAGCATCAATCACAGGCTCTATTCCCATCATCTTTCGCAATTCATCATTTGTCTTCCTCTCTCTCAACGATACTCCGCACATCCGTCGAACCATTCGCATTTCCACCCTTTCCAACCTTCGTTGCTGCTCTACGTTCATTACCCATGTCTCGCTCCCATAAATCATAACACTTCTCACACATGCAGCATACACCTTTCCCTTCAGCTTCAACGACACTCCCCTCATCATCAGCACGCCACTCAATTCCCGAAACTTCTTCCATGCACATCTCACTCGAGCAACCGTTGCCAAGTCTGATCCACCTTCTCCATTCAGCATGTCTCTGAGGTAGCAAAATGTTTTCACACCTTCCAGCTTCACGCCGTCTCCAAGATCCAACTCAACATTTCCTCCATCTGCAGCTCCCTCTGTGCACACCTTACATTTGAATGTAGCTGCCACACTGGTTAATGACCCTCTCAGACCACTACATTTTTGATGAACCCACTCAGCGCACATTGTACATTGAATGGAGTTCACTCCGACACCCTTCCTACACACAGCACACGGCCACTTCCCAGTTCTTTCCACCTCACCACATGCTTTACCACTTGCCATCACCTTCGTCTTTCCGATATTCACCTTCAGACCTTTTGTCTCCATACATTCCTTCCACGTGTTCATCTTTTCCTTCAGTCCATCCATACTTTCCGCAATCAACACCAGATCATCTGCATACAACAACTCCCACGGTAAACCCTCCTTTACATTCTGAGCCAGCACCTCCATCACAGCTACAAATAGTAGTGGACTTAGTACCGACCACTGATGCACTCCCACCTTCACCTCAAACTCACCACTGTTCCCGTCCTTCGTCCTTACAGCTGTGCGTGCTCTTTTGTACATTGCCATTACTACTCTGATCAACCATCCTCCCATCATCTTTCGCAATTCATCATTTGTCTTCCTCTCTCTCAACGATACTCCACACATCCACCGAACCATTCGCATTTCCACCCTTTCCAGCCTTCGTTGCTGCTCCACACATTCGCATAAATAAATACAAAACAATTACCAGACATTTGAATACAAATAAATCAAACAATTCCGGAAGTGTACGAATTTGGTAGTATGGCTTCTTTTTCTTCCTGATCCGCAGCACACTTAACTAGGATATGTGAGCCACATTCACTCAGAAACGTGAGCCACATTCACTCAGAAATGTGAGCCACATTCACTCAGATATGTGAGCCACATTCACTCAGAAATGTGAGCCACATTCATTCAGAAATGTGAGCCACTCCCCTTCCTCTCCTGCCCCACCCCTCCCCTCCCCTTCCCCTCTGCTCTCCCCTCCCCTTTAAGATATAAATTCTCTGTAAAAGAGCTTCCACTTCTGACTGCTCCCCTTCCCCCTCTCCCCACCTTCCCCCTCCTTCCCCCTCCCCTTCCTCCCCCTTCCCCTCCCCTCCCCTCACCCTCCCGCTCCCCTCCCCTCCCCTTCCCCCCCTCACCCCTTTAAGATAGAAATTCTCCGTAAAAGAGCTTCCACTTCTGACTGCTCCCCTTCCCCCCTCCCCTCCCCTTTCCCCCTCCCCCAACTCCTTCCCCTCCTCCATTCCCTCTCCCCCCATCTCCTCCCCTCCCCTCGTTCCCCTCCCCTCCGTTCCCCTCCCCCGCCCGGAAACGCTGGGTACTTCTGCTTGTCTTACTATAATTCACCAAATGTCTGTCTGTTCCCAGGTACCACAAAAACTGCTGAACCGATCGCAACGAAATTTTGGGTGGGTAATCCGGGACTTCCTGGAGTAAAATAGGCTATATATTTTTTTCAAATTTTCCAGTTTTTCCAAACATGATGGAATAATATTTACCGATATGAACAGTGATGTGGCTTTTATTGAAATTCTACAAATACTGTCTAGATTTTGATGATTTGCCACATTTGCCACATGTACCACAAATGAAATTCCACAAATACTGTTTAGATTTTGATGATTTGCGTGTGATATGATTTAACGGATGTTTATATAAATTGTTTAAAATAAAAAAAGCCTTCAATTTATGATATTTTGCCTTTTCATTTGGGCCTCCCAATTGAAGCCCCGCCCAGTACGGGCGGGTACCGTTGCTAGTAGTATTGCACACAAGATGCGGATATGACTAACACCGACTAAAAATCGGAACTTTGGGGATTACAGTGTACATAATCCCGCAGTCTATTATAAACCATCAAGGTGCAAAAGGCAATCAACACGTGCTTGCAGGCATGATATGCCTCTTGGAAGTATTGTAACATGAAAATGAAACAAATCATTTAAGGGCATTGGAGGATATATGATTCTGACTTATTTGGAGTTCCACCTAAACTTCATCTAACTGAGTGAGCTTCAAGTTCATATTGCAAAGGTTTTGAGAGTTTTATGCAATTTAACCTGAGAGCCTATACCTAGCTGATAAAATATTTAACCATTTCCAGCACAAAAGAGCATGTGCAGTCTTCGATGTAGTAAAATGATTACTGTGATGCTCATTTCATGCTTCAGCTCTCACAAGTTCAGTGGCATTTTGGGTTTGTGTGTGTGGTACCCCCTATTGGTGAGGACACCAGACTGGCATCCCAAAGGTTATGGCTACAAATGTGGCAGAAAGCAACTGGATTTTAACTATTTCGATTACAAGCTTCTGGCAACTGAGCTAGTCCCAGGGATGTTGCCATGTCACAACCAAAACTGGCTCACTAATGATGCTCAAATAGGAGGAGTATGCTGCCCTGCTTGGTCTGAAGGTCTACAGGTAGCAACAGTCTGTAGTTAGTGGCTGGCCTTTCAACCTTTTGCAGAAATTTAAGGGTAGGCACAAAAATCTACTAATAGTTCTTTAACGGCCCCAATTATTCCCACCTTCTTGTGCGGTCAGCCGTGGTAGGTTATTAGCACAATTTGTTGAGGAACCGGCTGGCCAGGCCTGATCTGACCTTCCTCTGGAGTTGATTTGGGCAGTAATTTGTAATTTGGTCAAGATTCCAGCGACACCTTGCCAACTCATTGTGAAAGTTTCTGGGGGATCTATAACGTCCACCAACCAATGCAAACAAACAGAAGACCTGAGCTTAACATCCTGCAGAGTGATGGTGCAGTTAATGATAAAATAGAACAACCATTGGAGGCCATTTTTCCCCACAGAGCAGGGGTTGGCCTTTTTCGGGAACTGTGGTCCCCTTTTTGAAACAATGTTTTATGGCCGGATGCCCTTCCTGCCGCCAACCCTGTTAGTCGCCTTTTTGCGACACGCAGGGAATTACCAGTGAACTGGTACTCAATTTGCCGACCTCGGAAGGAGGACAGACTGAGTCAACCCCCTGGAGTTAATTCAGCGATCGATCAGGATTTGAACCCAGGATCCTCGGATCCCAAGCCGGCACCCAAACCGCTAAGCCAACACAAGGCTCAATTATTGATATAATAGAAAGCCAGCAAAACATTAATCCAACAGTTTGTCCTCAGGTAGGGAACCAACTTCCACATTCTCTTCAATCTCATTCTTCCCTCCAGGTCTTCAAGAAAACTTTTCACCACCAACTCAAGTCCCCTATCCAAAACCATGATCTTTTCTACCCCCAATTAACCCACCCAAGCCCACCTCTTTCCTAAAAAACTGTGATAAAAAAACGCTGCCTATGAAAAAAAACATGTGACTCACTTCCCCATTAGTTGTTGGAAAAGTTTCTAAAAATGTTATGACACGATGACTTTCTGGATTACGGTCACTTGCATATTAATAAGCCTGATAATTAACAACTGAACAGTAATAATAGAGGTCATCTCTTTATTAGATATGCATCAGTTTGGGTAGTAGTTAAATTGAGAAAATTAATTGAGAAAGGAAATAGCAAGGGATGTTGATTTATGAGAGAGAAAGGTTTGGCGAGTTTGGGAGGAGTGTGGGGTAGAAGGAGAGGTTTGGGAGGAGATAAGAGTAAGGTCAGGGAGGAGTGAAAATAGCATAGATGGAGTGGACGGTGGAGTAGCAGTTGGGGGTAAGGGGAGAAATCCTCAATATTTGCGGACATAATAAAAAATATAGACCATTTCTGTATACAGAATCAAGGCTTGTGGAAGAGCTAGAACACTGAATGGATCAGGACACATCAGAACAAAATGAACAGTAGAAATAGGGAGGAAATATCAACAGCAGAGTTGAAGGTCAAAATAGAGGGAGACTTGGATAAACAATGAGTGTGGTGAGGAATGAGGGTAGGGGGGGCATGGGGTTGACAAGATGGATGCAGCAAAGCAACTCTCAAGAAGGAAAACTGGGCATTTGGAAGGAAGTGGGCTTGATGGCGGCAGGTTGGAGTTGGGGGTGGACTGGGTTAGAAAAGATCATGGTTTTGGATGTGGGATGAACTAGATGGTGGGATCAGCTTTCTTAAAGACCTGTATGGAAGAATGAGATTGAAGAGAATGTGGAGGTGAGCATGCAGTGGTTCTGGATTTTGGGAGTTTCACCAGAAGAGGGTTGATGTTGGACCGCGTGCGCACTGCAGAAACCTTGAGGAGGAAGAGGAGCGGAGCAGAGAAACAGCAGAGGGTGCAAGACCAGAACAGATCGAACTGATACTTTGCTACAGATCAAACCGACAATTTTTATAGAAAGTATTAGTATAAAAGTCTGTCAAAAATGACGGGTTGGAAGAGTTTCTTTGACGGTGCAGCCTCGTGAGCGTGCCAAAGTCTGAAGCCTCGGCCTAGTGTCAGCTCTGCATACATCTTCTTTATTTATTAGACATCCTAGGGATGTAAACGAACACTCGTTTTACTCTGTGTGCGTTGCACATCACGTGCAGTGAATTCCACCTCCCTGAACCTTGTATTTATTGTTTTATTTCTATTTTTAAACGCTTCTGTACATCCGTCAATCTCCTGTACTCCTGTACATCCGTGTATTGGCGTCAGGAAGGGCATCCGGCCATAAAAACATTGCCTCAAACAGGGAACCATGATTGTCATGGGGCCCGCAAGGCTAACCCCCGCTCTAGCAGGGAAAAATGGCCTTAAAACGATCATTCATTCATTCATTTTTTTGTACACCGCCCATGATGCTCGGTTTGCAAGCCACCGTCTACATTTCCAATAGAAGAGTCATGATTACTCATTTATGGAAAATGTTTTTCGAGTTTGTTTTATCCTCAAAATAGACCGTAGCCAACACACATTCATGTTGAAAGATAGGCCTTTAAAACCTGCCCCTGTGAAGGGGGACAGACATCTGTACAAACACACAAAGTGACATTGTGTTTTATATCGTAGATATGCATCCATTGGTAAGTTTCACCTTGTTCCATTTTCTATCATGCAAGTATAGTTTATCAGCTTAAATACACAGGGTTGTCACAAACAGTACTCCGTGTGTGCATTCAGGAATGATGTCGAGGTAGTAATGAACACACTTCCTCCATTTATTACTCCTCTGTAATGTGTCATTCTCACAACTTCCACCACCTTGCTGTGAGTCACACCTGTGCGGAAAGGCTGTCCACACCGTCTTGCTCATGGCTGTCGATCGGAGACCCTCTGGGACGTAGCGAAGACGTCACATTGTTTTGTTGATGTTCCTGTGCCGGCTCTGCGCTGGAGGGCACACACCAGACGACCCGCCATCACCCCGGGTTAGCAAGGACGGTTATCTGTCTTGGGTAGACCCGAGATGTGCCTGCAACATCTGGGAAATCATCTGGAGTTCGTTCACAGCATTTCATCACCGATGATCGAGAACCAGAACACGATCAAAATATTACACACAAAACAAGATGGCGTGGTCATCAAGGCTCTAGGTCTAGGATGTGGGCAGTAGTAACAATTCAAGGGCTACGCTACAAGTCTCTTAGTTCAGTGTCCTTATCCCAACAGTCATAAGGGACATGGAAGGCATAACCAACAACATCTGGTATTTGTCCCTCCGCAGCCAAAGATGTCCCATATGCTCATTCAGTAATCTGTTTCTTGTTGCCCTCCGGAAGGTTTCTGTTTCACTCGGCCTATTTGTCCCTATTTTCTCGTTGGTATTGGTGCTGCCGAAGCAGTTTGTTGGCAAGGGTGAGGGCGATTCATCAATGTGTGTGCAGTCCCTCGGATAGACATTAAACTGGGTGTTCCGTCTACTGGCAGTAGTTGGTGAAAGTTAAAGATCCTGCGGTGTCCTTCATGAAGAGTACGCAAGCTATCTCTGGCAAACTGGCCAAATTTTAAATTCCTGGCATAACCAAAAGAGGGCATTGCATCAGCAGCACAACCACATCCTCAGGCAATGATGCTACCCCACAGCGTTGTGCTGCATAGGAGCGAAGAAGAACCACCTTTAGAGGCCATTTTCGGGCACCATGGTCCCCTTTTTGAAGCAATATTTTATGGCCGGATGCCCTTCCTGCCACCAACCCTGTTAGTCACCTCTTGCCACACACAGGGAATTACCAGTGATCTGGTACTCAATTTTTTCCGACCTCGGGAGGATGACAGGCTGAGTCAACCCCCCTGGTGTTAATTCAGCGATTAATCGGGATTACAAACCCACGATCCTGGGATCCCAAGCCGCACCCTAACCGCTAAGCCAACACCAGGTGCATAGGCAGAGAAGAAGAAGATTAAATATGTTCAATTTCTTTAAGCATTGTTGGTGTGGTGTTTCAACTGCGGAACCGCTCTCCGTTCCAGAAAATCCAAATGATCAATAAACCATCGTGCGCTGAGCTTCGGCCGGCATCCCTGATATTTCATTATTGAACCATAACCACACCGTGGATTTGCCACACATGTGCAGAATTCCTTCCCTCGGTGTCCTGCGAGTTTATCTCTGGTGGTCTTGAGAACTGTAGGGACCTACAACAAATACATGACTTTTTGGCAGTTTTTTTTAAACCTCCCATCCACCCCACTATGATGATCAGTGATGCTGTTCCTGACCCCAACCCTAAAAAAAATCATGACTGAATGAGAGCAATGTCGTCTTTTTTAAATTTCGATCAGCTTCCATTCTGCAAGTTTTGTTTCAGGTGGCACCTGACGGCTCGGTTAATGAGATAGTGTCGCCCTTCAGCTTCCTCTCGATTTTACAAACCTTCAGTTGTACTTCCTACTTTCTCCTTTTTGGAAATGCCCGATCGTTGCTTCAAATTAATTATTTAAACAGCACCTCTGCTGTTTTTGAGCCAATTCAACCAAAAACAAGGTACAGTAGTTCTACGTTGACTGTCATATTTTTTTTTTTTGTATACAGAATCGAGGCTCGTGTAAGAGCGAACACATTGAAGATGAAAAGCTGCACAGACACATAAAACATGCAATGAAGAGAGCGGGAGACAAGAGGGGGAGAGAGGGGGAAGCACACAAGTACATGTGAGAGCAGGGACAACGGAAGATCTGTGGGAGGGAGAGGGCTTGGGGGCAGGAGGCATGTGAAGGGGGGTGGGGGGTGGGGGGTGGGAGAGGTATAAAACACATGGACACTGCTAGGACTTCCAGGAAAGAAGTCGGAATTTCAGAAAAGTGGATCTGGGGTGAATTAACGGGGGTAGAAAAGATCAAGGTTTAGGATGGGGGAAGATGAGAGATGTTGGAGAACAGCTGTTTTAAAGGCCTGGAGGGAGAAGTGGGATTGAAGGGAGTGGGGAAGTTTGTTCCAGAGGCGGTAGAAAAGGGGAGTGAAGGTGAGCAGAGAGCCTAGATTTTGGCAGTTTAACCATAAGAGGGTTGCAGGCAGATCTTGTGCGACCTGAAGGAATATTGGGGGGGACAGAGCACAGAGAGAGCTGGGGGAGTAAGGCCGGAGAGGAGTCGGTAGAAGACGGAAAGACCACCAATCTGCCTGCGGAGAGAGAGAGAAAAGCCATCGGAGATAGCTTCATCGCAGGAGATTCCAATGATTCTGAACGCTTTGGTTTCAACAGCGTGAAGCCGAGCTAGGTGTGCGGCAGGAGCACCAGCCCAGAGGGGAGAGCAGTATTCCATTGAGCTGCGGATGAAAGCCTTGTATGTGGTGAGGAGCTCAGGTGTGCTAAGGAAGGACTTCGCACGACGGAGGATGCCCAGTCGGCGACTGGCTTTGGAGGCCAGCATGGAAATGTGGTTTTCCCAGGAAATATCATGGCAGATAGTGAGACCCAAAAGCTTGAGTGACAGAACTTCTTGGAGAGGATTGTTGAGAAAGTAGATGGGAGGGTTGTCCAGTCGGTCTTTTCGGAGAGACATTGTAAGAGTGTGAGATTTGTCAGGATTGAAAGACATGTTCCACTTGTTTGACCAGTTTGTGATTTTGTCCAGGTCTGCAGAGAGTGAGGAGGCTGCAGACTGCCGATCTGACGGTTGTGATATGGAGCGGCAGAGAGTGGAGTCATCAGCAAAGAGATAGAAAGAATGGTGAAGGGAAATCCAACATGGCTGCGCCCATAAAGATTAAGATGGTGTCACGTGACTGTGGCTCTGACACCCCCCTCCCCTCTCCATGCCCCATGACACTCTCTGGGAAACAGTATGGTGTGTACGGCCCCTCGGATCATCCGTTAGGTAGACCCGACACAGTTACAATAGGTTATTGAAGATTCTCTGGTGTTAAAAATAATTTTATTCGTGATTACTTTTATGAGGAACGCGCTTTGCGAATGAACAGATTGTGCAAATGAATTGTCCCTTACTTAAGGAAATTATTTGCTTTGACCATTCTTAGTCTGTTGCTGTTTGCAGTGACGAGGCCGCTAAATCCGTTATGCGAGCATCCATTCTCCGCCATGTTTCTGTCCTGGGCCTAATACCTCTCACCAGTCTAATGCGGAAGGACGCCAACAGGGGACAGGTGCTTGTTGACGATGTCGAGCTATCGTGTTAATGTCTTTCGGAGAGTTGGAAGAGGGGAAAAAGGGTGTGTGGGTGTCTTTGAAGTGGAATATAATTCTGTCCGGGAGGTTTAATAAGAATTCAGAGCAGATGACCATACCACCAATTAGAGGTCGCTGGGAGACCATTTGAGAGAGTGGAACCTATTTATAGTTCATGAGGGGATTTCTTATAATTGTATTTGAATTACCATACAATTTTATGGGAGTTTTTTTTTCACATCTTCAAATCTTATTTTTAAATTGACCAGTCGAATTCAGTTAGCTCAGAGCGATGAAAAGGAATGAAGAGTGAAGAAAAGAAAACTACTTAAGGAAGCCAAATATGAAGGTGCGTATCAACATTGGAGTGCAGAGGCTTTAATAAATTATTTATGCAGATTATGAAATGTCCTAATAATTTAATTTACCATAAACTTTTTTACATTGCGTCATCTATAAAAGAGGCACCTCGTGTTTATACTGTAATCATACAAGCGTTCGGGTCATCCCTTCTTATACATAATATACGTATAAGAAAAGTTTCATATCGTCAATGGAACTAGTGATTTATACAGTCAATGCCAGAGCGTTATGAAGAGTAGCAATTCAAAATTAAATAAATAAATTATATCTCTGGGATTTTAGGAAAGCCTGTTGTTGGCTTAGCGGTTAGGGTGCTGGCTTGGGATCCCACGATCCTGAGTTCGAATCCCGGTCGATCGCTCAATCAACGACCAGGTGGGTTGACTCGGCCTGTCATCCTTCCGAGGTCAGCATAATTGAGTACCAGTTCACTGGCAATTCCCTGTGTGTCGCAAGAGGGGACTAACAGGGTTGGTGGCAGGAAGGGCATCCGGCCATAAAACATTGCTTCAAAAAGGGGACCACAGTGCCCGAAAAAGGCGAACCCCTGCTCTGTGGGGGAAAATGGCCTCTAAAGGTGGTTCTGGGATTTTAGGAGTCGGAATGAAGGAGCGGAACAGTGATGTATAACCAACGCTAGAGTTGGAGTGAAGTTTTTCTGCATTGTATTAAAGAAAACTAAACAATATTGCCACTGAAATGCAAAAATACCTGAGATTAAAGTCTTACCTGAGTGCAATCCAGGTGTTGTTTCGCGCACTGTGCGGTAGCAGTGCGGTGCGGGTGGCAGGTGTCATCCCGAAAGCCATTTGCACCACAGGTAGAAACTTCTTGTACTTCATGTTTCGTTGCGTCGGTCAAGCCGCTCCTGGGGTCCGCAAACGTGGAGTACCTACCTGACCACTACGTGGGACACCCTCCGAAGTCTGGCCGAAGATGGTGCGGTGGAGCCTGGAACTAGTGATTTGCTGCGCGACCGTTGTGCAGCATTCAGTACAAGCTTGAACTCCCCCAGAAGTTCCCCCTGTACCGCTAAAAATAGCATCGCCAGGGCACTGGGAGCTGGCTTGTAGCGAACACTTTCTGGCTCTTGGCAGCTTGTCGGCTCTTGGTATTGCACATTCGACTGCAGAACGCAGGATGGAGCTGAGGATGGTAGGAGGGTAGTGAGGACGACAGGATGGCTGGGTAAAAACAAAGCAAAAAAAACACAAGGATGTGAGGCAGAAGTAAATAATAAAAAGCAAACAAGAAAGTTTTCTGAACCCAAATTTGGACCAAAATTATAAAATTTGAGTTGTTACTGGAATTTTTATGGTCCAGCAACAAACGCAGTAGACCAGCTCTGAAGAGAGCCATCATTGATGAAAGACCAATCTAGGAGTCCAGTAGGTGGGTCAGCAATGAAACCCAGAATAGAGGGGTCAAGGGTCAGCGGGTACCCCTGATCATTTTTTTTTCTATCCTCTCCGCCATAGAAACAATACTTTCATCCCAGTCAAGCAATAACATCTTTCGGTGTTTCGTGCTTAATTGAAGTTGTCGTTGTGGGTTATTTAGTTGATATTTTGTATATTTGGTGGGCTGACAAGACATCGCAGAGGTATGTCCTTTCCTCTGAGCTGTTTCGCCTGGTTTTGAATCTCGACCCAGATATGAAATGTCAGGCTGGTGTTTCTTAGGCACACTGAAACATCAATGATCCTCACAGTGCCCACCCTCGGAGGGACGTTAAACCGCATGGGTATCGCATCCACTGAAATTAGCTGGAAAGACCTTTATACAGTAGATGCCACAGTATCCTTCATGAAGATTAGGGGAGATATCGCTGACACCCTGGCCAAATCCCTGCCCTAATCTACAGAGGGGATTGCATCAACATCACAGCTGTGCCCTCAGCCAATGATGCTACCCCGCAGCCTTGAGCAGCATACAAATGAAGAAGACTCACCATCGTCTGGGTTGACAACCTATTTGTGAATTTGCCCGAACTTTAGGGGTTTTTATTTTATTTTTTGGTGCAGTTGTAAATTTCATAATTGTTCCTTGACATATTTGTACAGCTCGCAACGGTACCTGCCCTATGGGCGGGGCTTCAATTGGGAGGCCCGAATGAAAAGGCAAAATATCAGAAATTGAAGGCTTTCTATTTTATTTTAAACGATTTATATAAACATCCGTTGAATCATATCACACGCAAATCATCAAAATATAAACTACGTATTTGTAGAATTTCAATAAAAGCCACATCACTGTTCATATCGGTAAATATTATTCCGTCGTGTTTGGAAAAATTGGGGAAAAAAATTGGAAAAACTATATAGCCTATTTTACTCCAGGGGGTCCCAGGATTACCCACCCAGAATTTCGTTGCGATCGGTTGAGCCGTTTTTGCGGTACCTGGGAACAGACAGACAGACATTTGGTGAATTATAATAAGATTTCTAGGTCCTAAACACAAGAAGTGACTGAAATCGGTGATGTTTTCCTGGCTGCAACATCACCGGGCCACACGAAAAGCGGCGACGCGTCACTTTATTTGGAGTGTATGGGTTAGTTGCTATGGAGACCAGCTGGCCAGAGTAAAGTGCAGCCCTTTAAACAAGAAGAAACCTTCAATTAATCTAAAACATTATTTCCGTCCTTTCAAAAGGATGCTCCTGGTATTCATCAGGAGGCTTCTTTAGCAAAGGAAAAGATACAATAAGTTAATAATGTAAAAAAAATTGGAATCAACTGGAAAATGTGAATCTGTTTGGTAATCCCAAAGTAAACAATCCATGCTGATTTCCAGGCCAATCAGAATGATGAAGTCCATTGAAGGATGAATGTGGAACTCTAATATGCTGTATGGCATAATTTAGTTGGTGTTAGTTGTTTGTAATGCCACGGATGCACGGGAATTATTTATTTATTACTTGCAAAATCGAAGATTTTTCAAGAATATTGGTCGGTTGCGTTTGTGGTTCTGTCTGTCTGTCTGTTTGTTTATCACCGGCCTACAGGTCACAATTCTAAACCGATCGTCACGAAACTTCACCAAGCTGTATAGGTCGTCCCAATTGAGAAGCTTCTTGTTTTGGGGGTCAAAAGGTCAACATAGGCCAAATGTCACCAACATTGCCAAATTTCGAAAATCCTCAATTTTCAACCGATTGACTTGAAATTTGAAGCGGACTTGCATATCTTGTCACTGAATTCAACCAAGTATATTTGAGGTCAACATAGGCCAAAAGGTCAACATTGGCCAGATTTCGAAAATCCTCAATTTTCATCCGATTGACTTTAAATTTGAAGAGGACTTGCATATCTTGTCACTGAATTCAACCACCAAGTATATTTGAGGTCAACATAGGCCAAAAGGTCAACATCGGCCAGATTTCTAAAATCCTCAATTTTCATCCGATTGACTTGAAATTTGAAGAGGACATGCATATCTGGTCACTGAATTCAACCACCAAGTATTTTTGAGGTCAACATAGGCCAAAAGGTCAACATAGGCCAAGTTTCAAAAATCCTCAATTTTCATCCGATTGACTTGAAAATTGAACATCATTTGCACATTGAGTCACTAAATAGGGAAACTAACTATTTTGAGGTCAAAAGGTCAAAGGTCAACTCAAGGTCAACCTTCCAAAATCATAAATTTTAATCTGAAAAATCGTCACTTTTCTTCCTATTGACCCGAGCTTTGATCAATATTGTCAATTTTAATTTTGATGAAATGGACAATTTGCTGTATCAATGGAATTTTTTTTCTTTGGGGGGTGGGGGGGGCGGATTTTGCAAGTAACGTGATCCGCATGACGTCTTGTTGTTTGGTCTTTGTTGTTTGCTTTCCCTGGCTGACAAGGATGCCAAGATTTCCAAGGATGCTAAGGATGCCAATGTTAGTGTGAAGGGAGTGACCGAATTTATTTCAGAAGGGGAACGGAAAAGAGGAACGAAAGGGTGAATGTAAGCAGAGAATCTTGATTCTGGCAGTTTCAACATTCAAGAAGTGTTGCTGGCACATGTTGTGTGACCTGAAGGACTATTTGTGGAGACAGACACCTGCGGTAGCTAGGCCGCACAGGAGTGTGTAGAACACAACAAACTTCACCAACGTGCGTGCGGCGAGCGACCGAAAGGCCATCAGCGTCAGGTTCATATCAACACATCACAATTAATTCTTGAAAGCTTGCTTTTCAACAGTCTAAAGGCGAGCTACGTGTTGGCAGCAGCAGCAGCCCTGATGGGAGAGCAGTCGGTATTCCATTGAGCTGTGGACGAAACTGACTTTTATGTGTTGAGGATGTCAGGTGTGCCAAGGAAGGACTTCGCATGATGGAAGATAGCCATTCGGCGAATGGTTTAGGAGGCCAGTTAGCTCATGTGCTTTATCATGGCACATCGTGGAAACCAAAATCTTGAGTAACACAACTTCTTGCAGATGATTGTTGACAAAGTTGATGATGCCGCGGTTGCCCACACCATCTTTTTGGACAGACATCATGAGAATGTGACATTTGTCAGCATTGAAAGACATGTTACACTTGTTTGAACAGTCTGTGATTTTGTCCATGTTTGCAGAGATTGAGGAGTCTGCTGGCTGCCGATTTGAGTGATAAAGTATGCTGCATCAGAGATTGGTTGGAGTCATCGGCAAAGACATAGAGAGGATTTTTCAGAGAGTCGCAGAGATCATTCCTGAACACCACAAAAAGCACACGGCCCAGAACACTGCTTAGAGGAAGTGCAGGCTGAACAGGAAAGCGACATGAGACAAAATCCTGCTTGCGACCAGAGACCAATTGCACAAGGCATGCGTCGAGGTTCGCATGGATATGTTAAGAGGAGACTTTGTTGAGCAGGATGCTGTGATACACCGTATACGAGGCACGTTATATGTCAAGGAGACAAATCTCATTTCCTGTTTGCCATTGACGACCTTCATTCATATTGTTGAGGGAGCAGAGAAGCACCATGGCCAGCGTACAACACACAGGTCTGAAGGCAAATTGCTGATAGATGAAGCCATTGTACAATATAATCGAAGTGAAATAATTGGAGTCTTTCCGGGACGTTTGGACTCGTTTAATGTTTCCCTGTGTCACTGTTTGACTTTGAAACTTTTTCGCTTCTACACTCGGACCTGTTCACTTGCGCATGGACTTAACTTTCTGTTTTTTTTACTAAAGTTGTAACTTTGAAGAAGTAACCAAAGTTGCAAGTTACTAATCTGCGTACTTTTTGAAAAGAGAAGGATAACTTGATCGTGAATGTGTTTTTCATATAAATCACTATGCAGTAGATTTAACCCTTAGATGCCGTAGTAAAATTAAGTTTTGCATCCAGAAGCGTGTTATTAGTGACAGTGAGTTGTCAGGCTTTTATTGTTGCAAAAAAGAAAAACCAAAAGTAAATGTAATTATCTTTTTATATTATTTGAGGCGTATTCTTTGAATATTTAAGGAATAAAAAAAGAATAACAATATTTCTTCACCCTTCAATGCATTCTTGGGTCATTTAGACCGGGCATGATTTTTGTTTCCCTCTAACTTTGTTATAAAAACATTTCTGTGTGTGTGTGTGTTTGTGTGGGGGTGGGGGTGGGGGCAAGATGTTAAAAAAATACATTGGAATAGCATTTATTGCAATATGGCATTGGCAAAATGCCAAAAATGCAAAACAAAACAAAGTTCAAAAACAAAAAATGTCTTTCATGACTTGCAAGTATTGCACACAATTTTGCTATGGTCTTTGCACACATGTTGTGTGCATCTGCTGCAAATCATTGTTGTCTTTTTGTCTTTGAAGGGCAGTGGATACATCTTTTTCTTTTCAATGACGACCTCTGCTCTTTTCGAGATGTCTCTGGTGTTTGTTGGACGCCGAAAATCTCCAACGATTTCAAGACCCTTCCTGGAAGGTGGGGATTTGTATGTATCCTGTTGACCATATGTGGTTTGACGAGTTCCAGGACAAGTTATTTCATGAACAAGCGGCGTTTGTGGGTCACATTCGGTAAATAATGTGGGTGTCGTAATGTAAACAGGATGTATGCATTGAGGCAAGCTACATCCATGACGTTATGTTGCGACACCACAGGCCACCTCCTGTTTTGGCGTTTACACGAGTATACGCGGACCATCTGGTCCCTCGTGTGCACACCAGCTTTTGTTCTGTTGTAATACTGGATAATTTCAGGTTTCTTTTTTTTTGTTCTCTCGTCTTCATCAATGGCATTGTCGTGGTGTAACGTACTGAGAAGAATTACGGCTTTTCTTTGTTTTGCCACATAGCTGATCATGGTGATGTTGTCCCTGAATGCAAATAAACTACTGTACCGGTGTCGTTGCTTATTGGCTGCCATCACCGGTGGGATGTGAGGTTTTTGTTTTTTTCTGAGTGTGCCTACAAGTGTGAGTCCTTTGGTGAGCAGCTCCTCAGGCAGTGGTACACTCGTGTAAAAATTGTCCATCGTCGCATTTCTTCCTGTACCCCTAAAATCAGCCCACAATGTCGTGATGATATTGTGTGCCAAATTCTTCTGCACAGGTTGACCAGGCTGTGTCCCTGTGTATGCAATTCCATCCAGAGCATAAGCTGTCTTGGAGTCACAATGCCAGAAAACTTTCAGCCCATATTTACATGGCTTGCTCGGCGTGTACTGAACGAAGGAGAAACGTCCTCTAAACGGTATGAGTTGTTCGTCAATTGTTATACACACAAATGGAACGAAGGTCTCCTTACAGTTTTTGAGGAGCAGGTCCCAAATGTACCAGAAGGCCGCCATTCTGCCCGACTGAAGGGGAGTGGCTCTTGTATACTTGTTATGAAAGCGCACATTGCACCCAATGTCTTCGAAGCGAGAAACTGACATCGTCCCGTGGTATATAAGGTTACACAAGTTCTCGCTGAACAGTTCCCTTATGGCAACGTCCAAACTCCTCTCATAGCCGGCCAGCAAGTTCAGGCCAAAAAAAAGCCTGAGGCCCATTTTCCGAGAATTCACTTGGAGCCAATTTGGTTTTTACGGAGGCTCTTCCCATTGCTTGGTTTGTACACATGGCAATTTCTTGAACCATATTGCTTGCAATAAATATGGTGCTGGCATCCTTGGGCGACATTGTGTGTTTTGTTCGGACAGGACCTGGATGTCTCGTCATAATGTTATGGCTCAGAGTTTTTTTTTGAAGTGGTGGAATCGCTCTCCAGCACATGCCATTACGAGATTTGCATATGCCGTCGTGCTTGCGGCCGGTTTCAGGTTCCGTGTACTCACTGTCCTGACTTTCTTCACTAGTGCAGGGCTTCTGAACTTCTGCGGAAGTCGAAGGTACTTGGCAGCAGGTTGGATGTCAGAGGCACATTCCGAAAAAGAATCATTCATTGAGGTATGAAAATGAGGGTATGAATTATTGAGAGCTGAAACCAAGAGAGCAGGCAAATGAGGGAGCCTCGCTCGGTGGTAATTATTTATCTCCTATGAAGAGACCCAAGCTGGGATGCAAAGTTGCGGTCAAGTGCTATTTTGCAGCGATCGTGAAAGAAAAATAAAATAAAACACACAAAGGAATATTTATTACCCTTTATTGTCACCATATATGAAAGGTCATGTGTAAAAATGTATTGTTATCGTGATAAAACAATCATTTTTAGCCCGGGTCAAAAAGTACCAACTCCTGGATGAACGTGAAATTTTTGATAAAACATAATCCTGAAAGGCAAAAAAATAAAACAAATACACAGGAATATGTATTAACCTTTATTTGAAGCATATATGGAAGGTCATGCATATAAATGTTTTTATAACAAAGTTCGAGCAAAACAAAAAGCATGCTAGGTCAAAAATTACCCAGTTCTGCGTCTAAGGGGTAAGGGATTTATCAAAGACAAGTCTTAGATGACAAATTGGGAAATAAATACTTGTAATCATTTATTAGTAATAGATTACATAAGAACTTCCTTATTTAATGGCATGGAAGTTTGAAGTTGGAACATGATAACATGATAACCCTTTCTGGTTAACTCGCAAAATGGTCAAATCGTGTGAAACAATAATGTTAAAAGATGAATGAATTACAGACGTGCTTGCAAAATGAATACAGGTGATAAGCAAATAATGAGTAAAGATATATCGTTCCAGCCTAAAGCACACCAAGCCAAGCATTCAATCACACCGGCTTCATTTATTGGTTATCACACTCAAAATGTATTCCTACACATAAAGGAAAAGGGAACAAAGAAGGGAGAAGAGAGGGAAAAACCAGATTAGGCCAGCACGAGAGGGAAGGAGTAGGCAGCCAGGGCTGGGGCCAGGACTCGAGGGTAGGAGTAGACAGCCAGGGCTGGAGGGTGCTGCTTGTGTAGTCAGTCCCAAGGGAGGACCTACAGTCTCCGGTGGTTCTGAAGATGTCCGAAGAGGAGAGACCCAGACGATGTGGATATGAGCGGTACTGTATCCTCCAGTATTACCTGGAGCAGCTGCAGCGAGAGTTCGAAATAAGCACTGCATTCAAGGCAGGCCCCACAATAGTAGGTCCCAATGCAGGCCCAGCGGTGGCCGCAGCGGTTGGTCAGGCACAACCTTCAGGTAGAGAGATTGCAGTTGGAAACTCTACAAACACACAAAAAGGGACTCCGCCATGAGCCCTCCTCCAAAATGGCCACTCTCTGCCTCTCCTCTGAATCACCTTCCTGGTAGCTCCCCTGCCCCATAGCCAATCATAGGCTTTATAGCCGTGGGCCAAACCATTTGGTTAACTCAAAGGGAAGGGGGTGGGGGGGGGGGGGGGGTAAGAAGAAAACAAAGGTCACAGACCATAATAATATCCACTTATTTCTTATAAGGTGTACAAATAGAGTTTGAAAGGCTATATATACTGTGTATGTTAGTGTATTTGGTGTGTATTCATGACGTTTTTTTCCGATGTATATCTCTACTATAACAGGTGAAATCCTCCGGGTAATAAACTTTGTAGAAATCTTTTGATTTGGTGAGCACATTGGATTATTAACATTCAATGTATTTAATTATTTAAATTCCACGACATGAGTCTCACCAGGAACAACAGCAGGATGAGCAAGAGATTTATTGATAAACATAGCAACCCCAATGCCAGGTGTTACGGCCTGTGCCTTTCTTTTCTTCTTCCTTCACCCTTCCCTGAGTTAGAACAAGTGGTTTGCCCCACCCCCCCCCTGAGTTAGAACAAGTGGTTTGCCCCCGCCCCTGAGTTAGAACAAGTGGTTTGCCCCCCCCCCCTGAGTTAGAACAAGTGGTTTGGCCCATGGGTATAAAGCCTGTGATTGGCTGTGGGCGTGGGCAAGAAAGGGACCAGGAAGTTGATTCAGAGAGTGGCAGAGGAGGGCTCGCAGCGGGGTGGCTTTTCGTGTGTTGTAGAGTTTCAGGTGCAATCTGTCCACCTGAAAGTTGTGCCGGATCAACCCCTGAGGGCACAGTCTTTATCTGAAGGTTGACTTTGATCAAGGTCTTGCAGCCGTACCTTTACTGTTGGCGCCTAGCGCTGGGCCTGAATTGGGGCCTACTCCTGAGTCTGCCTGGAGGCCTATTGACTATTGTGGGGCCTGCCTTGAATGCCGTGCTTAATTTGAATGTCGCTGCAGCTCCTCCTGTTCGGATGCCCAATGTGGCCTTGAGTTGATACGGTAGGATACAGTAAAGCTCACGTCCTCATCGTGTGGGTCTCTCTTCTCTCCTGACATCTTCAGGACTACCTGGCTGTAGGTCTTCCCTCGAGACTGACTGGATTACGAGGGGTTCCCTCAGGTCGCGCCGGTCCTTTATACGAGCAGCATCCTGCAGGCCTGGCTGCCTACTGTTTCTCTGTCGTGCTGGCCGAATGTGGTTTCCCCCTCTTGTCTTCCTGAGTTGTTTTCGCTTTGTTTATGTATAGGAATAGATGTTGATTGTTGTAACCTATAAATATAGCTGGTTTGATCGAATGCTTGCCTTGATGTGCTTCAGGCCATAACACAGGACACGAGGATGAGGCAGCCTTTCATATCGGTATTTAATGGAATTTTGCTCGACTTTAACTGAACTTGATTTGACTTTGACTTGTGTTGTCTTTGACTTGACTTGATTTGAGCCTTGGTTGCTGTGTCGTCACGCATTACGGTCGAATTTTGAACCGATACCTCGTTTTTGCATTGCAACAATGGGCCGCCATTTGCACTTTCGTGCACATCCATGGCTTCTGGAGGAATCTACGACCTGGCAACACCAATGTAACACCATTTATTCACGACCGCTTGGAACTTTGCAAACTGCAGGTACTATCTGTGGAGAAGTGATTTGTGGCCAGTGTTTGAAATACTGAGGAGTACATGTACACCGGAGTACATGTACATGTACACGTACACCGGTACACCGGTGTTTACACCGGAAATGTGACAACTGTTGTTTATTCTTGAAACTTTTAATGAGTTATTAGGTTTATTTCAAAAAAAAAAAAAAAGGGGTACTCGTCTATTGTGCGTCAGATCGGTGAGTTTTCTTATTCGTTGTCTACAGTTGAAGTTGATTTCCGATTGTGCAACACGCCTTCAGGTGTTCCTCGTCATTGTGGACGATGTAGTGGTGCTGCTGAGTGGCGCGTGTGACATGTGGTGTGCCACGTTCCTCGCTTGGTTTTCGTCGATGTTGCTTGTCAGCTAGGTGTACGAAAGATGAGGGTAGCATGAAATGATTTGCCAATGGGGACCTTAGCAGACGGAAGGATGAAAACATTTTTGCAGTATACATGTTGGTAACGTTTGACGTTGACAATAGGGAAAGGGAAATTGCGCATGCATGTGAGTCGTGGGTTGACATGGTGTATGAGTAATTGTGTAACACAACGTATGTGGACGTGTGTGGCAATGTATTACGTATTACACCTGCCGTCAAAGTAGTCTTCATTCCCAGGGTTTGCGATCCTGCCGTCAACAGGTTGGACATATTTTTGAATGTTTCCTCTGCTGTTGAAAAAGAAGGTCTGTTCTTTTTGGTCTCTGAATCCTGGTAGCTTGTGCCTGATGTTTGCAAAGGTGCACATCAATTTGTAGCCTTGCATGCTCAACGTCACCGTCGCCCAGGCCCGTCTTAAGAGCATTGTAGGCCCTGGGCAAAGCAATCCACTGGGGGCCCTTTCCTGCCCACTATGAGAATCATTTCGGCAAATATTGGTTGTTAATGCATTATAATTGACAACGAATTTAAACTGTACATACCTTATTACATAAGAATGGAAGATGCTCACTATTCACAATTCACAAAAGTGACGAGACAAATAGTTGGTGCTAGTCAGGTTCACGATGTCAATAAATTGTATTTCGTTCAAAATCATGGTAGATTAGCAAACCTATACATTTTTGGAAAGGTTATAGCATAAGGAAACTAAAAATCAATGTTTACATTTGGAGAGATACCTGTATGGCGGCCATTTTGGATTTTCAAAATGGCCACTGTAAAATACATATTTTGTTCTATTTCTGCCTCTAATTACCCTAAACTTTAAAAAAATACTGTATACTAAACCTATTTTCAGGGACAAGGAATCCAATGAATATCAAATTAGTGCTATGGGGAATGGTAAGACGAATCAGGTTTTGAATTGCAAAATACTGTCTTTATATTCGCGATGTTGCATAATCAAATACATGTTATCATTTTGTACAGGCAGTTAATAACATCAAAATGTGTCACAATAATTCATATCACCAAACATACACAGGCAGTCAGCAAAATCATATATACACATGCAGTCAGTATAACTTCACATCTACACAGGCAGTCAATGACAAAATATACACAGGCAGTCAATGGCATCAAACATACACGATTACAGAATATGCCATTTAGAGTTCGTCATCACTGTCCTGTGTGTCGTATCCGACAATATAGTCCGCATCGTTTTCACAGTCCGTTCCACACAAGCAAAGGTCGGTCAAATTGATTGGCAAATCGAATTGGTCGAATGGTCGATCGAAGCGATTGGTCGAATGGAATTGGTCGATTGGTCGAATTGGTCGAATCGAATTGGTCGGAATTGGCAAATGTAAACATTGATTTTCAGATTTTCCATGTAATAACGTTTCCAAAAATGTATAGGTTTGCTAATCTACCATGATTTTGAACGAAAAAAACATAGTGAACCTGACTACGCCATGAAATGCTGATGGTGCTTGCTGGAATAAATTTGAGAGAAGTGCGTGACGTCATTCAACAAATGGCAATCGGGATGCGCAGTGAAACTTTTTGTATTTTACACAGTGAATAAATGAGTGGAAATATTAATGAAATAAGGTTAATGCATATTCTACCATTTGCATATAAAATGAAATGTAATCTGCTAGTCTTTCTTGACTTAATCCCAGGCCTTTCCAGCGAGAGGTCGAGTAATTATCCACTCTGCCAAGAGATCTCTCATGAACATATGGCAGCATGGTGCCCCGAGAATCGTGGGGCCCCTGGGCAACTGCCCAGTGTGCCCATGCCTTAAGATGGCCCGCCGTCGCCCTGCCGAAGTGGGCAGCGGTTTTGTGTTTCAGAACCTACAAATGAAATTGTGAAGGATCATGTCGGTAGCGCAGCAGATTTCTTAAGACATGCTTGGGTGATGTGTGTGTGAGAGTAGTTGATTTGTTGTGCATTATTAGAAATTTTTGAACAAATTTTAGGTGCCTTGATTTGCAAGGAAAGTGCTGTGACAGCATCAATTTCGTAGCATCATTGCAACAACAATGTCCTGTGCATACGGTTCAGTTTGTTTAGGTGATAAAACGCAGTTCGCCTTGCACGCGGTATGCTAACGTGGATGAACCGTGTTGGGCCTTTGCTTGTGGCGTTCTGGAAGTCGTCCAGGGTCATGTTCGTCATGACGCCTTTTCTGTGGTCGTTTTTAATGAGCAGACGGACACATAACAGTCCGATTAGCTGGACAACGTTGTGTGCTGATTTTTTTTGGGGGGGTTTACCCTGATTTCCTCTGACAAAATAAAAATGAAAGGGGTAGTGTCAGCAACAATTAATGTGTCGTGCTAGGGTTATAGTCCGTTTGCCACCCAGATATATCTGTACTAAACCTGTACTAAACCTTGTTCTCATGAGAAGTGTATTGTTTTTTGATGGTTTCATACTCAAATGGGTCTATAGAAAAGATTTAGCTTGGTTGCCGGAGTGTCAACCTTGGGGAACTCCGATAATTAATTGGCATAAATCCAAGATGGCCGCCGCAGACGGAGGTGGAAAATAACTTTTCAACCAATCGACCGTCCATCACGTGTGATACATTTTTTTCTGTATAATTTCGATGTGAGGATTCGATTTCTGAGGTCAATTGTGTGATTTGGGTTCAGATTCAGGGTCAAAGGTCAAGTTAAAAGTCATTTTTGGCCAAAACATTAATATAATAATAATTGCATTTTCAGAACTAGGGTGGTCAAGTGTTTATTCATTAACGGCGATCACTCCCATTCATCATCAGAGCCAAATGCAAGATCAAGATCAGTTTCCTCGTCATTTACCACATTTACCACATCTGCTTCTCCTTCCTCTTCCACTTCATCTTGGTCTTCATCTCCTGTCGTGAAGGGGTTCAAGCAAGCGTCACTAGAAACACAAGCGCAGTACACAGTGCATGATATCTTTCCATGGTGACAGCTGCAACGTTCACTGCCGCACGCCTTCCAGCTGCACCGCACTACATCCATGAGATGTTGGGGTCCTGGGGGCTGATCAGAGGTTGCTGGTACTGGGGTGCCATGTTTGATTTCCCACCCATACTTCGTGATGTCAAGTTCAGGTGGAGCCTGCTGGTCAGCAGATTTGGCGAGTATAGTCTGCAGATGAGTGCGCAAGATGTGCAGGAAGAGATTTTGGTCTGTTGGTGGTAGCGACATGATCTTGAGCAGCTTTCCAACCTTCTTTGTGTACATATGGTACCTCGCCTCACTCGGTGGTCCCCTGTTGCTGACCATATAGAGCACAGAAGAACGCCTGTCCTGCTTCCATGAGCTGTGCATGGGTGGCATCAAGCTCGCCAAAGGCTGAGTACAGGCCTGGGAAGTCGCCAGCTCTCGGTCTTCAGGGCCGACACTTTCCCCTTGCCGTACAGGTATGAGGTGGTATCTGAATCAGTAATGTAGTGCATTCCTAGGATCTGCAGGCACTTGGGGCCGAGTTGGGCACAGGTGGCATTGATGCCCCAAACGGGTCCATCCCACCGCTCCATTTGCACTGTGGCCTTGATCTTGTTTCGGTACACCCAGTACACAAGCAGCACGAACACATCGGTGTCATCTGAGAATGCGGATCACTCGCGTGTCTGACTCGGCAGCCATGAGGAGGTACGAGATCATTATGTCCGCTTCGTCATGGTTGAACACCATCGCTGGGGCTCTCCACGGTGACTCCTTCGCCGAAGCTGTAGGTACTAAGAACTTTCGACAGCTGCAACTTGTTGTGCTTATTCCTCATGATGGTGTCTCGACTGGGCAGCGGTGTGTTGATGGTCAGGTCGTAGTTGATGGAACCAAGGCCAGCACGTCGCATATGCTCATGGTCCTTCGCAGAAACGTTGTGATACTTGTCGAAGACTAAGACCTTCCTGCCAGCGAGAGGACAATCTCGTCTTGATGGAGTTAACTATGACCGACGCATCTCCTTTCGACGGCCACACTGTGTTAGAGGAGTTGGCTCGCATCAACAATGGTGACATCAGGCGGCGGTGGTCGTCGTGTCTGTACGCAAAGTTTGTGAGCCAGCGGTGCTTTGCTACCTTTCCTCAAGCAGCCATACTCGTCGATGAGCGATGGGGGTATTGGGCACAGCTCGTATTGAAAGATGGGTGCTAGCTTCATCTGTCGCTGCTGTCCGACTGTCAGCAGCCTGAAGAAGATGGTCTCCAGGTCGAAGATCGTCTTGTCCCCCATTTTCACACCTTTCTTTGTGTTCCATGGTCTTGATGGAACGAGACGGTTGCATGGAATCCGGTGGGGAGGGATGCCCGGAACTGTGCAGCCATTCTCTCGCCTATGTCCACTGATTCGGCAACATTCACCTCGGCTTCAGGGGGACCGAATCTTCCATTGGCGATGTAGAGGTGTGGCGACTGATTTTCCAATGGGTGAGACATTTTGGACAGCTCAAGCGAGATTCGACGTCTGTCATCTGCGTCCATCTCCCTCCGTCTTGCCCTCCTCCTTGTGACATGGTCCGCTGCTTGTAGTACTTGCTCCAGCTTGGGCATTGCTCTCCTTGACTGGGGGATCGGGGTAGATGTGCACCATGGTGTCTGAGAGGTAGGCGATGACGGGAAAAGAATCGATCCATTCCGCGACAATCTCTTGAGAAAGGGTTATACCCTTGAGGCCACCTTTGCCGATTCAAATGGCAGTTTGTTCACCAAACTGGTCAGAGCTCACGCCATTCCAGCTACCCTCCTGGTGACAGCACATAAAGGCACCTGACATGAGCTCCGTTTTGGCCATGGGTGGCAGCAGGTGGCGCATCTCGAAGACATGATGGGTGACGTAGTGGTGGTGGCCAGCAAGGAAGAAGTAGGGGAGCATAAGCTCGAGCATGAGCTGCTGCAGCAGGAAATCTCCCTCCCTCTCGCTACGAAGCAGTTGATGGACGAGCAGAGTAGGCTTTATCAGATTATCGACCCAGTGCCTGCCGGTTAGGTGTTGCCGACACGCTTCAAGGTAGTCGCTTAAGTCCTGGAATGTTTTGGGACCAGTGGTGAGGAACTTGCTCAGAAGAGTAGTCGAAACCATCGAACGCTCACATGGCCCGAACCCAAGACTTGCCGCTCATGATTCCTGTTAGCCCTCCAAACGCAGAGCTGATGAGAGGCTCAATACCCGACCCGTGCATGAGGTTGCCGATGCAGCCACAGAAGGACTGCCCGGTGTGCATGATGCCAGGCCTGAGAATGATGTTATTGAAGCGATTGACGTCATTCCACTTGATTTGGCTGGCCACCATGAACAGCTGCAGATCGACAGATGTGGACATAGGACATCCCCATGTCAGCCAACGATTTCTTGAGGTATTCCAGTGAAGTTAGCACCGTGTCAGGATGAGCGGCTTTGGCGTCTGAGAGGTCTGAATATGTAGGTACTTGCTGGCTTCTTTTGAGCTTGATCATTGCGTGCCTCCTGATTGTTGAACCCACCCCACTCCATTGCGTTCTCCTGTGTTGAGCGTGTTCAGCCACTTCATGTCCTTCTCCTGCGCAGTAGCTAGACTCACCTGCCAGGCGCAAATTTCTTGGTAGGAGATGCCACAGGTGGCCTCTACAGCTGGTGGGTTCACCTTGGTCGGCCCGGTGTCGTGTTGCAGAGGAAGGCTGCCTGATGAGCTACTGCTGGTCTTTGACTGGGCGGCTTTCTTAGAGAGTCTGGGGATGATGAGGCTGCTCATCCCTGGCTTAGCACGGCCATACTCTAGAATACCTGTGGGATGAGGTTGCTGGAATTAATGTGAGGACATGGGTAGTGTGTCGACCATTGGGTGTGACTACCTGGAGATCCAAGTTGTCAAACCACGCGAAGATGACGCCGACGGTTCTACACAACCCCATAAACTGGTGGAGGACCTGTGCATTGTCACCTAGTAAACGAGCGGCCGATTTTCGGAATCTCAGGGCCTCATTGTACGAGGTCGTGAAGCCATGCTCATCAAGGAGTTTGAGAAGGTCGGAACTACCATGCCGATGCAACAGTTTGACGGCCAGCCCTAATGTCTGATTTCTGGTACTTGTAACGTGACTCTCAATTGACTGGCTCAGGCTCAGAGATTTCTTGGTCACCTTACCACCGGAGACCAGGTCCGAAACCAACTTCAACAAACTTGGGCTGGTCACCTTGATTGTGTTGGCCTGTGTAAACTCTGATAGGTCGTAATTGGCACTGTTGTACCTGACCGACCATGCCTCAGGCTTGATCTGCCTCACCACAGAAGCAATGCTCCTCTCATCCATATCGTCATCCTTAACTGTCTTGAGTTTTAGCAACGGAGTCACGGAAACCAACAATGGTAGTACAGCCATCTACCCGAACAACTATAACATCCTTACTCATGCAGTCAGTTACCTTGCTAAACATGTCACGTCGAGCGAGCTTGCCACCTAGATCCGAGTACAGGGAATGCAGTTCAATACTATTCCATAATCTGGACCTGTCTCGGCTCGTGTAGGGGAAGGCGGGGCAAGTTGAGCCAGTTTTTGTTCTTGGAATGTTAGGACTGAACTTACTGATGATCTTGCACAAATGAGTATCTTGCCTTCTAATTTAATCCTTGGGAAACATTTTGTAGCTAGTTCTTACTTTCTATCCCTACACTGAAAGTCACTGTGACCTTTGAAAAAACGGAGGCCAAATGGCTCAACTTACCCGCCTGAGGGGTAAGTTGATTCAACCTCTGGGGTAAGTTGTACCACATAGGGGTAAGTTGATCATTGCCCCAAATAAAGATAACTAAAGTAGAAAACCATTGTTTTGCCAGAAAAATATTTAATGTTGTAAAGTTCTACAACACTGAACGAAATGATTACCTTGTGTTCATGGTTATAGTAATCAGTTACGAACAAATTGTCACTCATAGAAAAACAAGATTGTCAACTGTGGTAAGAAAAGTCGACTCAATCCACCTTTCAGTTTCAAGTCACAATTAAACAAAAAGTATCCCAAATAGTTGATCATTGCCCCAAATAAAGATAACTGAAGTACAAAAATAGGTCTGCCTGAAAAATATTTAATGTACTTGTTACAACACTGAACGAAATATTTACATGTACCTTGTGTTCATGGTTATAATTCAATGTGGCAGCTGGATTGAGTTGAAAACAGCTGCCACAGTTTTAAGTCACAATAAAACAAAAGTGTCCCAAATACACCCAGAAAAGCCAACAGTCAGACTGGCAATTAAGGCACAATATCTTGCTCATCAATGCCAGCTTCATCATTTGGATCTGGAACTAAAACTAAAACATGTCAGAAATCAAGTCAATTAAGCTGCCAAACTGACAAGTCACAATTGAACACAAGCTGTCCAGAACAACGGCAGAATTGCCAACGCACTTAGGCTGTGGCAGCTTACGCACGATGTCTTCCAGTTCAAATCCTGCTTCATCCTTTGGGTTTGGAACAAACACTGGGTTGTCAGATCCAACTTTTCCAGCAACCTTCTGCAGGAAGACACCTTCAAACTGAAATTCCTCTCCATTCAGTACATCAACCCGAGCAATGTAATGCACAAATCTTGATTTGCCAGCACATTTGACAACTCCAAAGTCACCTTCAATGATATCCATATCACTGTCCACATCTGATTCGTCATCATACTCAACTTCTGAATCACCATCTGTCTCACTGGAACTAGGGGTTTTTGATCTTGGGGGACATGTCTTTTTCCCATTAGCTTTGAACAAGCATCTCTGGCTGATGGCTTCTGTTTGTGATTTTCAGATAGGGCTGCAAGCTCCTGGCATACTGAGGTGTCAGTCAGAATCTTTGTGCTGCCTTTTTTGCGACCAGCTTTCGTTTTCTTTCTTGCTGTTGCTTTCGGAAATAGGTGAACATCAGATGGTGATACGTATTATTATTATATCCACCAACATGAGTTGGCAAGTTGAGCCAGACCATACGGGGCAAGTTGAGCCATGGCTCGATTTGCCCCGTAGGGTCTGCCTCAACTTACCCCAGTCTGAACTTTCTGAGATGTCTCCACATACACACACATTCTATGCATCCATCGTATTAAAGTCTATGACAAGAATGAGACACATACCTGGACTAACAATTGTCATCTGATATCCATATTATATCTATGCTGCAAATGGAAGAAACGCGAATTTACCTGTTTTACACCTTTTTACTTTTATGGCTGAAAATTGGATTTTTCCCTCCAACACTGGTTTCTGTTTCAATTTAGAAAACAATATGGCAGAATTTGGAGTTATGCAATGGGGCATCTATAGATGGCACCACCACAAAGTCTGACTCATTCATAACTGGCTGGGAGGTGGTGGCTCAACTTACCCCTATGCTCAACTTGCCCCGCCTTCCCCGACTCGATGACTTCCTTCAGAGCATTTTCATCTTCACTACCAGTTGGCAAATCAGCATATGTGGGAACTTTCGTAAAACTGTTATAGCAGCGGACATGGTACTTGCACTCGGCAGAAGGTAGATCAGAAACGAAAGCAAGGTGCAACTTGACCCTTCTAGCCACATCATCATTATGCTGCTCAGCAACATCAAGGAGCATATCTTTCATAGTTGGGAGTGAGTTACGTTCTGTGTCAACATTCTTTGGTCATACACTTACGAACGCGGTCCCATCGTTCTGGGTGTCTATCATCAATGGGTAAACATTCCTCGCTACAGAACATACAATCACGTTTGTACTCAAACACACCTTTGTCAGCTACCTTAGTATGAGACATTGTAGTTGTCCTTACACCCTCATCTTCAGCCCTTCTTTTCCGTGACTTTCTCACTCAATTTTCTCTTTTGATGTATAAGTACAGTAGCAACCTTTATGACAGGTTATGCTTGCTGCATCTCCACCAACATCAATAATGTTCTGTAGCGTAGCCTGCAGGTCTCCATCTCCACGAGATTTGGCGCACAAGATGAGCTTCCTGATCCCGTTCGCAGTGAATTTCGTTTCTTGTCCACCTCCGTGACACACCGGGAGAAGACACCTTGAGTCAGCCATATGCATACGTCTCTGAAAAGAAGAGGTGAGATTAGAATCGACGTATCGAGTTAATGAGTGGTGTGCAGTTGATGCAGGTGTCAAAAAGTTTGAACCCCCCCAAATGTACAAAAATGACCTTTAACTTGACCTTTGACCCTGAATTTGACCCCAAACCACGCAACTGACCTCAGAAATCGGTTCCTCATCAATTATACGGAAAAAATATATCACACGTGATTGACGGATGAATGGTTGAAAAGTTATTTTCCACCTCCGTCCGCAGCGGCCATCTTGGATTTATGCCAATTATCGGAGTTCCCCAAGGTTGCCACCTTGGCAACCATGCTAAATCTTTTCTATAGACCCATGTGAGTACGGAACCATAAAAAAACAATACATTTCTCGCAACAACAAGGTACTCAACCTGGCAACTGGACTATTAGCCTTGCATGGTTGGTCGTCGTTGTCTGTGCAACTTGTTGGAGGATTAAGTGAGTCTACAGAAATGCTTGGTGAAATGCAGTTGCTCAGGTCGTCATTACTTACCAAGAAGTTGAGGGATTTTTACTGTGCTTTTTTGCACTATGGCTTGGAGTTGTTGCTTGGAAATCGATTTGCCTGTGAAAAGGATAAAAAGTGTATTTGTTCTCTGTATGCTTGGGCATATCATTTGTCATGAAAGCAAAGGATCGTTACCCGAGATGGACGGTGGAATAGGTTACGCGTACGTTTTGTGAGATGTCTCTTACCCCGTGCATCTTCCAGGTGCTGTTGGTGTTGGACTCTCAAATGGGGATTACATTTCTCTTTGAAAAGCCGAGATCATGAAAAGAATGTGCTCGAAATTTTGGTTCGTCAATTTCACGAGAGGAAATTGTGCCGCTTTAAAAAATTTCATGAAAGAGCTCGGCGAGGAGAGATGATTTTTTATTGTGGATGGTTTCTTTCCAGAGCTTCGCAAGTTGTCGAACTACCTAAACGTGAAAGTATTGTAAGGCCATTTAACACAAACGGGCAAGTGAAACGATAAAAGCAAAAGCAATGAAACCACCAAGTGAACCAATTGCTATTGCTGTTATCATTTACTAGGGCATGCCCGTACTATACACAAAGAATTAAGTTAAGCACCCCCCCCCCGTTTTTTTACAACCTCGCACATTACAAGTTTGTTGTCGTCAAAACAGTGTAATATACCCATGATATTGCTATATTTTCTGGAGAAGTGATATTATGGTCACATAAAAACATAACAATCATGCCGTTTTCAATATTTTATTCTGAATAATTTAAGGTGAAAATTTTTGGGAATTTTAGGCATATTTTCACCTCAATTTAAGTATGGAGCTATAGGTCCATCACGGACAGTGTGGATGACGTTTATGTTTTCTAACGTACAGTCATTGTTCTGAGAAGACCTCTAGCGATCTTTGCGTCAATAACGTGTGTAGGACCCACGTGATCGGATCACTGACTCAACCCTACGTCTCATAGACCCTGTAAGCCGTCGTATGCGTTGCTGTGGCAGGTTGTTCCATTCCCGATGTAATGCACGTTCCAATTCATCCAGATTGGCTATTGGAGGGACCATCTTCGCAATTTGTCGTCCCAACATGTCCCAAACGTGCTCGAGGGGGTTCAACCTGCCACAGCAACGCATACGACGGCTTACAGGGTCTATGAGACGTAGGGTTGAGTCAGTGATCCGATCACGTGGGTCCTACACACGTTATTGACGCAAAGATCGCTAGAGGTCTTCTCAGAACAATGACTGTACGTTAGAAAACATAAACGTCATCCACACTGTCCGTGATGGACCGAGAGCTCCATACTTAAATTGAGGTGAAAATATGCCTAAAATTCCCAAAAAATTTCACCTTAAATTATTCAGAATAAAATATTGAAAACGGCATGATTGTTATGTTTTTATGTGACCATAATATCACTTCTCCAGAAAATATAGCAATATCATGGGTATATTACACTGTTTTGACGACAACAAACTTGTAATGTGCGAGGTTGTAAAAAAACGGGGGGGGGTGCTTAACTTAATTCTTTGTGTATATATCTATATCTAAAATTATATCCCCCCCTCTATTTACATGAAATGGTTTGGTCCATGAAATGTTTTGGTCCATTCGCAACGCCAAAGCGAACGGCGAACGCTTTACATGAAATGGTTTGGTTCATGAAATGTTTTGGTTCATTCGCAACGCCAAAGCGAACGGCGAACGGCTTGCGAGTACAGTGACAATCCCCCCCCCCCCCCTCTATTTACATGAAATGGTTTTTATTAGTTTTAAAACATAGTTTAACGCCAACATAGCGCCAACATAGTTTGCAAACGTGAAATAAATGAATACGCTCTCAAATGTGCCATCCGAGGCAGAGTGTGTTCGCCACGTTCGGCACACGCGATAGCTCGCTGCTCTCTGATTGGTTGAATCGTTTTTTGGACATAGCTCGGTAAGTAATTGTCCGATTAATATGAAACCTTGAAAAGGCACATCCTCGGGTCCCCAGCAATATACCTGGCAAGTTTAAAGTATATCGGACCCGTGGTTGTCGAGAAACAGCGGTCACAGACAAACGTACAAACAAACACACAGAGATTACTGGAATTATAGATAGATACCATTATTGTTAGGGTTATCGTTATCGTTATTGTTATTGTTATGGTTGGGGTTATTAGGGATGTTGTTGTTGTTGCTGGTGTTGGTGGTCATGTGCATCATATTTTGGCCAATGTGCATGGCGTGTTCATGAGGGGTTGCAAATGCGAGGGACCTGCATCCGGTGAGTTCACGGCTGCTACATTGTCAATGACGCCGTATGTGTCATCCTGACGACGATGCATACTTACGAGCGCATTTTGGTCGTTTTTCAAGAAAAGCATTGAAGTGCCTATGTCGTGTTTGCCCGCCATATGGCGCAGGACCAGGTGTACATGGGCAATGGTGGTTTGGTGTTCTCTCGTTTTTTGGCATTGGAAAAGGTGCCACACATATAACGCATGTATTCTTTCAATAGTTGCACTAAGTACGTAAGCAATAATTCATTGCATATAACGATGACAACCAAGGCAGGATAAATGTAATTGCTGTTGCATTTGCTAATGGTTTACTTAGTCAGGTGGTGGTTGAGTGGCGGCACGCTTATCAGCGTACCATTTCTCAATTTGTCTATACCTATCATTGATATAGGTTAGGAGGTGTTGCTGCTCTTTTAGCTGTAGTATTAGATGATGGGCAGGCTGTATGGCTTTGTCCTGATAACGAAAAGTGAACGACGTGGTCAATGGATTTAAACGCCTTGTCAACATGGAAACGCCACAAAGGGCGCAGCACGCGGCGCGCAGGCTGGAGCGTGCAGCGCGGCCCATGGACGTTGCAGGACACTGGCGTTGGACAGCGCGTTGTTGGCACATGTGTGCGCACATCGTGTATAGCACGGTGTGCACGCCCCCGTCGGAGGACATAGCGCCGATGATGGTGTGTACGGTGCACAGGCGAAGGCAAGTTGCTTCGCTGCATGACTTTTGAGGAAACATTGCCTTGTCAGCATAGTGTAAAAGGTTAGAAAAGAAGACGTACCGTCGGAGGCATTTGTTTGCAGTTACCGATAAAGTACCCGAACAACTCGGCCTGTGTAGTCAGGGATGTTGGTGCATGCGCTGTTGGTGTTGAAATGCTTTTTGTTCATTGTTTTAATGGGATTTTTTTTTCTTAGTTCACTGTCCCCCCCCACTCCCCTCTTTTTAAGTGAGGGTTAGTATAAAGGAGAACAACTGTTAGTCAATCGTCATACTGAAATACGCCGAGTTGTGTCTGATAAATTTTGGACGCCAATAAATTCTGTCCTTATGCGATGTCGACCAAATTTGACAGGATGAACAAGGGTGACATAATGTAGGGTGGTTGTAGCGCATTTGTTTGCCACCATCCCCAAGGGGTTTTCTCCCCGAGCGGGTTTTCCCCGCGATTGGCGTGAATAGGTTGCGTGTTGGTGTACAGCCTTATTCAGTTAGCTTCATCGTGGTGTTTTTCCAAAGACACTCTAAATAACAAAATTAATGATAATCGCATATTGTTAATGTTATGACAAAACAATATTAATACTAATAATATCCCACTTGCCCAAGGCGTTTTTCCTGCAGTGATAACGTGTACAAATAGGTTATAGTTATAATGGCGTTTCCCTGGGACTGGCTTCCTGGCTTTTACAGGAGGCAAAAATATTATAAACCACAAACACGTATGCTCAGCTTTTTAAACAGTTGCTAATGCTCTTTACAATACTAAATGAAGAAATTTGGAGGAATGCCGACATCCGCGAAGTCAGGTTTACTTTCAGAACTGAGTGAAGATCGACTGCACTCTTACCTCATTACGTATAACAAATGTTGGGTTCATAGCATAGGCCTTGCTGTCGGTACTGTGGGATTTTTTATATATATTTTTTTCATAGCAAACTTTTGAAGCTCGCTCCTGTAAGGTTCTGATGTAGAATAGATCACGAAGCGATGTCAAAGAGAACAATCATTTATTGCAGCACCCGGAATCAGGTTCATGTCGACGACCCCATACACACACCACCTGCCCCCTCGCCGGAACTCCCCTTCATACTCCGAAACGCGAGCAAGCACTTCCGGTTCCACACAACTGATGTAATACCATTACATCTCCCTTTCCCACAACAAGAAAAGTAATAAAGTAAGAACAGCAAACCCTTGTAATACCATTACATGTCTGCACTGTCATTAGATCATTACAACCCTACACCAGTAACCCAGAGCAGTTAACACAAGATAACCAAAGTGTATAAATGCAAGCATCAGATAAGCAAAGTGTTTTATAGATCAAGACGGCATGGCGCTTTCACAGCTCGGCCAGACCTCGTATGGACAGTTCAGGTTCTGTGATGGAGGCAACCTGTGACTAAAACTGGCAGAACGCTGGGGAGATGGATGAACCATCTCTGCTCTGGTCGCACAAGTGACGTCGGTCATGATTCTCAGGTTCATTACCAGACCTTGCAGATGGTTCGCTCTTCCCACTCACTGTGGCTTCAGAACTCTTGTTTTGGCCCGAAGATTGATGGGGTACCGCATCACACGCCGGGAGCTCCTGAATGTGAATTCGGTTGCGTCGGAGTGTTTGACCATTTGGTGATGGGAGCAAATATGACCGTGGCTCTTCACATGCCGAGAACCGTGGCCAGCTCCCAACAATGGGTGTTCTGAACACGAACTCGCTGTCCAGGGTATAGGCACGACATTTAGTGTGTCTGAGCATGCCTATCATGGTAGAGCTTTTGTAAGTAGCGGCGTCGCTCCAGCCCCTCATGGATGAAGTTGTCATCGTCGTGCATGTTGGTGATTCTGGTTGGTACCAGCGATTTGATTTTTCTGCCCATTAGCAGTTGAGCAGGATTTGCCAAGCTGGAGCTCACCGGGGTGGACCACCAAGCTTGCAGTGCCAGATGAAAATCGTTTCCCGCACTTTTTGATTTGCGGAGGATAGATTTCACTGTCTCGACTTGGCGCTCAATGAATCCATTAGATTTTGGGGATGTTGGGGATGAAGTGACGTGGTCAAAATTCCATTTCCCAGCAAATGCACGAAATTCTGCGCTGGAGAAATGAGGACCATTATCACTCATGAACGTATCAGGAATTCCGAACTCAGAAAAAATCTGTCCCAAGGTCGCAATAATCGTGCGACTGGGAGCAGACTCGTGCAGTTTGCGAACAATAGGAAATTTTGAATAATTATCTGCGATGACGAGCCACTGAGCTGCATCAAAATATAACAGATGACATCCGACTTTGCTCCATGGTCTGAGCGGAATGTCATGTTGCTGTAGTGGTTCAGGCAGCTGAGATTTCCGGTGTCGTTAGAAGGTAGGACAGTATTTCACTAGCCGATCAATGTCCTTAACGTTATACCAGTATACAGTATCCTTCACCGCAGTTTCGTTTTCTCATGTCCAAAATGGCATGAGTTGAGTTTCTGCAGAATGTTGTTTCTCATACTCTTAGGTATAACGACTCTCTCTCCTTTAAGAATTACGCCATTTTCAATTAACAGCTCGTCACAAAAACTCCAGTATGTCCTGAGAGCCTCTGGAAGGTCCTTCAGATGGTCTGGCCATCCACTGATAATGAAGTCTTGAAGTTGACTCAGGTCAGAATCACGAAGTGTTTCTTGTTGTAGCTGAGACAACTTCTCAGAAGAGAAACGGACCAAGTCAACATGCAGGTCCAAGTCACTTCATTGTATTGAGTGGACGAGGAAGGCGGGATAGGCCATCGGCAAGCTTGATTGTCTGCCCCAGGGCGGTACTCCGTTGTAAAGTTACACCAATTGGAGTCTGACAAGCATTCATTGCAATCTCGATGGGGCAGCAATCAATGGCTTGTTAATGATCATCAACAACGGTTTATGATCGGTGAGCACAATGAAACTCCGACCATACAGGTAGGTATGGAAACGTTCAATGCCAAACATGATGGCCAATAGCTCACGTTCAATGCAAGTGTAACGTTGTTCAGTATCTGTTGGAGTTTTGCTTGCATATGCCACTGGCTCTAGCTGGTTTCCATGGGCCTGAAGCAATGCTGCACCAAGGCCTTGAATACTGGCATCACATTGGAGGTAGACTGGCTCCTCTGGCTGATAGTAGTGGAGAAGAGATGTTTCTGACACCTCATTCTTCAGATGATCAAATACAATTTGATGGTGCGGCTCCCATAGGAATTCAGAATCCTTTTTGAGAAGGTCTCTAAGAGTCGCGGATTTCACACTTAAGTCCTTGATGAAGTGCAACAAATATGTCTTCAGGCCGATGAAATTTCGAAGCTCGGCTTTGTTCTCAGGTTTTGGAACAGCTCGTCAGGTTCACTTTTTTCGTTCAAAATTTTTGGAGATTAGCAAAACTATACATTCTTGGAATATTCAGAGCATGAGGAATCCAAAAATTAATGTTGGCATTTGCATAGACACCGTTGCGAAAATGACATTCAGGACAGTGATGAAGATCTGTAAAAGCATTTCCTGAACGGTATAGACCAAGTAGATCCTGTGTATAGGACTTATAGTTCAATCTGATACTAACAAGGCTGCTTTCTTGCTTTATAAACCCATACCTATAACTTCAAAGGACTTGCAATATCATGTATTGTGTAATAGTCACGTGAAAAAGTAAGTACACCCCGTGTAAAGTTGACTTTTTCAACATATTTCAACATACAGCTATTTGATCTTCATTTCAACAATATTGATAGATAAGGGTGATATAACAAATATCATGAAACATTTACCTTTTGTAGTCCATTGTATAATTTAAATAAACATAAATGCAAATTTCACATGTGGAAAAAGTAAGTACACCCTTGGCTCTAATAGGTGGTATTGCCCCCTTTGGCAGAAACAACCTCAAGTAGGCGTTTCTTATAACTGTCTACCAGTCTCTGACATCGACTGGGAGAAATTTTTGCCCACTCCATGCAGAATTCTTTCAGCTGAGCGATGGTTGAGGGGTTTCTTGCATGCACAGCTCGTTTCAAATCCCCCCACAACATCTCGATGGGATTTAGATCCGGGCTTTGACTTGGCCATTCCAGAACCCTCCATTTCTTTCCTTTCAGCCATTCCTTGGTGGATTTACTGGTATGTTTAGGGTCATTATCATGTTGCAAGGTCCACCTTCGGTTGAACTTCAACTTTCCGACAGATGGCCTCACATTATCCTCAAGCACCCTATGGTACAATGAAGAATTCATAGTGGATTCTATGATGGTGAGGCTGCCCAGGCCTTGATGCAGCAAAGCTGCCCCAAACCATAATATTTCCACCACCATGCTTTACAGTTGGTATCAGGTTCTTGTGGTCAATTGCTGTCTTTGGTTTTCGCCAAACATGTCTTCTGGTACTGTGGCCAAATAGCTCTACCTTTGACTCATCTGTCCAGAGCACATTGTTCCAGAAGTGCTGGTCTTTGCCTCAGTGTTCATTGGCAAACTTTAGTCTTGCCCTGATGTCCTTCTGGACAGTAAAGGTTTGCTCCTGGCACACCTCCCATGTAAATCAAATTTGTGCAGCCTCTTTCTCAAGGTAAACTCGTGCACTTTGACATCAACAGTGGCAAGAGCTACCTGTAGGTCCCGTGATGACATTCTGGGGTTCTTAGACTTCTTTCAGCATCTTGCGGTCTGCTCTCGGGCTGAACTTGCTGGGGCGGCCTGGCCTGAACAAGTTGGCAGTTGTTTGGAATCTTCTCCACTTGTAGATGATCTTCTGGACAGTCGAATAATTGATTTCAAATTGTTTGGAGATCTTTTAAAATCCATTCCCAGACTCGTAGGCATCTATAACCTTCTTTCTGAAGGCCTCAGAGAGCTCTTTTGATCTAGGCATGGTGACGCCGCACACTTCAACAACAAAGAGCAAACCAAACTAAATGTCTGAGGTTTAAATAAGACAGGTTACTCCAAGATCCTCTCTAACAATGTTCTAATCATTTGCACCTGAGCTGGTGCACCTGATTCTAATGTTAGGTATTTGAAGTCGTGATAAATGTAGGGGTGTACTTACTTTTTCCACATGCGAAATTTGCATTTGTTTATTTAAATTATACAATGGACTACAAAATGTAAATGTTTCATGATATTTGTTATATTATATCACCTTTATCAATATTGTTGAAATTAAGATCACATAGCTGTATGTTGAAATATGTTAAAGTCAAAACTTTACATGGGGTGTACTTACTTTTTCACGTGACTATCACAAATATAAAGACAATGTTTTCAATTACCTTTGTTGCTTTTCTATAATCCTGAGTACTATTTTGAGGCCTTTATTGGATTCCTTGACCCAGAAAACATAGGATTAGCATATTTAATTAAATTTCTACGTTGACGAGAAGCCGAGATAGCGCAAAATGTGTTTTATGGCGGGCATTTTGAAAATCCAAAATCTGTCTGTGCAAATGCCAACATTGATTTTCGGATTCTCCATGCTCTGATTCCAAAAATGTATGTTTGCTAATCTCCCAAAATTTTGAACGAAATTATATTTAACATAGTGAACCTGACAAAGCTCTCAGATCTTCAACTTTCTGCTGGTCAGACTGTATTCCTTGGCTACGATAAGTGTTACCAAAGAAGGTAATGCTGGTCTTTTTGATGTAGCATTTGCTTGAATTGAAAACGAGGCCTTCGCATTGTGCTGTTTTCATCAGTTCCTCGAGGTGCCGGTCATGCTCCTCGGTGGCACCAGAGACAGCGATGTCATCTGCTATGCCAACTGCACCTTTACAATTCTGGAGAATATGGTCAATTTCCATCTGGAAAATATCCTGGCTTACAAACAGTCCAAATGGCAACCGTTGGAAACAATACCGGCCCGCTGGGGTCTGAAATGTAAGAAGTTGTTGGCTATTTTCATCGATTCTTACAGACCAATAACCTGACTTGGCATCAAGTTTGGAGAAGTATTTCGCTCCTGCAAATTTGTGATTGAGCTCTTCCGTCGTTGGTATTTTGTGATGGGGGCGAATCAGGGCTCGATTGAGGTGCTTTGGGTCCAAACAAATCCGAATATTGCCATCTTTTTTTGGTTACATATGTGAGAGCTGACCCACTCTGTTGGTTCCTTGATATGCTGTATGACTCGATGTAGAACCATCATCAAGTTCTGATTGAATTTTGTCCCTGAGAGCAATAGGGGTTCTGCGTGGTGGATCGACATGTGGTGGGACATTTGGGTCCACAAGCTTGTGCATTGTATGAAATTCACTGATGCGGTCAAATTGTTGTGGGTATGCATCCATAAGATCCTTCACACTGCTGTAAACCAGTGGTTGGTTACTGTTCACTGAACAATGCAACGTAACAACGCGTAGATTCTCACGATGGGAGGCCCAGAACTGCAGGACCACTGACATCCACAACAAAAAACGTGTGCTGGTCCACGGTGATCCCTTGTAACTGCAGGCCACATCTCCAGTGCCAAAACACGATGTGGGTTCCATTGTATGCAGTTAAGCACTCTCTGCTGTCTGAAGAAAGCCAATGTAGGGTTCATAATTTGAATTCAGCAGATCAGGAAACATGTGTCAAAATGCGAATGGGCAATGTGTTTCCTTGTGCACCTGTGTCCACCTTCAGCTTAAGATGATGAATACCTGGCCTGTTGCAAAGACTGACATGAAGTGTTGTGTAAACCTCATTACATTGACCAGGTGTATCAATCGAATCAAAAGTCGATGAATCAAACTGTGACGCAAGGCCATCAGGGTCATCAGTGCTGTGCTGATGCCTGTGTTGCCGTTCCATGATAGGTGTGTCATACACTGCTTCGTGTTGTGCACTGGCATGGTGAACACTGTGTTGGGAAACCACGAATACCTTGCGCATGGGTGTTGTCCTGGAGCTCGAGGGTCTGGTGTACCTTCTTGGTCTATGCTGTGAAGATCAACACGAGCATGTGATGTACGGGGGTTCCAGCGAGCATTCCGGCGAGCATTACCTGTAGGATCATAGTTGTTGGGTGCCAAGCTTCTCAATGTCTGGTCTGTAGGCACTCGATGAGAGGTAGGGTCGCAGTTGTTGAAACTTGGATGTAAGACACAACTTGGCCCAATGGCCTAGTTTAGCACACAATCTGCATGTCATTGCGAGCAGGACATTGGTTACGTGTTGCAGGGTGTGAGGTACCACAGTTTTTGCACTTAGTCTCGGGCCAACAGTGGAGATGTTTACATTGTCGGTTTCTTTGTTAGCAAAATCACTCATAGTATGCAGCTGTTTGATGTATGTGGCCGACGCCTCGTATGTGCGCCCCAGTATCAAGGATTCGTTAAGAGTGAAGGTCTTGGGTTTTGTCAGAAGCTCCTTCTGAAAGTCGGACATTTGGGTACTTGCAATGATCTGTTGTATCAAGCGGTCGTCCTTGTTTGGAGCTGGAATCACACTTCTGGGAGAGAAGCTTGTACCGGCTGATAAAGGCGGCCAGCGACTTGCTGAGATTCTGGCTGTAGTGACGAAGCTCCAGTCGACAGATCCTGAAGTTGTCCAAGGGTTCCATTTGTTCCAGGAAGCAATTGAAAATATGTGGGTTGCTGCCGCTGTTCGTCTGAAGTCCATGTGTTGTACCGTTTGAGGCCTTCCTCTCCCACTTGAAGCAATCGGTGGCACCTGGCTGTTCTCTGTAATGCCTCCAACTTGAAATTACAGCTCCAATCGCTGCCTAAACATCTTAAAAGCCGCCACTGTGTTAGGCGCGGTCCAATTCATGCACGGAGTTCCCGCCAGGTCCGCCATTGTGAACGGGGCTGCAAGGTCAACGAGGAATGAGCCGATTAGAAGAGGCACGGGAAACACCGGCTTTTTACCTTGATGAGCTCGAATATGGGTCGTAAAACCACTGCCACCATGTAAGGTTCTGATGTTGAAAAGATCACGGGGCGATGTCAAAGGGAACAATCATTTATTGCAGCACCCAGAATCAGGTTCATGTCGACGACCCTGTACACACACCACCTGCCCCCTCGCCGGAACTCCCCTTCATACTCCAAAACGCGAGCAAGCACTTCCGGTTCCACACAACTGATGTAATACCATTACAGCTCCTGGTTTGATACGAAACAAAGGGAGAAGCTCGGTTTGTGCTGCTTTACAAAGCAGCGAGCTAGCGCTTGCCAAGGCAGCCGTTTGACGGTTTCTCTCCACAAGAAACTTGGTAAATGTAGAACTCCATCGAACATGTTTTAATGACATGCATGTTCTGATGCTTTCGATGACCTGATCGAACATGTTATACTGGCATGCACGGTCTGATCCTTTCAGTGACCTGATCTGTCGTCGTCATTGGCCTTGGACTTGGGTGCTTGTTTGGAGGATTGGAGAATAGGCAGGGGAAATCTTCATGCTGTGGGGGTTGCCTTATTGGGACATAATCCACAGGCATGGGCCAGTGGAGCTTTTGATGATGTGGGCGTGGCGGTTGTTGGAGCCACGCCCCCCGAAGCGGGATTTTGGTTATAAAAGGCTGTATGAGTTCCGGTCGCGAGCGCTTTCTGTGGAAACAAAGGAGCTTTGAAAAGTTGTCTCGTCCTCTCGCCATCCGCAACTCCTACAGTGCATTTATTGGTGGTGCGTTTGATGTAATTTGACGGAAAGAGGACGTTTGACGTAATTGTTTGCGTTTTATGGACAGGAGGTGTAGTTGTGTGTGAGCGTACGTTGGCCTTAGCGGTTGTCGTTGGTTTTTATTTAATTGCTCTGTGCACCTGTTCATTGGGAGCATATGAATAGGAGGCATGATGCTTATCGTTGAAACTTGTGCGTTCGGGTTAGGGGAACTAAAGTGCCCTGTGGACGGGTGTGAGCGTCGTCGACAGGGTGGACAAACATCTTAAAGCGACGCATGGCCTCATGGTGAGTTGTTCTTGTTGATTACGTACGTGCATGTGAAATTGATGGCATGTATTCAGTGTATGCTTGCATGGACGAACAGGAAGGATCGATGGATGCATGGATGTTTGCAATAATTTGGTTGTATTCAATTGGATGTGTTCTCCATTTTCATTGACGTTTGCATTTGTTGTTAGGTGAAGGACGAGCGGTACCAGGTGCTTATGGCTAGGGTGTGGGGGTGCATGGAGGAAGCCTGGCCAAGTGCACGTTAGCCGTGCAACCGGGGCCACACGTACAAAGTAGGGGTCGGTGGGATGCCCGTGGCGTTGCTCGGCCGGCCAAGGCGAAGGAACGCCTTGGGCATCTCTGGGGGCTCAGGTGCGCCTTCACCTGGGCGAAATTCGTCCGAGGACGGTTCAGACGTGGAGGCCGTGTTGTCGTGCCAAAGCACGCGACTGCCGTATTTGCTGCGGGCAAGGGAAATGGCAATGACGGTGGCAAGGCATTGTACGTTCATTGCCAAGAGGCTGAAAGTGCTGCATGGACGGGATGGTAAGTGATTGAAAGTATTAGTTAGTGTTTCCTGTTGTACTTGCATTGCAATGCACTGTGTGCCACGACATGTTTGTATGCTGAAGGCTCATCGATGCATCGTTGTCTTACTACTTGGTCTTCCTGTGAAGGACGTGATACCGAACAAGTGCTTGGCACATCTAGGCAGGCGCGTTCTGTCGTCGGCCACGAGACCGAGGCGTCGACATCGGCGGAGGGGGACATGCAGGGTGACGACGAGCAGGGCGACAACGACGGGTAGGACGAGGATGAGGAGTGCAACACGGACGAAGTCGACCAGGAGCAGAAGCATGAGGAGGAGGAGGGCATTGATGAGGGAGGAGCAAGATGACGAGGAGGAGCAGGACAATGACGAGGAGGAGGAAGAGGATGACAATGAGGAGGCCAGTGCTGCTGGTGCAGGGGCTTGTGCTGCCATTGGGAGCAGTCGTCAACGTGGTAAGTGTCTACAACAACAACAAAAACAACAGGCATTTTAAGGCCATTTTTCCTGCTAGAGCGGGGGATAGCCTTGCGGGCCCCATGACTATCTTTGCCATTTTGCCCTATTTTCTGCAGATCTACCCTTGTTAATGCCCTTGCCCGTATTTCTTCTTCCACCACCTTTAGCCAAGTCTTTCTCGGTCTTCCCCGTCGTCTATTTCCTTCCACATTCATTTCCATCATTCTTCTCAACCAGTCACTTTCATCCTTCCTCAACACATGATCAAACCATCTCGACCTGTTCCTCTTCACAGCATCAATCACAGGCTCTATTCCCATCATCTTTCGCAATTCATCATTTGCCTTCCTCTTTCGCAACGACACCACACATCCACCGAACCATTCGCATTTCCACCCTTTGCTGCCTTCGTTGCTGCTCTACGTTGATTACCCATGTCTCGCTCCCATAAATCATAACACTTCTCACACATGCAGCATAGACCTTTCCCTTCAGCTTCAACGACACTCCCCTCCTCATCAGGACACCACTCAGTTCCCGAAACTTCTTCCATGCACATCTCACTCCAGTAACTGTTGCCGAGTCTGATTCACCTTCTCCATTCAGCATTTCTCCTCGGTAGCAAAATGTTTTCACACCTTCCAGCTTCACGCCGTCTCCAAGATCCAACTCAACATTTCCTCAATCTGCAGCTCCCTCTGTGCACACCTTATATTTGAATGCAGCTGCCACACTGGTTAATGACCCTCTCAGACCACTACATTTTTAATGAACCCACTCAGCGCGCATTGCGCATTGAATGGATTTCACTCTGACACCCTTCCTGCACACAGCACACGGCCACTTCCCAGTTCTTTCCACCTCACCACATGCTTTACCACTTGCCATCACCTTCGTCTTTCCGATATTCACCTTCAGACCTTTTGTCTCCATACATTCCTTCCACTTGTTCATCTTCTCCTTCAGTCAATCCATACTTTCTGCAATTAACACCAGATCATCTGCATACAACAACTCCCACGGTATACCCTCCATCACATTCCGTGCCAGCACCTCCATCACAGCTTCAAATAGTAGTGGACTTAGTACTGACCACTGATGCACTCCCACCTTCACCTCAAACTCCACTGTTACTGTCCGTCCTTGCAGCTGTGCGCGTGCTCTCGTGCATCGCCATCACTACCCTGATCAACCGTTCCTCCACTCATAACCTCCTCAATGCCCATGTTACTGTTTTGCATGGAACCCTATCGAATGCTTTGTCCAGATCAACAAACCCAAGAAACAACTTCTTCCTCTTCTCCATGTACTTCTCCTGCAACTGCCTTACAATAAAAAGTGCGTCTGGCATTCCTCTTCCTGGCATAAATCCAGACTGCATTTCAACGATCTTCACTTTTTTCCTTATCCTCCTCTGCAACACCCTTTCCAATACCTTCATTCCATGCTCCAATAACTTTATCGCTCGATTCGAGCCATGGTCCAGAGGGTCACCTTTCCCCTTGTATAGAGGGACGAGGGTACTCGGTTCCCAATCCACTGTAATGCGGCCTTTCACCACCACATTACAGATCTCTGTCATTCTCTTCACACCCCAACTTCCTGCTGCCTTCAACTTATCTCCCACAATCCCGTCGGCCCTCGCGCTTTTCTACTCTTCATTGCTTTTATCGCTTCCTCAACTTCCTTCTCAGTTAACTTCTCTGCCGGTCATAAAACTCGGTTACTCTCTATGTTGCCATCGCATTCATTCTCTGCATTCAACAGCATTTCCATATATCTCTTCCATCTTCCTTTAATTCCATCTGGGTCCACAACAATTTGACCCACTTCATCCTTCAAGCAACTCAGCCCCCCATCACATCGCACCTTTCTTTTGCTGTCTGCCTTCCAATCTTGAATGCTGCTCTGTGACCCTCTTCGGAATCCAAGCGTTCTCCGAACATTTTCCTGCATGCCTCCTGCGCCTTTGCAGCCTTCTTGGCTGCCTTCCAACTTTCATGCTCTGCCTTGTCTGCCCCCGTACCATACCCTTCACCTTCTGCAACTCCTTGAGCTTCTTCCTCGTCTCGTCATTCCTCTTTCCAACTTCATCCCACCACCATGTTTCCACGTGCCTCGGTGGTCCTTTTGTCCATCCACATACCTCACCAATGGCTCCCAACAAACTTTCATTGACTTCCAACCACTTTCAAGATCAACTACATCATCCTCTACCATAATCAGCCTCTCTTTTAATGCCTCCCTCACCATCACCTCTTTCAACCTCCACACCTTCATTCTCGGTTGGTACTTCACCCGCCGAACTCTCCTCGCACCTTTCACCCTTGTCACAGACAACCAAGTGGTGCTGTGAAACAGCCTCCTCCCCAAGCATGGTTGGGTTAGGGGAACACGTTTGCGGCCAGGTGTTTCGCAAACGACGAAAACGACATTATGCTTGAAAACAGAAAAATAACACATTTGACAAGAAACCTTTTTCATGCTAAACCAATCTTGTCTACAGCGAAACCAATCTTGCCCTTGTGTCACAGACAACCAAGTGGTGCTGTGAAACAGCCTCCTCCCCCGGGATCACCTTTGTGTCCCGGAGGTGCCCCCCATCTCGCCTACGCACCATTGGGTAGTCAATGGTTGTCGTCGACCCACCTGACATGTATGTAACAAGGTTATTATCCGCTTTCTGGAACTGAGTATTACAAATCAACAAACCAGCTCCATCAGCAAAGTCCAAAATCCTTTCACCTTCATTCCTCACACCATATCCGTAACCCCCATGAACTCCCTCAAAACCATCTATACTCCTTCCCACATGTCCATTTAGGTCTCCTCCTACCACAACAACTTCCTCATCTTTCACCTTTTCCATCAGCTTCTCTATTGCACACCAGAACTTGCCCTTCTCTTCATCGCTCCGACCGACCTGCGGAGCATATCCTGAGATGACATTCACCAAGAGCTTTCCAATCATCATTTTCACCATAATCAACCTTTCACTCACTCCAGTCGCACTCACCACACTGTCTACAAACTCCTCAGAAAACATGACACTAACACCATGCACGCCTTGCGGGCACCCTTACCACACAAACTTGTATTTTTGTCCCTGCTTAGCCTTCACCATTCTCACACCACTTCCTTTCCATCTCGTCTGCTGCACACAACATATGTCCACTCTTTTTTCTGACATACTTCCACCACTTCTCCTGATCTCCCTGTCATTGTCACTACATTCCACGTCCTAAACCTCAGAAACCGATCTCCATGTGGGGCATCAGACTTTGTCATAAAGAGCGATTTCCACCCTTGCTTCGATCGGGTTCCCCACCTTTAGTTTAGACGAGAGGGAGTAAGGTCCCCCACGGGGTACTTCGGGCTGTACCTTGCCCATATGTAGTTGTAATTGTCATGGTTCCCTTTTTGAGGCAATGTTTTATGGCCGGATGCCCTTCCTGACGCCAACCCTTTTCGTCGCCTCTTACGACACGCAGGGATATGGTGTAGCTATTCTAAACCAGGGTACACACTGGGGAATGCCAAAGTCTCATGGAATAAATAAGTGCATATGCTGAGATTGAAGTGCTTGACGGTGTGGAGTTCGCCATTGGGCAGTACATGTTTCGTCGGATATGGCCGTAGTAATTGGTTTGTTAGTGCTACGAGATGTCGACATACGGGCATTGGGTGTGAGTGCTTTTATGTAAAGGCGTCAGGTAGTTGGTTCAGCACGATGAACCTTGTACGGCATCGAGTGCTTTGTAGGTGTGACCACGAATACACAGCACATCATGTGCTTGAGGAAGCGAGAGGATGCTTTAATTGTCATGTTTGCCGTGACTTGGTTGCATGTCAATCATTTTTAAAGAGAAGTACCTGCTTTCACGTGCATGGAGGAGGAGGTGACATAAAAGGACATGAACATGGACGGCAACATGTCGAGGACTTGGGAGGTGGGGGGAGTCATTTAGTTTCATGAAACGTTGAAAGGTCGTAATTGCAGCGTACACGCAAGTTTCATTTTCAGTTGATTTTTAGCTGTCGTTTTGAATGGAATGTTGTGTGTGCTTCTTTTTGGGGGGGGGGGGGGGTTGGGGGAGGTGAGGGGGTTGGGGGATGGGAAGACCTTATGGCATATGCTTGAGAGAATGGGTGACATAACGATTGGCTGACATTAGCAGTTAAATGAAGTTGACATTTGTCCTTGGGTGGATATTTCTTTTCTTCAGAAGGAGCAGGAATTGTTGGAACGCCCGGCCGAAGGAAACCTTTGCGGAGTGGGCGATCGTCGTCGGCCGCGTATGGTTTTGTAAGCGAAAGTTTTCATCCATGCAAACGTCATAGTTTACATTTTCAAGAGAAGTGTTTGTTGATGTAGGACATGGACATCACGTTTTCTTAATGGTTGTTTGACTTGGCATTGGGACGTATGTTAATGCTTTGTCTACCGCGTGCTCATTGTAAGGTTCGACAAAGGAGGAAGTTGGATTACACCAAGGAAATTGTGGACCATCTGAAATGTGTGTTCGCCAATGAGATTGCGTCAAAACGGGTTAAAAAAGCCAGGGTAAGCATATTGAGTCACCATGGACATGAGGCTGATTTGACATTGCCTTGGTGTAAGGTAATATTGGCATTTACTTAAATGTATGTTGTGTCCTTAGGTCGCCGAAGTATTACGTGCCGATGAGGGCTTGAGGGAGAAGTGCTGGTGTCAAGGGTTGACGGTGGACAACATTCGTTGTAAAGTTCGTGCTTTGTCTCAAAGGCGATGACGCTTGGCCTTTGTTGGTATTTTTGTTGTTGTTGTTTTGCATTGTTCATTTATTTGGGGCTTTTAGGGTTAGGGTTTTTTTCCTGTCATGGCATTTTTTCGTCCTTCAAAAATGGTGACTTCAAGTGTTTCATTAAATGTTGCTTTGGCAAACAAACAGAGGTTCCTTTGACTACCAACATTGTCAGGGCTGTTTGGGTCATTTCCACCGATGAAAAAGCAATGAAAGGCGCCGTTTTTGTTGGGTTATTTATATTTTTTAACCTCGGAAATATATAACTGTGTAAAGGTTGAAGGGAACTAGAATTGGTGCAGGACTTCACGCGTTTTGCTGCACATGTATGTATTGGAGTAGGGGCAAGTTGACCGAGTTGTTCCAAACGGACGGAACGGAAGGCTTAGGTTTGGTGGACATTTCTTGATGCTAGGTGACATGGAGTTGCTATTATATTGTGATAATTGTTGCGGCATTGGTGCACCTGTGCCTTAAGAGTAACCAAGTTTGCGTGAGTTCCTGGTTCCAGGAGAATGCAAACAACTCTGCAAGAGCAAATAGAATGATATGCGCACTGGTTCTATGTGCCTTCGCCGTTTGGGCTGTACAATGAATTGTTGAGTGCACCAAATGGCGAAATGTCAAAGGATCGCTACCCAAGGACGATGGCCTTTACATGTTGAATGGCTTGTATTATGCTTGAAAACAGCAAAATAACACATTTGACAAGAAACCTTTTTCATGGTAAACCAATCTTGTTTGCCAAATAGAAGCAGTTTTGCCACAAAAGTGCACGTTTTTTTGGATGCAAGTCGCTATTCTCACGCAGAAACGTGTGTATTTCATCAAATAGTGTGTATTATGCTTGAAAACAGCAAAATAACACATTTGACAAGAAACCTTTTTAGTGCTAAACCAATCTTGTTTGCCAAATAGAAGCAGTTTGACACAAAAGTGCACGGTTTTTTTGTTGTAAGTCGCGATTCTCATGCAGAAACGTGAACAACTCTTCAAAGCCGCCTCCTCCCCACTTTGTCTCCCTTCTATCTCATACCTCCACCTCCCCCAACCTTCTACTTTCCTCTACCCCCACTCAAACAACCCCTCACTGTGCCTCATCCCATCACCATCAAACCTTTCGTCCTCTTCATCCTTCCCTTTCTTGTAACTCTTCTGTAATCTGACACTGACACACTATCAACTGCTCTCCCTACCTCCCCCTCTCATCCTTCATCTTACCCTACCCCTCCCCTCCCCTGTCCTGTCCTGCACCCGATGCTCCCCCTCTCTCCTCATTAACGGTATGGACCTCAAACATCCGGGCAGGTGCAAGGCGATTGTGTACATTCAGCGGGAACCGATATATATATATATATATATATATCTATATATATATATATCTATATATATATATATATATATATATATATATATATATATATATATATATATATATATATGTGTATATATGTGTATATGTGTATATATGTGTATATATGTGTATATATGTATGTATATGTGTATATATGTGTATATATGTATGTATATATATATATATGTGTATATATGTATGTATATATATATATATGTGTATATATGTATGTATATATATATATATGTGTATATATGTATGTATATATGTATGTATATATATATATATGTGTATATATGTATGTATATATATATATATATATATATATGTATGTATATATATATGTATATATGTATATGTATATATGTATATATGTATATATATATATGTGTATATATGTATGTGTATATATGTATGTATATATATATATATATATATATATATATATATATATATATATATATATATATATATATATATATATATGTATATATGTATACATATATATATATATATATATATGTAGCGGTTCCCGCTGAATGTACACAATCGCCTTGCACCTGCCAGGACGCGGCCAGGGTGCGATCGCCATGCCGGGCTCGTCCGGACGGACCCAGACGCGCCTCTCCTGGACATGCCCGGACTCGCTGTTCCCGGGCACGCCCGAACCGCCCGGTCTCGTCTTTCCAGAGCGCCCGGGCACGCCCAGCCTCGACTTGCCCGGGCATGTCCAGACTCGCCTTTCCAGGGCTCGCCCAGAGCGTCCGGGCATGCCCGCTCTCGCCTTTCCAGGGCTCGCCCAGAGCGCTCGGGCACGCCCAGCCTCGCCTTTCCAGGACTCGCCCTTGACACCCGAGCATGCCCGGTCTCGGTTTTCCCGGGCAAACGCCCGGGCATAAATGTGTATATATATTGCTGCCCGATAAACGGGCTTGTCAGAATACCTGAGCTGTTTTGTTTAAATAAAGCAACTCGGACGAATTCCGTCTTTGGTCGCGTCAATTCTTTCGACTCGCGTTGGAGCGCAGCTCCTTCACTGGTGACCTACCGACATGGACACGGCAGTGACTTAAACTGCCTACCTTCTGGGAGGCTCACGCGGCTGTTTGGTTCGCCCAGGCGGACTCCCAGTTCGCCCTGCGAGGCATCACCGTGGACGACACCCGCTTCCACCACGTCGTGGCAGCGCTCGGTTCCGCCACCGCGGCCCGCGCTCTGAGCCTCCTCGAGCACCCGCCGGCTGCCGACAAGTATGACGCGCTGAAGATGCTCCTCCTCGACGCTTTCGCCCTCTCACCGGCGGCACGCGCACGGCGCCTGCTCGACCTGCCCGAGCTCGGCGACACGCGCCTGTCCGAGCGCATGGACTATATGCTCTCGTTGCTCGGTGAGCACTCTCCGGATTTTCTGTTCCGCGAGCTGTTCCTTCACCAGCTGCCTCACCCGGTACGCCTCACCCGGTACGCCTCGCCCTGGCTGGCACGTCGATCACCGATCCCCGCGCCCTCGCCAGGGAAGCCGATAAGATCTCCTCGGCGGGCCAACACATCGGCGTGGCTACCTGGAGCCCGCCGCCATCCGAGGCGACGCCCGAGCGCCCTGCGCGGTTGGAGGCCGAACTGCCGGTGCAACTGGCAGCCGCCACGCCGCGCCGACCGCTTCCGACACGACGGCCGGGGCCTCCACCTGACCAGGCGTGGTGTTATTACCACGCCAGGTTCGGACACAAGGCTCGGACGTGCCGACCCCCGTGCACTTTCGGCAAATCGGGAAACGGCCGGGCCGGCGTTCATTCCCAGCCATGAGTGCCGGCCACTCGGGCAACTTGCTTTTTATTCGGGACAAAGCGTCCGGGCAGCGTTTCCTTTGTGACACCGGTGCCCAACTGAGCGTCATACCCGCCTCCGAGCAGGACAGGCGGGACGCCGTTTGCGGCCCCTCTTTGGTCGCCGCTAATGGCTCGGCCATATGCACTTTCGGCCCGCGCGACGTCAGCCTCTGCTTCGGCAGCCAGCGCTTTCAGTGGACCTTTGTGACCGACTGCGTCCCCATGGCTTTGCTGGGCGCCGACTTCCTCTGCGCGCACGGGCTGCTGGTCGACGTCAAACGTCATCGCCTTGTCAACACCGAGACCTTCAGCTCCCTGGCGTGCACGATGAGCAGCTCCGCGCCGACCGAACTGGCGTGCGCCCTCCCGACGGCGAACGAGTTCGCTCGCCTGCTCGCGGAATTCTCGGCCCTCACGCGGCCGACGTTTTCGGCCATCGCAGTGCCGGCATGGGATCGAGCACCACATACCCATTACGGGCCCGCCGGTCTACGCCAGGGCCCGGCGCCTCGACCCGGCCAAGCTTGCCGTGGCAAAGGCCGAGTTCGACGCGTTGGAGCACCTCGGCATCGTGCGGCGCTCCAATAGCGCATGGGCCTCACCACTGCACATCGTGCCAAAGCCAGGGGGCGGATGGCGCCCGTGTGGCGACTACCGCCGCCTCAATGACGCTACCACCCCCGACAGGTACCCGATCCCGCACATCCAGGACTTTTCCGCCCATTTGGCGGGACGGGTCATATTTTCCAAAATTGACCTGATACGGGATACCACCAGGTACCTGTCCGGGCGGCCGACGTCCCGAAGACGGCCGTCATCACGCCGTTCGGCCTGTTCGAATTTTTGAGGATGCCGTTTGGCCTCAAGAACGCGGCCCAGGCGTTCCAGCGCTTAATGGACGGCGTGCTGCGCGACCTGCCATTTCTTTTCGTCTATCTGGACGACATCCTCGTCGCCAGCACGTACCGCGCCGAGCACCTCCTCCACCTCCGAACACTGTTCGGTCGCCTCAGCGAGCACGGCTTAATTGTCAACCCGGCCAAATGCCACTTCGGCACGACGACCGTTGACTTTTTGGGCCACCGCATCACCAAGCCCGGGGCGGTGCCGCTGCCGACCAAGGTCGAGGCCATCACCACGTTCCCGCGTCCCCGTTCCATCAAGGCCCTACAAGAGTTCCTCGGCATGGTGAATTTTTATCACCGATTCGTGCCCCGTGCTGCTCAGCTCATGCGGCCCCTTTACGAGGCCCTCCGGGGCAAGCCGGCCAAGCATGACATCGTTTGGGCCGACGCCATGGACGCGGCCTTCGCGGGCGCAAAACGGGCCCTCGCCGACGCAATGCTGCTGGCTCACCCGGTGCTCAACGCGCCCATCGCCCTCACTACGGATGCCTCCAACTACGCGGTGGGCACCGTCCATGAACAACGGGTAGACGGGGTTTGTCAGCCACTCGCTTTTTTCAGCCGGCAGCTCCGGCCGAACGAGTTAAAATACAGCACGTTCGACCGCGAGCTGCTCGGTCTATTCCTGGCCGTTCGCCATTTCCGACACCTCCTGGAGGGCCGCCCGTTCACGGCTTTCGGCGACCACAAGCCGTTGGTCTACGCAATGGCCAAAGTCACGGAGCCGTGGTCGGCCCACCAGCAGCGCCACCTCTCCGCCGTGTCGGAATTCACCACGGACATCCGGCACGTCGCCGCCAAAGACAACGCCGTGGCCGACTGTCTTTCTCAGGCCAGCGCGAACGCGGTCCACCTCGGCGTGGACTTCGCGCTCATGGCGGCCGACCAGACCACCGACACCTCGGTGCAGGCCCTCCGGGCGGCGGACACGGGCCTCCGCCTGGCCGACATCCCCTTCGCGGGCACCGTCCTGCTCTGCGACGTCTCCCAGGGCCAGCCTCGCCCCATCGTGCCCGTTTCCTGGCAGCGCCGCATCTTCGCCTCCATCCACGGCCTTTCTCACCCGGGCCGGAAAGCTTCTCAGAAGCTGGTGTCGGCGCGTTTCGTCTGGCACGGCCTTCGACGGAACGTCCGCGACTGGGCCAATGCCTGCACGGCCTGCCAGCGGGCCAAGATCCACCGCCACACCCAGGCCCCGCTAGCACCTTTCACCGTGCCTGCACGGTGTTTCGACCACGTCCACGTGGACCTGGTGGGTCCCCTGCCCCCATCGCGGGGGTTCACCCACCTGCTCACCATGGTGGACAGGACCACCAGGTGGCCGGTGGCCATGCCCCTCACCTCCGCCACCACCGCCGACGTGGCGCAGGCGTTCATCGCCACCTGGGTCGCACGCTTTGGCGCACCGGCGGACATCTCGTCCGACCGCAGCCCACAGTTCACGTCCGAACTTTGGGGCGCGGTCGCCCGCTCATTGGGGGTCATGCTGCACCGCACCATGGCCTACCACCCCCAAGCCAACGGGTTGTGCGAGCGGTTTCACCGCTCCATGAAGGCCGCACTCATGGCCGGCCTTCAGGACGATGGTTGGACCGACCGGCTGCCGTGGGTCCTTTTGGGCCTCCGCACGGCCCCCAAGGAGGACCTCCGGGCGTCCGCCGCCGAGCTCATCTACGTCCAGCCGCTCCGCGTCCCGGGCGAGTTCGTGCCCGACGCTAACAGTCCCTGGTCCGCCGCACACCAGCGCTCGGACCTCCAGGAGGCCGCCCGCCGATTTGCCCCCGTGCCAACGTCCGGCCACGGTGGCCCCCAGTCCTACGTCCCCCCGGCGCGTCGCACAGCGGAGTATGTCTTTGTGCGTTATGACGCGCACCGGGGGCCACTCCGGCCGCCATGCGACGGGGCGACAAGTCCTTCGTCGTCGACGTCGACGGCCAGTCGGACCGGATCTCTGTGGACCGCCTCAAACCGGCGCACGTGGACGTCGACCGACCACCACGGTTGGCCCTTCCTCCGCGGCGAGGCCGCCCCCCGTCTACAGTTCCCCCCGCTCGACCACCCACCACCGGATCGGACCCCCCCCCCCCCACGACCCTCCAGGGGTCACTTCGGCCGGGTCATCCGGACCCCCCTTAAATTGACCCTGCCGGTGCAGGTCGATTCTGGAGGGGCGTGTGTAGCGGTTCCCGCTGAATGTACACAATCGCCTTGCACCTGCCAGGATGCGGCCAGGGCGCGATCGCCATGCCGGGCTCGTCCGGACGGACCCAGACGCCCCTCTCCTGGGCATGCCCGGACTCGCTGTTCCCGGGCACGCCCGAACCTCCCGGGCACGCCCGAACCTCCCGGGCACGCCCGGTCTCGTCTTTCCCGGGCATGCTCGCTCTCGCCTTTCCAGGGCTCGCCCAGAGCGCCCTGGCACGCCCAGCCTCGACTTGCCAGGCCGCGTCCAGGACGCCCGGGCATGTCCAGACTCGCCTTTCCAGGGCTCGCCCAGAGCGTCCGGGCATGCCCGCTCTCGCCTTTCCAGGGCTCGCCCGGGCACGCCCAGCCTCGACTTGCCAGGCTGCGTCCAGGATGCCCGGGCATGTCCAGACTCGCCTTTCCAGGACTCGCCCTTGACACCCGGGCATGCCCGGTCTCGGTTTTCCCGGGCAAACGCCCGGGCATAAATGTGTATATATATTGCTGCACGAAAAACCGGCTTGTCAGAATACCTGAGCTGTTTTGTTTCAATAAAGCAACTCGGACGAATTCCGTCTTTGGTCGCGTCAATTCTTTCGACTCGCCTTGGAGCGCAGCTCCTTCATATATATATATAGAGCCAAAACATCCAAACGTTTGCGATTTTTATTGTCAAAGCCACAAAACACCAAAATATGAAATGTCAATATTATAATTGTTACCTTTTCCAGACTCCTGCATGTGCCATATATTCCTGTTCTATTGGCTCTTTAGTCGCTTGATCCAAATTTCCATGAACACCAGATCCGGTTCCCATCTTGATTGTATCGTCAGTTCCATGTGAATGTCCCCGAATCAAACAAGAACCTTCATATCAAAATCACACATCCATTCATTAATTGATCCATTTCCATTTACCAACCCGATGTTGACACGTGAAGCACTTTAAAAAAAACAACTTCTTATTACTTTTGCTTGGAGGAGTTTATTTATTAAACATATGTGGGAAACCACCGTCCCTGTCGGGACAACCGACAAAAACCAAACCACCGTCGCACCATCCCTGCTCTCAAATGTTTGTGTCCTTCCCCCTCTCTCCCCATCTTGTCTACCTCTCCCCTTATTTTGTGTTTTATGTGTCGGTTTGACTTTTTGTGTGATTAATGTTAGCTCTTTCACGAGCCTCGATCTTGTACACACACACAAAAAAAAAGCACTTTGTCTTGGCGAAAAATTTTGGCACCATGCACTTTTTTCAAATAATGCACCATTTCTTCCAGAATTTTTTTTTGTTTTAAAAAGCCTTTTGGTATCCGCACATGTATTTCTTTGGTTTTCAGTGGAACAAAACCAAAAAAAAGCTCAATAAAAAAAATACTAAATGTTAGCTTATTCCAGACAAAAATCCTAAAATGACCCGTACAATATTATTAGCACCTTTTAGAAGTTGTTAGACATAATTCGATTTCAAGCAGGTGATTCTCCTTTATTTTGGCATTGAACTCACCTGTGTTGTATATTGCAGGCACCTGCAATTCACATCACTCATTCAACCAGTTTGAATAGAGAAAATGAGTCATTCTGCTGTTTTGTGTCACTGTGTGTACCACAATGAGCATGGAGAAAAGAAAGAAAAACAGAGAATTGTTTGAGGAGGTCAGATACAAGATTGTAGCCAAGCATGGACAATCTCAAGGCTACAAGTCCATCTCCAGAGGCATTGATGTTCCTGTGTCCACCATACGCAATGTTAACAGGAAGTTTAAGGCCCATGGCACTGTCGCCAACCTCCCTGGACGTGGCCACAAGAGAACTTGATCGAAGATTGCAGCGAATGATTGTTGGAATGGTGGAGAAAGCACCTCAATCAACTTCCAAACAGATTCAAGCTGACCTTCAGACACAAGGTACGACAGTTTCAACTCGCACCATCCGTCGCCAACTCAATGAAAGGGGGTTCGATGGTAGGAGACCCAGGAGGACCGCACTGCTGAGAGAGACATAAAGCCCGACTGGAGTTTTCCAAAACACACATTGAATTGAACAAGCCAAAATCCTGGGAGAATGTCCTGTGGACAGATGAGACCAAATTAGAGCTTTTGGGTAAAGCACATCATCGCTATGTTTCCAGAAACCAAAATAGAGCCTTCAAAGAAAAGAACACCTTCCCGACAGTCAAACATGGAGGTTCAGTGATGTTTTGGGGTTGCTGTGCTGCCTCTGACTCTGGGTGCCCTGAATGTGTGTGTGGCACCCAGGGGAGTCCAGGGCTCCTGGTAGTTTGTTTACAGACTACACCACTCCCAAATATGGGGTGGGAGACCCCAAATAAGTAATTTGAAGGCAATTCCCCAAAGGTAAGTGTTCAATTAACTGAACAAACAGAGATTTCAAATTAATGGAATTTATTTGAAAGTTTGGTAGGAGCGCACAATACAATACTTTATTAAACTCGAGAATATCCCAAAAGGCAAAAAGCAGCCAAGTAATAAAAACTATCAAAAGAACAGCAGCTGACAGCACTGAACAAATATTCTTTTCACAAGAGATCAGGGGTTACCCAGAACACGGTGGAAACACTTCACTGTACCTCTGCCTTCATGTGCCGGTTACATGCACACACCCACTGGACAGCCAGGAATTCATTGGAGATTACAAAAACTCAGAAATACACTTTTTGAGCAGATGCAACTAAGCACAGCACCCTAGCTGGGACAACCAGGAAGTGCTATCACAGAGGACCTGAGCAATAGTAGTCTCCTGATATCCCTGCACAGGTAGCTTATAAAGCGAAAATGGGCGGAACCAATATAATTATCTCTGACGGGGAATAATGATTGGTCCCACAGGCTACATGTGCATGGCATCATGAAATAAGAAGATTACCAAGGCATTTTGGAGTGCAATGTTCAACCCAGTGTCAGAAAGCTGGGTCTTTGTCGAAGGTCATGGGTCTTGTAGCAGGGCAATGACCCCAAACACACTTCAAAAAGCACCCAGGAATGGTTCAAGACAAAACGCTGGACTTTCTGAAGTGGCCAGCAATGAGTCCAGATCAAAATCCCATTGAACACCTGTGGGAGATCTGAGAACGGCAGTTGGGAGAATGCATTCGGGCAGGTGGCGTTCTCCTGGCACCCGCCAAACCCAGATTCGTCTGCTGGACTACCAGGTGGTGAAGCGTGATTCATCACTCCAGATAACTCGTTTCCACTGCTCCAGAGTCCAATGGCGGCGAGCTTTACACCACTCCAGCCAACGCTTGGCATTGCACATGGTGATCTTAAGCTTGTGTGCGGCTGCTCGGCCATGGAAACCCATTTCATGAAGCTCCCGACAAGCAGTTGTTGTGCTGACATTGCTTCCAGAGGCAATTTGGAATTCAGTGGTGAGTGATGCAACTGAGGGCAGACTATTTTTACGCACTATGCGCTTCAGCACTCAGTGGTGCCATTCTGTGAGTTTGTGTAGCCGACTACTTGGCGGTTGAGCTGTTGTTGCTCCAAGACGTTTCCACTTCACAAAAACAGCACTTACAGTTGACTGGGGCAGCTCTAGCAGGGCAGAAATTTGACAAAATGACTGTAAAGGTGGCATCCTATGACGGTGCCACGTTGAAAGTCACTGAGCTCTTCGGTATGGCCCAATCTACTGCCAATGTGTGACTAGAGATTGCATGGCTGTGTGCTTGACATCTATGGGTGTTGATCAGAAATTGTTCATTGTACCAGAAGTCGATCATCCATGAAGGCCTGATACTGTTGTTGCCGTATCTCCTCACCCTGGCGAGAGGACAAAACCACATAAGGGTCGATGATGTCTTTTGTGTCCAATCTCAATAGGTCATTGCTCTCCTCCAGGAATGTATAACCCATTTCTTCAAACGCTTCAACCAGACTTTTGACATGCTGAGGAAATAACACTTGGGAACACTTCGTCTGCTTGTGGTGACATGTTTCTTGGGTCATCCTTTCGTGCATTCCCTCGATGATGCCTCAAATTCTGCAGTCATCTTCACCAGTTCGAGGCTTGCCACCATCCAGCGTCCGAGTGCCTTGGGACTCTGAGTGAAGCCAATAGCTCCACTAGCACTTTTCACAGCGGCATTATTTTGCTCATGAGCCTGGTCAAAAGCCATGGATGAGAACTCTCTTCTTGTCTTGTGAACTGTGAAGTTGCCGTTGTTGAATTCAGTGGCTCTGTTAGCCTGCTTTATTGCACTGGATGAACGTGATCAACAAGGTCATAACTTTCAGAAGGCAGCATAATTGACAATTTAAGGGGAATATGTTTACAAATCATGACAACAATGGTGAAAATATTTCACTTTGCTGACTCCATGCTTTTGCTGCCGACTGGTGGACCAACCCATTTTCCAGACTCCATCTTACATACAATATGCTAATATTCTGGGACGATATTATGATAAATTGACATCTCTAACTTTATTTAAATGCAAACTCAGGAACAATTCCTAAACTTAGAAATTCGTTTTGGTAGCCATTTTAAAAATGGCTGCCATGGATGAAATATGACTTTTTCTGGGTGGCTCCACATCTGAAAATGTTGTTGGGGTCATAATGGATAACTTTGGCAAGTTTCATACTCATACGTCAAAACCCACAATTGCTCCACATATCTGTGCACATATGCCAGGCCAAATCGGGTGGAATCTGAGAACTTTTTGAAAGTTACACAGCAGTCGTTTCAGTTGTCCAGTTACAAAGTAGCAAGTTATTAAAAATGACAGATGATCTCCCGATTGAGAGCACCGTCGGTGGGATTGCCACAGCCGTGATGTCATCAGCAGATGGTTCCAGATGATCCGGCGACCCACACCTTTCACCACCATGCGATAGCCATGCAATATGTCATTCCGCATTCAAGAAATCCTTTTATAAACAAAATCCGTTTCAGAATCTGGAGATCATTCTGAATGAGGTGAAAGAATCTACCACAAAGTGCAATATCTGGAATAACTCCACATTGAGTAACTTTCATCCTCAGAAGTTTTGTGAATTTCAACAATGATAGCAGTGTACCAAGACAAAGGGTGTGGCCCATTACCAATCAGCCAAGACAAAGGGTGTGGCCCATTACCAATCAGCCAAGACAAGGGTTGTGGTCCATTACCAATCAGCCAAGACAAGGGGTGTGGTCCATTACCGAGCAGCCAAGACAAGGGGTGTGGTCCATTACCTATCAGCCAAGACAAGGGGTGTGGTCCATTATCTATCAGCCAAGACAAGGGGTGTGGTCCATTACCTATCAGCCAAGACAAAGGGTGTGGCCCATTACCAATCAGCCAAGACAAGGGGTGTGGCCCATTACCAATCAGCCAAGACAAGGGGTGTGGCCCATTACCAATCAGCCAAGACAAAGGGTGTGGCCCATTACCAATCAGGAAAGACAAGGGTTGTGGTCCATTACCAATCAGCCAAGACAAAGGGTGTGGACCATTACCAATCAGGAAAGACAAGGGGTGTGGCCCATTACCAATCAGCCAAGACAAAGGGTGTGGACCATTACCAATCAGGAAAGACAAGGGGTGTGGCCCATTACCAATCAGGAAAGACAAGGGGTGTGGCCCATTACCAATCAGGCAAGACAAAGGGTGTGGTCTATTACCAATCAGCCAAGACAAAGGGTGTAGTCCATTACCATTCAGCTTGCTATCGCTTGCCAAGCCAGCCGTTCCTTATCAACCGTTTCAATGGAGTGCTTGCTTCAGTGCTTAAGCCGTTTGGCGAGCGCTCAACATGCTGATTGGTAATGGACCACACCCATTGTCTTGGCTGATTGGTAATGGAACACACCCAAGGTACTATAACAATCCCACCACATAGGAAGTGCCTGGTAGTGTGGCCGAGTGGTCTAAGGCGCTGGATTTAGGCTCCAGTCTCCTTGGAGACGTGGGTTCGAATCCCACCACTGCCATTTCCTTTCTTTCGATCCTCTTGTTGTCGGTGATGTTGATTTCCCACTCAAGTTTGAGTCTTCCATGCAGTAAAACTTCCTCCAATGCGAGGGATACGTTCTGGGATAACCTTGTGTTGGAGGAATTCGCGTTGGAGGAATCATTAAGCATATGGGGGAAATTGGGGATACGTTCCAGGCTCCCAAAAAACTGACCCAAAAACAGCCTTTCTTGCTTTTTTTACATGTTTCCTTGTATGGAATGGTACAGCATTATTAAATATACATTAAAATAAGTGTTAGTATCATGATAGTATTATATTATTGCAAAATAACACATTATTGTGAGGTGGTTGTTGGAGGTTTGGGTGATGATTTCCTGGTGGATGGTGTTGATTTGCTGCTGGTAGCTGTTGAAGTTGGCCTAGAGAATTGTGTCATCGGAACTTCCTTTGCCTTCTCCTCTATCAGCTTCTGAACCTCTTTTGGGTATTAAGATCTGCTTCTACATCAGCAGAAGCAGCCTCTCCAGTCAGCCTGACATTACGGAGGTTATATTGATTCACGAGTTATCAAGTGACCACTATATTCGTCATGTGTGTGTGTGTGTGTCTGTCTGTCTCTGTGTGTGTGTGTCTGTCTGTCCGCAGCATCACTACCCGATGATATCCGATCTTGATGAAACTTGGGTGGGAGGTTGATATCATGATCTAGTTGTGTCCTGCCTAGAGTGGGCGTATTGCGCCCATTGTGGGCGGAGCCACACCCAAAAAGTGTCTTTTCAGGGGGTAATCGAGTTCAGGCTACATCTTCTCCGAGGGGTTTGGTGGAATCCGACAGGGGTTTCAGTATTTGGTTCGGCCAATGTCATGTGGCTAGCTAGCCCCATGGAGCTCGATTTTTAATTTTTTCATTTTTTTCTTCTATTTTTTATTTATTTATTATTTTTTCATTTCATTTTTCACCGAATTTTCGGTATTGTGTAGCTAACTAACCTCATAACTGATTATACATTATTCTCTATCTCATTTCAAGGTCACTAACCTTCATTTTGACATTTCCAGGCCTGGCCTCTCCGGGCCTGTTTTGGTTATAGTCCATCCTTTGTCATTGAATACCGCTCGCTCGTGAACCATCGTCATCTCCTGACTTGTCTAATTTTAAATTTGTCAAACCAGCCCCTGCTTGCTTGAAATTATGAAGATGGTGCTGGAGAAGACTCAGTTTATTCTGTTTCTTCATCAGGTTGGGCTTCCTTCTTCAGGTAGATGCTAATGGTCTTTCTTCTTATAATGGGCTCACGGTCCATTACCAATCAGCCAAGACAAAGGGTGCAGTCCATTACCAATCAGCCAAGACAAGAGATGTGGTCCATTACCAATCAGCTTGCTATCGCTTGCCAAGCCAGCCGTTCCTTATCAACCGTTTCAATGGAGTGCTTGCTTCAGTGCTTAAGCAGTTTGGTGAGCGCTCCACATGCTGATTGGTAATGGAACACACCCAAGGTACTATAACAATCCCGCCACCTAAGACGTGCCTGGTAGTGTGGCCAAGTGGTCTAAGGCGCTGGATTTAGGCTCCAGTCTCTTTGGAGACGTGGGTTCGAATCCCACCACTGCCATTTCCTTTTAGATCCTCTTGTTGTCGGTGATGTTGATTTCCCACTCAAGCTTGAGTCTTCCATCGTACGTGGGATATTTTTGTGGATATAAGAAAGATGCTTTTTCAGTGTGTAACATTTTTGTTTGAATAATTGTTATAATACTATGGGGTGATTATATCGAAGACTTATCCATTAACTATGGTGGACTCGATTTGAACAGCAGGCTTACAGTTATATATAGATGTTGTGATAACTTATACTACATCCAAACGTTTGTGATCCTCATTGCCAAAACCACAAAACACCAAAATATGAAATGTCAATTATAATTGTTACCTTTTCCAGACTCCTGCATGTGCCATATGTTCCTGTTCTGTTGTCTCTTTAGTCGCTTGATCCAATTTTCCATGAACAACACCAGATCCGGTTCCCATCTTGATTGTATAGTCAGTTCCATGTGAATGTCCTCTAATCAAACAAGAACTTTCATATCAAAATCACACATCCATTCATTAATTGCTCCATTTCCATTTACCAACCTGGTTTTTTTTGTTTTTTTTGTGACCAGAGTCGAGGCTCGTGAAAGAGCTAAAATTTATCAAACAAACAAATCAAACAAACAAGCAAACAAAGTATAAAAAAGGGGAGCGGTCGACAAGATGGGGAGAGAAGGGGAGGAAGCACACAAACACAACATTTGAGAGCAGGGACATCGGGAAATGTTTTTGGAGGGAGAGGGCCTGGGGGGAGGCAGGATAGGTATAAAACGCAAGGACACCAAGGACTTCCAGGAAAGAAGTCAAAAGTCACCTCAAAAAAGTGGATTTGGGGTGAAATTAGCGGGGGTAGAAAAGATCAAGGTTTTGGATTGGGGAAGATAAGAGATGGTGGTGAACAGCCGTTTTAAAGACCTGGAGGGAGGAGTGGGATTGAAGAGAGTGAGGGAGTTTGTTCCAGAGGCGGGAGAAAAGAGGAATGAAGGAGTGAAGGTGAGCAGAGAGTCTTGATTTTGGCAGTTTAACCATAAGAGGGTTGCAGGCAGATCTTGTGCGACCTGCAGGAATATTTGGGGGACAGAGCCCAGAGAGAGCTGGGGGAGAAAGGCCGGAGAGGAGTCGGTAGAAGACGGAAAGACCACCAACCTGCCTGCGGTGATTAAGTGAAAGGCCCTCGGAGATAGCGTCATCGCGGGAGATTCCAATGATTCTGAACGCTTTGGTTTCAACAGCGTGAAGACGAGCTAGGTGTGAGGCAGGAGCACCAGCCCAGATGGGAGAGCAGTACTCCATTGAGCTGCGGATGAAAGCCTTGTATGTGGTGAGGAGCTCAGGTGTGCCAAGGAAGGACTTCGCACGACGGAGGATGCCCAGTCGGCGACTGGCTTTGGAGGCCAGCTTGGAAATGTGGTTTTCCCAGGAAAGATCATGGCAGATAGTGAGACCCAAAAGCTTGAGTGACAGAACTTCTTGGAGAGGATTATTCAGAAAGTAGATGGGAGGGTTATCCAGTCGGTCTTTTCGGAGAGACATCGTAAGAGTGTGAGATTTGTCAGGATCGAAAGACATGTTCCACTTGTTTGCCCAGTCTGTGATTTTGTCCAGGTCTGCAGAGAGTGAGGAGGCTGCAGACTGCCGATCTGAGGGATGAGGAATGGAGCGGCAGAGAGTGGAGACATCAGCAAAGAGATAGAGAGGATTTTCAAGAGAGTCAGAGAGATCATTGATAAAGACCAGAAAAAGCACAGGGCCCAGAACACTGCCTTGGGGAACTCCAGCCTGAACAGGAAGAGGAGATGAGAGAAACCCATTCAGGGCCACACGTTGACGACGACTAGAGAGGAAGTCCGCCAGCCATGCGTGGAGATTTCCATGGATACCAAAGGAGGAGAGTTTGGTGAGCAGAGCGGGGTGCCAGACCGTATCGAAGGCACGTGATATGTCGAGGGAGACGGCTCTAATTTCCTGTTTGGCATTGAGGACCTCCATCCATTGTTGAGACAGCAGAAGCAGCATGTCCAGAGTAGAGTGACCTGGTCTGAAACCAAATTGATGATCAGAGATCAAGCCATTGGAGAAGAGGAAAGATTTCATATCCGAAGCAATGATGGATTCCATGACTTTGCTGATAATTGGGAGAAGGCTGATTGGTCTGTAGTTGCTAGGATCTGTTTTTGCACCTTTTGTGTGCAAAACGGTGATGTTGGCTGATTTCCAAGCAGATGGCAGTTGACCTTGAGCAAAAGAGAGGGCGAAGAGAACAGAGAGAGGGAGTGAAAGAGCGGAAGAACAGGATTTTAGGACCCGTGGGCTGATGCCATCAGGTCCAGTTGCAGAATCAGAGTCGAGGGTTGACAGAAACTTTTCCACCTTGTCAGGAGGAAAGGACACGGAGTCCAGGAGCAGCTGGGTACGACTGGGTATGGTGGGTACAGAGAGGGATGGGTTTGGGACACAAGATTTAGAGGCAAACACAGAGTTTAGGCATTCAGCTTTTTCACGTGCGGAGTCAGCTGTGAAGCCGTTTGAGGTAAGGGAGGGGATGGAGGGGGAACAAACACCAGAAACAGATTTGACCAGACGCCACCAGGATTTGGAAGAGGGAGACAGATAAGAGAGTTCGGTCTTGAGAACGGAGAGATATTGTTTCCTGGCTCTCCTGAGGGTGGACACACACTTGTTTCGGGCTTTGTGAAAGGAAATGAGATTTCCTTCCGTTGGATTTGCTTTCCAGGAGACGAAGGCAAGTTGTTTCTGGGCAACAGCCTCACCACAAGAATCCATGTACCATGGACGGGAGGAAGGGTATGACAACTGAAGACGAGATGGGATAAATCTGTGCATGAGAGAGAGCAATTTACTTTGGAAGAATTCCCAGGATGAGTTGATGTCAGAGGTGGTAGAGATGGGAGACCAGTCCAGATGATTGATGGCTGCTTGAAGACCGTGCCAGTTGGCCTGAGTGAAATGCCAGACTCATCGACGCTGAGCAGGCTCCCTGAGAATAGTCAGAGAGATGTCCACTTTAACAAGGACATGATCAGATGATCCGATTGGAGCAGAAGAAGAGCAGCAGAGATTTTCAGGGAAGTTAGTCATAACCAAGTCCAGAAGAGAAGATGCTCCGTTGACTGAGATCCGGGTCGGGAAATTGACAGATTGTGTCAGTCCCAGTGAGTCGCAGAAGTCCTTTGTTGAGGAGCCATGGCTGGTGAGAGAGGTACCCACACCCAGCCAACTGGCATGGTGACAATTGAAATCACCACATATGAGGAAGAGAGAGTTGGGATGAGTAGATAGAAGTTGGTCCATCTTATCAGACAGCGAGATGTAGATGGAGTCATCACTGTTTGGTGGACGGTACAACACACATAGGAACAAGAGGTGGGAGCGAAGGGGAAGCCGTAGCCAGAGGTATTCCTGGGGGTGAGGTGGAGAGAGTGCAGTGCAGGGCGAGTGAGGAAGAGTTTTTGATAAAGATAGCAACCCCACCTCCAGGACGAGGCTCAGGTCTATCATACCAGAGGAGGGAGTAACCCGGGAGAGATACTAAGGAATCAGAGACATCATGAAGGAGGAAAGTTTCTGTTAAGCAGATCACGTCTGGTTTGACAGAAGCAACCTGTATGGAGAGATCAGTTGAGTTTGAACGAAGGCCCCGGATGTTTGAGGTCCATACCGTTTATGAAGAGGAAGGGGGAGCATCGGATCCAGAACGGGGGGGGAGGGGTAGGGTAAGAAGTGGAAGAGGTGGAAGAGGTAGGGAGAGCAGTTGAAGGTGTGTCAGAGATTTCAGAATAGCTCGGAGAAAGGGAAGGATGGGGTGGACAAAAGGTTTGATGGTGATTGGGTGAGGCACAATGAGGTGTTATTTGAGGAGGGGGAAGAGCGAGGCAGAAGGTTTGGGGAGATGGAGGTGAGAGTTGGAAGGGGGAAGAAGCGGGGAGGACGCTTTGAGGAGAGGGAGTGAGAGGGGGAAAATTGAGAAGAAATGAGGGTGGGGAGATTTTAAGGGGAGGGGTGAGGGGGGGAGTTTGGGAGGGAAGGGACAAGGGGAGGGATTTGAAAGGGATGGGATATGGCGGAGATTTGGAGGGGAGGGGTGAGGGAAGAGTGTAGGAGGGGAGGGGCGAGGGGGAAGTTGAGGGGGCGAGGGGGGAGATTTTAAAGGGATGGGTGATGGGGAGGATTAGGAGGGAAGGGGAAAGGGGGAAGATTTGAAAGGGATGGGTGATGGGGAAGATTTGGAGGGGGAGGGGTGAGATTGGATTTTAGAGAGTGTACGATTAATGGGAAACAAACATTTATTGCAAAATGAGTTTCTTGTGACCTTCGAGTTAAAAATACGTTTAAGGACGCTGGATGGAGGATGGAGTGCAGGAGAGTTTAGGGAATGTAGAAAAAAGGCACTATAGGAGATGGAATTTTTTTTGGGGATGAATAGATTTGGTGAGCAAGTCGAAAGCAGCCTTTTAAAGAAGAAGAAGAAAAAGGTGTTATAATAAATGATGGAATACAGAACTTGAGGGGAAAGTGTAAACATTGAAGGTTAATAACAGTGAAAACTATCTGGGGAAATGGGGGAGAAACACGTGGTCGAAGAACGAACGAACGAATAAGAATGAATAAACGAATGAGAACAAGGAATAAGAACAGAGAAGGAAATGTTTTTTTTTGTTTTTTTTGAGTTGAGATTTACACAAGGAAGTAGGCTATGGGGTGAAAAGACTGGGAAAACAGAGAACGAAAGTTATTGGAGCACAAACGACGGACCGCTGAGAGAAAAACAAAGCCTCAAGGTTGTACACTGTACAAGGCCTCAAGACACGACACGAATTAACACGATTTTCAATGCAGGTATGAAAGATTTGCACCGAAAATCTTCCTCGGGACACAATATACGTACACACACCATAAAATAAATACAGTTATAACGAAAATACAAATGGGAACAATTACTTAACTTCGATTTCAAATCGCTCGCCACGCGGCAAAGGCCTTGCTCGCGACGCGGCAAACAGACGATTAATTTATGAAAGATAAACACCGAGAAACTTCCAAGGTGCACACTATAACTTCACACACCGAAAGATAAATACAGTTTCGACAAAATACAATTGTGAACAGACTTAACTTTGAAAACGTGGAGACCGTTTGGATAGAGTCCCTGTATAAAGAGAGTTGCGCCATGCGCTGACCCGAGATTTCTGGTCACGTGATTTCGTGGCGCCATTTTGTGTCTAACTTCACCGTGCGTGAACGTCAGCTTGGTACGGGAATGTTGTTTATTGCCAAACAAAATGACTGGTTGTTCTGCTTTTGGTTGTTCAAACCAATCTGGGAAATATAAGATGTATAGATTTCCAAGTGATAAAGTCAGAAGACAAATTTGGGACATTTTTGGGAAATTAAACAAGTTATGGTGAATACGACGTCTTATCTGTGCTTTTCCATATGTTCGACAAGACGAACCGTGCACACTGCAGGTATTTTTAAAAGTTTTTTCTCTGTTTAATTACGGCTTGGCGCAGTCGAAAATTAAGTGTTAATTAAGTCGCCAGCTATGAAACATATTAATCGATCAGGCAATATCCATCAGAGTTCTGGGCAAGGGTGTAGTTGTGGCGGACACAAAAGCCCACTGGCGTGGTGACATCATCCCACGCACCAAGTGGGCGGTGGCCACGCCCGAGGGGTAGGCGTGGCCTCATGATATACACCGGGCGCCCAGCCCGGAGCGGGCCAGTGTTACAGTGAGCTCCTACAATAAAGACGTTTATAAGTTACCGCTTGTCCGCTTCCTCCTTGCTCGCAAGCAGCGCGCGTAACGCCGCGCTTTACTGGTGACCCCCTCGACGTTGGATCTGCCGGAGCGATCCTTCCACACGCGACGCCATTGCCATGGCCAACTTCGTCAAACTTCCGGAATTTTGGGAGGCTCAGGCCGAAGTCTGGTTCGTCCAGGCCGAAGCCCAATTTCAGCTTCGGCACCTCACCGGCGATGACACGCGCTATTGCCACGTCGTCGCCTCCCTCGGGCCCGGCACGGCCGCTCGAGTTGTGTCCATCCTTCGCCACCCACCGGACGGCCACAAGTACGAGGCACTCAAGCGGCTACTCCTAGCCACGTTCGGCCTCACGGACGACGCACGGGCCGACCGCCTCCTGGATCTCCCCGAGCTCGGTGACACGCGCCCGTCGGTCCGAACGGACCATATGCTGTCACTGTTGGGCGACGAAGCCCCCGGTTCTCTATTCCGGGCGCTTTTCCGGCGCCAACTTCCAGCGCAGGTTCGCCTCGCGTTGGCCGGGACCGGGCTAACGGAACCCCGAGCATTGGCAGCCGAGGCGGACAGGTACTTCGCCGCTTCGGACACGCGGGCGAGAGTCGGCGTGGCCGTCACGGCCCTCGAGGCTGATGCTGCTGATGCTGCTGAAGCTGCTGTTCCACAGCATCAGCTTCTACAGCATACGCAGCATGTTCCACAGCATCAGCTTCTACAGCATACGCAGCATGCGTATACGAACCTCGTGAACGCCGCCACGCCCCGCCCACCGCCGCGGCGAAAACCGCCACCGCGGGGAAACCCGCCAACTCCACCGGCCTGGCGGAGCCAGCCGCGCTCCTCCAGCTCCACCACCTGGTGCTGGTTCCACGCCAAGTTCGGCCACGAAGCTCGGCAGTGTCATCCGCCATGCTCCTTCAACAGGTCGGGAAACGCCCGGGCCGGCGCTCAATAGTGGCGATGAGCGCCGGCCGTTCGAGCAGCCTGCTGTTCATAACGGACACCTTCTCCGGGCGCCGTTACCTGTGCGACACGGGAGCGCAGGTGAGTGTCATTCCCGCCGGCACGTCAGACAAGCACGCCGCGGGTGGGGGCCCCGCGCTGCTTGCCGCGAACGGGACGCCCATCCGTACGTACGGAAAACGCTGCCTCTCTCTGCGGTTTGGAGGGCAGGTTTTCCGATGGACGTTCGTCACCGCCGACGTGCCCATGGCACTGCTTGGCACGGACTTCCTGTGCGCTAATGGGCTCCTGGTCGACGTCAAGCGCAGACGTCTTGTCCAGGCCGAGACGTTCAGCTCGCTCGCTTGTGCGTTGCCCAGCTCAACGAGCGGCTTGCCAAGCGGCTTGCCGAACGGTTCGGTTCCGGCCACGTTGGTCTGTATGCTTCCGGCAGCGGACGCATTCACCCGCCTCCTCGCCGGCTTCCCGGCCCTCACGCGGCCCACCTTCTCGGCGGGGGCCGTCAAGCACGGGGTGGCCCATCACATCCCCACCGTCGGGCCACCGGTCTACGCCCGGGCACGCCGCCTCGAGCCGACGAAGCTGGCGGTGGCAAAAGCGGAGTTCGCTACCCTGGAGCGACTCGGCATCGTTCGGCGCTCAGAGAGCGCTTGGGCATCGCCGCTGCACATCGTGCCGAAGCCCGGCGGGGGATGGCGACCGTGCGGGGACTATCGCCGTCTCAATGACGCCACGACTCCCGACCGCTACCCCGTCCCCCACATTCAGGACTTTTCCGCCCGTTTGGAGGGCAGGTCCTTCTTCTCGAAGGTGGACCTCATACGCGGCTACCATCAGGTCCCCGTCAGGCCGGAGGACGTCCCGAAGACGGCGGTCATCACGCCATTTGGACTCTTCGAGTTCCTGCGCATGCCCTTCGGTCTGAAGAATGCGGCTCAGGCGTTCCAGCGACTGATGGACAGCGTCCTGCGCGACTTGGATTTTGTCTACGTCTACCTGGACGATATCCTCGTCGCCAGCGCGTCCCGCGAAGAGCACCTACGCCACCTCCGCACGCTCTTCGAACGCCTGGGCCAGCATGGCCTGATTGTGAACCCCGCAAAGTGCCGGTTCGGCGCCGCCACAATCGATTTTCTGGGGCACCGTGTCACCAGGCACGGAGCCGTCCCCCTGCCGGCCAAGGTGGAGGCGGTGAAGGGGTTTCCGCGCCCCCGCACGATCAGAGGGCTGCAGGAGTTCCTGGGCATGGTGAACTTTTACCATCGGTTCCTGCCCCGTATCGCCCAGCTCCTGCGCCCCCTGCACGAAGCTCTCCGTGGTAAGCCGGGCAAAGGCGACGTTACCTGGACCGAACAGATGGACACGGCGTTCACGGGCGCGAAGCTCGCCTTGGCTAACGCCACCATGCTCGCGCACCCGGCGCCCGATGCACCGATCGCCCTCACCACCGATGCCTCGGACTACGCGGTGGGCGCGGTGCACGAGCAATGGGTGCGTGGAGCTTGGCAACCGCTGGCGTTCTTTAGCCGGCAGCTTCGCCCGCCCGAACGCCGTTACAGTACCTTCGACCGCGAGTTGCTCGGACTTCACTTGGCGGTCAGGCACTTCCGCCATCTGCTCGAGGGCCGTGCGTTCACTGCCTTCGTCGACCACAAGCCGCTGATCTTCGCGATGGGCAAGGTCACCGAGCCGTGGTCGGCCCGGCAGCAGCGTCACCTCTCGGCCGTGTCCGAGTACACGACGGACATCCAGCACGTTGCGGGGAAGGACAACCCGGTGGCGGATTGCCTTTCCCGGGCTGTCGCCCACGCAGTCCACCTCGGCATCGACTATGCCCGGATGGCAGCGGACCAGGCCGCTGACCCCGACGTCCAGGCCTTGCGGACCGCCGTCACGGGCCTCCACGTCACCGAGGTGCCGTTCGACGGCGCGGGCGCGGCCCTCTTGTGTGACGTCTCCCTCGGGCGTCCTCGCCCCATCGTGCCCGCGGGCTGGCAGCGCCAGGTGTTTGACGCCATCCACGGCCTGTCCCACCCGGGCGCGAGGGCCTCCCAAAGGCTGATCGCCAACAAGTTCGTCTGGCATGGCCTCCGGAAGGCCGTCCGCGGCTGGGCCAGGACGTGCCTCGCGTGCCAGCGCGCCAAGGTGCACCGGCACACCCAGGCCCTGTTGGCCCCGTTCACGGTGCCGGAACGCCGGTTTGACCACGTCCACGTGGACCTGGTGGGACCTCTGCCCCCCTCGCGGGGTTTCACCTACTTCCTCACCATGGTGGACCGCACCACCCGGTGGCCGGAGGCCGTGCCCTTGGCGTCGACAATGGCGGCCGATGTCGCGCAGGCTTTCATCGCCACCTGGGTCGCCCGGTTCGGCGCCCCCTCAGACATCTCATCCGACCGCGGCCCCCAGTTCACCTCGGAGCTCTGGGGGGCGGTTGCGCAGGGGCTCGGGGTCCGGCTGCACCGAACCACGGCCTACCACCCCCAGGCTAACGGCCTGTGTGAGCGATTTCACCGCTCATTGAAGGCCGCGCTCCGGGCCACCCTCCGCGACGGTGGCTGGGTCGACAGGCTCCCCTGGGTCCTGCTGGGCCTCCGGACGGCGCCCAAGGAGGACCTGCGCGCAGCCGCGGCGGAGTTGGTCTTCGGGCAACCGCTGCGGGTGCCTGGGGAATTCCTCCCCGACTCCACGGCACCATGGTCCGCGGCACAGCAGCGCTCCGCTCTGCAAGAGACCGCCCAGAGGTTCGCCCCGGTGCCAACGGCATGCCACGGGCACCCACCGACGCACGTCGCCCCGGAGCTTCGCGCGGCGGAGTACGTCTTCGTCCGCCACGATGCCCATCGGACACCACTGCGGCCCCCGTACGACGGGCCTTTCCACGTGCTGGAGACCGGGGCGAAGCACTTCACCCTGGACATCGGCGGTACTCCTGACCGCGTTTCGGTAGACCGCCTCAAGCCGGCCCACCTCGATGTGGACCATCCACCGCCAGTGGCCCGACCCCTACGTCGGGGCCGCCCTCCTGCGGGCGGACCCCCGGCACCGCCCAGCCCCGCCGCCCCCCGGTCCTGCACCCATCCCAGGGGCAGCCAGGGGCATCCCACCTGGCATCCCTGCACCCCGGACGCCGCCGATCGCCAGGGGGCGCTTCGGCCGGGTCATTCGTCTGCCCCGCAAACTGGCCCTCCAGGTGCGCGGGAATTCTGGGGGGGCGCGTGTGGCGGACACAAAAGCCCACTGGCGTGGTGACATCATCCCGCGCACCAAGTGGGCGGTGGCCACGCCCGAGGGGTAGGCGTGGCCTCATGATATACGCCAGCCCGGAGCGGGCCAGTGTTAGTGAGCTCCTACAATAAAGACGTTTATAAGTTACCGCTTGTCCGCTTCCTCCTTGCTCGCAAGCAGCGCGCGTAACGCCGCGCTTTATAGTAATAAATGAACGTTTCAATCTTACTAGATGCCGATGACGTTTTCCTTATGTCAGAGACAGAAGCTGACTTGCAGCTTGTTAAATCATTACAATGGAAATTGAATATAAATGTCGATAAAACTAAAGTTGTACACTATAGAAATATGGCAATACCACGTACAGAATTTGTTTTAAGTGTGTTAGACTATATGTCGGCTGGAAGTCCTACACCGGAATTGCTCTCGGCACCCTTTAAAAAATATTGGATATGCCCACACTCCTTTCTAAAAGTTATTAAAATTCAGAGAACGACAGCATTGGTTTGTCTTACTTATAATGTTAGCTCTTATATGCAGTGTTGGCTTGTAATATGCATTGCCATACCACTTTTAATATCACCACACAGCTCTTTTTCACGGCAATAGCTGAGTTTTTGACAAAACAAATATCACCTGTATGTAATAATAAGACTAAATATGTGCAGTAAAATTTTTTTTAGCAGGTTTAGAATATATCACCCCATATCGTGAATGTACATGTATATCTAATCCGACACACTTAGACACAAAATGGCGTCCAAATTTGAGTTGACACAACTCTCTATATACAGGGACTCTACGTGTGGAGCTTCGAAAATCCCTGCCGCCGTCTCCAAGATCTCGCGAGATCTCGCGACAAGATCTCGCGACAATCTCAAGGCTACAAGTGCTTCATGTTGACACGTGAAGCACTTCTTTTTTTTTTTTTCCTTATTACTTTTGCTTGGAGGAGTTTATTTATTAAACATATGTGGGAAACCACCGTCCCTGTCGGGACAACCGACAAAAACCAAACCACCGTCGCACCATCCCTGCTCTCAAATGTTGTGTTTGTGTCCTTCCCCCCCTCTCCCCATCTTGTCTACCTCTCCCCTTATTTTGTGTTTTATGTGTCGGTTTGACTTTTTGTGTGATTAATGTTAGCTCTTTCACGAGCCTCGATGTTGTACACACACACACAAAAAAAAAAGCACTTACAAGGTCTTGGCCAAAATTTTTGGCACCCATGCACTTTTTTCAAATAATGCACCATTTCTTCCAGAATTTTTTTTGTATTAAAAAGCCTTTTGGTATCCACACATGTATTTCTTTGGTTTTCAGTGGAACAAAACAAAAAAAAGCTCAATAAAAAAATACTAAATGTTAGCTTATTCCAGACAAAAATCCTAAAATGACCCGTACAATATTATTGGCACCTTTTAGAAGTTGTTAGACATAATTCGATTTCAAGCAGGTGAATCTCCTTTATTTTGGCATTGAACTCACCTGTGGTGAATTGCAGGTGCCTGCAATATACAAATCACTCATTCAACCAGTTTGAATGGAGAAAATGAGTCATTCTGCTGTTTTGTGTCACTGTGTGTACCACAATGAGCATGGAGAAAAGAAAGAAAAACAGAGAATTGTTTGAGGAGGTCAGATACAAGATTGTAGCCAAGCATGGACAATCTCAAGGCTACAAATCCATCTCCAGAGGCATTGATGTTCCTGTGTCCACCATACGCAATGTTAACAGGAAGTTTAAGGCCCATGGCACTGTCACCAACCTCCCTGGACGTGGCCACAAGAGAAAACTTGATCGAAGATTGCAGCGAATGATTGTTGGAATGGTGGAGAAAGCACCTCAATCAACTTCCAAACAGATTCAAGCTGACCTTCAGACACAAGGTACGACAGTTTCATCTCGCACCATCCGTCGCCAACTCATTGAAGGGGGGTTCTATGGTAGGAGACCCAGGAAGACCGCACTGCTGAGAGAGAGACATAAGAAAGCCCGACTGGAGTTTTCCAAAACACACATTGAATTGAACAAGCCAAAATCCTGGGAGAATGTCCTGTGGACAGATGAGACCAAATTAGAGCTTTTTGGTAAAGCACATCATCGCTATGTTTCCAGAAAACAAAATAAAGCCTTCAAAGAAAAGAACACCTTCCCGACAGTCAAACATGGAGGAGGTTCAGTGATGTTTTGGGGTTGCTGTGCTGCCTCTGGCTCTGGGTGCCCTGAATGTGTGTGTGGCACCCAGGGGAGTCCAGGGCTCCTGGTAGTTTGTTTACAGACTACACCACTCCCAAATATGGGGTGGGAGACCCTAAATAAGTAATTTGAAGGCAATTCCCCAAAGGTAAGTGTTCAATTAACTGAACAAACAGAGATTTCAAATTAATGGAATTTATTTGAAAGTTTGGTAGGAGCGCACAATACAATACTTTATTAAACTTGAGAATATCCCAAAAGGCGAATCGCAGCCAAGTAATGAAAACTATCAAAAGAACAGCAGCTGACAGCACTGAACAAATATTCTTTTCACAAGAGATCAGGGGTTACCGAGAACACGGGTGGAAATACTTCACTGTACCTCTGCCTTCGTCTGTCGGTTACATGCACACACCCACTGGACAGCCAGGAATTCACTGGAGATTACAAAAACTCAGAAATACACTTTTTGAGCAGATGCAACTAAGCACAGCAACCTAGCTGGGACAATCAGGAAGTACTATCACAGAGGACCTGAGCAATAGTAGTCTCCCGATATGCCTGCACAGGTAGCTTATAAAGCGAAAAGGGGCGGAACCAATATAATTATCTCTGACGGGGAATAATGATTGGTCCAACAGGCTACATGTGCATGGCATCATGAAATCAGAAGATTACCAAGGCATTTTGGAGTGCAATGTTCAACCCAGTGTCAGAAAGCTGGGTCTTTGTCGAAGGTCATGGGTCTTGCAGCAGGGCAATGACCCCAAACACACTTCAAAAAGCACCCAGGAATGGTTCAAGACAAAATGCTGGACTGCTCTGAAGTGGCCAGCAATGAGTCCAGATCAAAATCCCATTGAACACCTGTGGGGAGATCTGAGAACGGCAGTTGGGAGAATGCATTCGGGCAGGTGGCGTTCTCCTGGCACCCGTCAAACCTAGATTTGTCTGCCGGACTACCATGTGGTGAAGCATGATTCATCACTCCAGTGAACTCGTTTCCACTGCTCCAGAGTCCAATGGCGGCGAGCTTTACACCACTCCAGCCAACGCTTGGCATTGCACATGGTGATCTTAAGCTTGTGTGAGGCTGCTCGGCCATGGAAACCCATTTCATGAAGCTCCCGACAAGCAGTTGTTGTGCTGACGTTGCTTCCAGAGGCAATTTGGAATTCAGTGGTGAGCGCTGCAACTGAGGACAGACTATTTTTTACAAACTATGCGCTTCAGCACTCAGTGGTGCCATTCTTTGAGTTTGTGTAGCCTACTACTTCGCGGTTGAGCTGTTGTTGCTCCAAGACGTTTCCACTTCACAAAAACAGCACTTACAGTTGACTAGGGCAGCTCTAGCAGGGCAGAAATTTGACAAAATGACTGTAAAGGTGGCATCCTATGACGGTGCCACGTTGAAAGTCACTGAGCTCTTCGGTATGGCCCATTCTACTGCCAATGTGTGACTATGGAGATTGCATGGCTGTGTGCTTTACATCTATGGGTGTTGATCAGAAATTGTTCATCGTACCAGAAGTCGATCATCGATGAAGGCCTGATACTGCTGTTGCCGTATCTCCTCACCCTGGCGAGAGGACAAAACCACATGAGGGTCGATGATGTCTTTTGTGTCCAATCTCAATAGGTCGTTGCTCTCCTCCAGGAATGGATAACCCATTTCTTCAAATGCTTCAACCAGACTTTTGACATGCTGAGGATATAACACTTGGGAACGCTTCGTCTGCTTGTGGTGGCATGTTTCTTGGGTCATCCTTTCGTGCATTCCCTCGATGATGCCTCAAATTCTGTGGGAACGCTTCGTCTGCTTGTGGTGGCATGTTTCTTGGGTCATCCTTTCGTGCATTCCCTCGATGATGCCTCAAATTCTGCAGTCATCTTCACCAGTTCGAGGCCTGCCACCATCCAGTGTCCGAGTGCCTTGGGACTCTGAGTGAGGCCAATAGCTCCACTAGCACTTTTCACAGCGGCATTATTTTGCTCATGAGCCTGGTCAAAGGCCATGGATGAGAACTCTCTTCTTGTCTTGTGAACTGTGAAGATGCCGTTGTTGAATTCAGTGGCTTCGTTAGCCTGCTTTATTGCACTGGATGAACGTGATCAACAAGGTCATAAATTTCAGAAGGAAGCATAATTGACGATTTAAGGGGAATATGTTTACAAATCGTGACAACAATGGTGAAAATATTTCACTTTACTGACCCAATGCTTTTGCTGCCGACTGGTGGACCAACCCATTTTCCAGACTCCATCTTACATACAATATGCTAATATTCTGGGACGATATTATGATAAATTGACATCTCTAACTTTATTTAAATGCAAACTCAGGAACAATTCCCAAACTTGAAAATTCGTTTTGGCAGCCATTTTAAAAATGGCTGCCATGGATGAAATATGACTTTTCCTGGGTGGCTCCACATCTGAAAATGTTGTTGGGATCATACTGGATAACTTTGCCAAGTTTCATACTTATACGCCAAAACCCACAATTGCTCCACATATCTGTGCACATATGCCAGGCCAAATCGGGTGGAACCTGAGAACTTTTTGAAAGTTACACAGCAGTCGTTTCAGTTGTCCAGTTACAAAGTAGCAAGTTTTTACAAATGGCAGATGATCTCCCGATTGAGAGCACCGTCGGTGGGATTGCCACAGCCGTGACGTCATCAGCAGATGGTTCCAGATGATCCGGCGACCCACACCTGTCACCAACATTCGATAGCCATGCAATATGTCATTGCACATTCAAGAAATCCTTTTATAAACAAAATCTGTTTCAGCATCTGGAGATCATTCTGAATGAGGTGAAAGAATCGATCACAAAGTGCAATATCTGGAATAACTCCACATTGAGTAACTTTCATCCTCAGAAGTCTTGTGAATTTAAACAATGATAGCAGTGTACCAAGACAAAGGGTGTGGCCCATTACCAATCAGCCAAGACAAGGGGTGTGGCCCATTACCTATCAGCCAAGACAAGGGGTGTGGTCCATTACCTATCAGCCAAGACAATGGGGTGTGGTCCATTACCAATCAGCCAAGACAAGGGGTGTGTTCCATTACCAATCAGCCAAGACAAGGGGTGTGGTCCATTACCAATCAGCCAAGACAAAGGGTGTGGTCCATTACCAATCAGCCAAGACAATGGATGTGGTCCATTACCAATCAGCCAAGACAAAGGGTGGAGTCCATTACCAATCAGCCAAGACAAAGGGTGTGGTCCATTACCAATCAGCCAAGACAAGGGGTGTGGTCCATTACCAATCAGCCAAGACAAAGGGTGTGGTCCATTACCAATCAGCCAAGACAAGGGGTGTGGTCCATTACCAATCAGGCAAGACAAAGTGTGTGGTCCATTACCAATCAGCCAAGACAATGGATGTGGTCCATTACCAATCAGCCAAGACAAAGGGTGTAGTCCATCACAAATCAGCCAAGACAAAGGGTGTGGTCCATTACCAATCAGCCAAGACAAAGGGTGTGGTCTATTACCAATCAGCCAAGACAAAGGGTGTAGTCCATTACCAATCAGCTTGCTATCGCTTGCCAAGCCAGCCGTTCCTTATCAACCGTTTCAATGGAGTGCTTGCTTCAGTGCTTAAGCCGTTGGGCGAGCACTCAACATGCTGATTGGTAATGGACCACACCCCTTGTCTTGGCTGATTGGTAATGGAACACACCCAAGGTACTATAACAATCCCACCACATAGGAAGTGTCTGGTAGTGTGGCCGAGTGGTCTAAGGCGCTGGATTTAGGCTCCAGTCTCTTTGGAGACGTGGGTTCGAATCCCACCACTGCCATTTCCTTTCTTTCGATCCTCTTGTTGTCGGTGATGTTGATTTCCCACTCAAGTTTGAGTCTTCCATGCAGTAAAACTTCCTCCAATGCGAGGGATACGTTCTGGGATAACCTTGTGTTGGAGGAATTCGCGTTGGAGGAATCATTAAGCGTATGGGGGAAATTGGGGATACGTTCCAGGCTCCCAAAAAACTGACCCTAAAACAGACTTTCTTGCTTTTTTTACATGTTTCCTTGTATGGAATGGTACAGCATTATTAAATATACATTAAAATAAGTGTTAGTATCATGATAGTATTATATTATTGCAAAATAATTCACATTATTGTGGGGTGGTTGTTGGAGGTTTGGGTGATGATTTACTGGTGGATGGTGTTGAATTGCTGCTGGTAGCTGTTGAAGTTGGCCTAGAGAATTGTGTCATCGGAACATGCTTTGCCTTCTCCTCTATCAGCTTCTGAACCTCTTTTGGGTATCTGTAGCTGCTCCTACATCAGCAGAAGCAGCCTCTCCAGTCAGCGTAACATTATGGAGGTTATATTGGTTCACGAGTTATCAAGTGACCATTATATTCGTCGTGTGTGTGTGTGTGTGTGTGTGTGTGTGTGTGTGTGTGTGTGTGTGTGTGTGTGTGTGTGTCTGTCCGCAGCATAACTACCTGATGATATCATCCGATCTTGATGAAACTTTGGCGGGAGGTTGATCTCATGATCGAGTTGTGTCCTGCCTAGATGGGGGCGTATTGCGCACATTGTGGGCGGAGCCACGCCCGAAAAAGATGTCTTTTTTGGGGATAATCGATTTCAAGCTCCATCTTCTCCGTGGGAGTTGGTGGAATCTGACAGGGGTTTCGACATTTTGTTAGGCCAATGTCATGTGTGCTGGAGCTGGATTTTTCCACGAATCCGTCCACGGAGCTGGATTTTTCATTTTTTTCATTTTTTTTTTCTTTTTTTTCTTTCTTTATTTTTTTATTTTTTATTTTTCATTTCATTTTTAACCGAATTGTCGGTATTGTGTAGCTAACTAACCTCATAACTGATTATACATTGTTTTCTATCTCATTTCAAGGTCACTAACCTTCGTTTTGACATTTCCAGGCCTGGCCCTGTCCGGGCCTGTTTTGGTTATAGTCCGTCCTTTGTCATTGAATACCTGTCGCTCGTGAACCATCGTCATCTCCTGACTTGTCTAATTTTAAATTTGTCAAACCAGCCCCTGCTTGCTTGAAATTATTGAGATGGTGCTGGAGAAGACTCAGTTTATTCTGTTTCTCCATCAGGTTGGGCTTCCTTCTTCAGGTAGATGCTAATGGTCTTCTTATAATGGGCTCACGGTCCATTACCAATCAGCCAAGACAAGAGATGTGGCCTATTACCATTCAGCTTGCTATCGCTTGCCAAGCCAGCCGTTCCTTATCAACCGTTTCAATTGAGTGCTTGCTTCAGTGCTTAAGCCGTTTGGTGAGCGCTCTTCATGCTGATTGGTAATGGACCACACCCCTTGTCTTGGCTGATTGGTAATGGAACACACCCAAGGTACTATAACAATCCCACCACATAGAAAGTGTCTGGTAGTGTGGCCGAGTGGTCTAAGGCGCTGGATTTAGGCTCCAGTCTCTTTGGAGACGTGGGTTCGAATCCCACCACTGCCATTTCCTTTTAGATCCTCTTGTTGTCGGTGATGTTGATTTCCCACTCAAGTTTCAGTCTTGCGGAGGATGTGGGATTTTTTGCGGATATATTGTAAGAAAGATGATTTTTCAGTGTGTAACATTTTTCTTTCAATAATTGTTGTAATAATAATGAGAGTAATCTCGAACACTTATACATTAACTATGGTGGACTCGATTTGAACAGCAAGCTTACAGTTATATTGTTACAGACGCGGTTGTGGATGTTAGTTTACCGAGCGGTTTGGTATGACCGCGTCTGCACAGTTTACCCGATTATGCTCGAACGTTGACTAAGTCGCGCTATGCTAAATCAATGATGGAAAAGACACAACGGCTGGATTAAAATGACACGACACCAAGGGTTCAGTTCTCAAGACCTCCGGAGGAGGTTATATTAGGGCGGAAGGTCAGATTACAACGACAAGAGGGACAGCATAGAAAGGCAGGCACTTAGACACACTCTTATATTAGCCCCGACAGACGACAGATAAACGGGACAAAACTGACTCACACGGGGATTGATGGCAAGGAAAGCGGGCAGTCGATGGCTCAAGGTGCACTCTTGGCTCAAGGACAGAATCGACCCGGTCCGGTCCAAAGATGCGGGGAGGTATCGTCGCGCTGGGGGTGGCGTCCTTTGCTCTCCGTGGTTCAGGCGCATCTGACTTCACATCCGGTAAGTCGCTGCGTATCTCCGGCGGGGAGTGACACGCTCTCGGCTCGTTAGCTCCGCCCCAGATGGAATCGGCCCGTTGCTTCTCATTGGGTGCGGGGGGTTACCGGCTCCGCCCTTGACGAGGGGCCGACAGGCAGCCCCTTCGTGGTAACCCCGTCGGCGCACATGGGTAATGGCGGCTAACCGAGCCGGAGTGAGGACGCACACTCCCCGCGCGCGCCGTTGTTGTAGTTGTTGTAGTTGTCGTTGTAGTTGTTGTTTGGGGAAGAAGATGGGAGGAGGTAAGGGGAGGTCCTAAACTCACTACTGGTGCCATACAATCACATTCTGGTGCAACGAAGAGTCAGAATTAATGGAAACGAGTCCTTAACTGACATAGACTAAGAATAACTAGCAAGATGTCCGAAAGTTGTCTACGTGAGATGCGGTGGACCTGGGCACGACATTTAATGGGGGAAAAAGGGGAAGGTCGGTTCTACAGAGTGTTATTTACAGACAATGGGACTAGGGAATGGGGGATTGGGGATAGTTGGGGAGTATTGGGGAAATAGGGGACTATTTACAAGCGGATATTGAGGCCAAGTCCCATATCCGCAACAATATATAGAGTTTGTGATAACTTAGAGTACATCCAAACGTTTGTGATTTTTATTGCCAAAACCACAAAACACCAAAATATGAAATGTCAATTATAATTGTTACCTTTTCCCCTTTGCAATTATAATGCATTAATATTGAGTTGATCCCCCCCCCCCCCCCCTCCCCCCTTTACTGCTACAACAGCCTCCGTCCTTCTGGGAAGGCTTTCCACTAGATGTTGGAATATTGCTGCAGGGATTTGCTTCCATTCAGCTACAAGAGCATTCGTGAGGTTGGGCACTGATGTTGGGCGATTAGGCCTGGCTTGCAGTCGGTGTTCCAATTCATCCCAAAGGTGTTTGATGGGGTTCAGGTCAGGGCTCTGTGCAGGCCAGTCAAGTTCTTTCACACCGATCTCGACAAACCATTTCTGTATGGACTTCGGTTTGTGCAAGGTGGCATTGTCATGCTGAAACAGGAAAGGGCCTTCCCAAAACTGTTGCCACAAGTTTGAAGCACATAATCGTCTGGAATGTCATTGTTTGCTGTAGCGTTAAGATTTCCCTTCAATGGAACAAAGGGGCCGAGCCCGAACCATGAAAAACAGCCCCAGACCATTATTCCTCCTCCACCAAACTTTACAGTTGGCACTATGCATTCGGGTAGGTAGCGTTCTCCTGGCACCCACCAAACCCAGATTCGTCTGTCGGAGTGCCAGATGGTGAAGCGTGATTCATCACTCCAGAGAACGCATTTCCACTGCTCCAGAGTTCAATGGCGGTGAGCTTTACACCGCACCAGCCGACGCTTGGCATTGCACATGGTGATCTTTGGCTTGTGTGCGGCTGCTCGGCCATGGAAACCCATTTCATGAAGCTCCCGACTAACAGTTGTTGTGCTGACATTGCTTCCAGAGGCAGTTTGGAACTCCGTAGTGAGTGTTGCAACTGAGGACAGACGATTTTTACACACTATGCGCTTCATCACTCGGTGGTCCTGTTCTGTGAGCTTGTGTGGCCTACTACTTCGCGGCTGAGCTGTTGTTGCTCCAAGACGCTTCCACTTCACAAAAACAGCACTTACAGTTGACTGGGGCAGCTTTGGCAGGGCAGAAATTTGACAAAATGACTGCAAAGGTGGCATCTTATGACCGTGCCACGTTGAAAGTCACTGAGCTCTTCAGTGCGGCCCATTCTACTGCTAATGTGCAACTATGGAGATTGCATGGCTGTGTGCTTGACATCAATAGGTGTTGATCAAAAATTCTTCATCATACCAGAAGTCGATCATCTCTGAAGGCCTGATACTGTCGCTGCCCTATCTCCTCAGCCTAGCGAAAGACCGTTCCTTGTCAACCGTTTCAATGGAGTGCTTGCTTCAGTGCTTAAGCCGTTTGGCGAGCGCTCTACATGCTGTTTGGTAATGGAACACACCCAAGGTACTATAACAATCCCAACACATGATTGTCTGGTAGTGTGGCCGAGTGGTCTAAGGCGCTGGATTTAGGCTCCAGCCTCTTTGGAGACGTGGGTTCGAATCCCACCACTGCCATTTCCTTTTAGATCCTCTTGTTGTCGGTGATGTTGATTTCCCACTCAAGCTTGAGTCTTCCATCGTATGTGGGATATTTTTGTGGATATAAGAAAGATGCTTTTTCAGTGTGTAACATTTTTGTTTGAATAATTGTTATAATAATAATGAGATTATATCGAAGACTTATCCATTAACTATGGTGGACTCGATTTGAACAGCAGGCTTACAGTTATATATAGATTTTGTGATAACTTATACTACATCCAAACGTTTGTGATCCTCATTGCCAAAACCACAAAACACCAAAATATGAAATGTCAATTATAATTGTTACCTTTTCCAGACTCCTGCATGTGCCATATGTTCCTGTTCTGTTGTCTCTTTAGTAGCTTGATCCAATTTTCCATGAACAACACCAGATCCGGTTCCCATCTTGATTGTATCGTCAGTTCCATGTGAATGTCCTCTAATCAAACAAGAACCTTCATATCAAAATCACACATCCATTCATTAATTGCTCCATTTCCATTTGCCAACCTGATGATGACACATGAAGCACTTTTTTTTTTCTTTTTTTTTTTTAACTTTTGCTTGGAGGAGTTTATTTTTTAAACATGTGTGGGAAAGGAGCAGTTATGGAGAAGCATGGAAATTATGCATGCATGGATGGAGGGTTATCATCCATGGATGGAAAAGTAGCAAAAGGATTGAGTGAGAGTGATTCTGAAAAAGAAATGAAGAAAATGGAAGGTGGAGGAGTGTTCGATTGGGGGAACTGAGTTTGTAAGATGGGACTAAAAGAAGGAGTAGTGGAAGATAAATGTAAGAGGGATGGAAGGAAGGAGGTGGGAACGTTGAGAAGTTGGAGGTGGAAACGTTGAGAAGTTGGAGGTGGAAACGTTGAGAAGTTGGAGGTGGAAACGTTGAGAAGTTGGAGGTGGAAACGTTGAGAAGTTGGAGGTGGGAACGTTGAGAAGTTGGAGGTGGAAACGTTGAGAAGTTGGAGGTGGAAACGTTGAGAAGTTGGAGGTGGAAACGTTGAGAAGTTGGAGGTGGAAACGTTGAGAAGTTGGAGGTGGAAACGTTGAGAAGTTGGAGGTGGAAACGTTGAGAAGTTGGAGGTGGAAACGTTGAGAAGTTGGAGGTGGAAATGTTGAGAATTTGGAGGTGGAAACGTTGAGAAGTTGGAGGTGGAAACGTTGAGAAGTTGGAGGTGGAAACGTTGAGAAGTTGGAGGTGGAAACGTTGAGAAGTTGGAGGTGGAAACGTTGAGAATTTGGAGGTGGAAACGTTGAGAAGTTGGAGGTGGAAACGTTGAGAAGTTGGAGGTGGAAACGTTGAGAATTTGGAGGTGGAAACGTTGAGAAGTTGGAGGTGGAAACGTTGAGAAGTTGGAGGTGGAAACGTAGAGAAGTTGGAGGTGGGAACGTTGAGAAGTTGGGGTGAGAAGGTTGAAAAGTTGGCGGTGGGAAGGCTGAAAAGTTGGGGGTTGGAAGGTTGAGAAGGTTGAGAAGTTGAGGGTGAGAAGGTTGAGAAGTTGGGGGTGAGAAGGTTGAGAAGTTGAGGGTGAGAAGGTTGAGAAGTTGGGGGTGAGAAGGTTGAGAAGTTGGGGGTGAGAAGGTTGAGAAGTTGGGGGTGAGAAGGTTGAGAAGTTGGGGGTGAGAAGGTTGAGAAGTTGGGGTGGGAAGGTTGAGAATTTGAGGGTGAGAAGGTTGAGAAGTTGGGGGTGAGAAGGTTGAGAAGTTGGGGGTGAGAAGGTTGAGAAGTTGGGGTTGAGAAGGTTGAGAAGTTGGGGGTGAGAAGGTTGAGAAGTTGGGGGTGAGAAGGTTCAGTAGTTGGGAGTGAGAAGGTTGAGAATTTGAATAAATAGTTTGAAAAATAGTTTGAATTTTTTTTCCTATTCAGCTTCGTTGATGCGCGTTATCCTTAATGTGCACAAAAGTGGTTGTTACGTATCCTAATAATCAATCAATAAATCAATAACGCTATAGATAATGGCAATGTATGTCACTTAATAGGGTGCATGGATGATAAGAGTACATGGACTATATAGCTCTGAGCCATTACCGTAGTGTGTTCAGTTAACGTGGTTTTGTTCAGAATTTGAATGCTTGAGGTGAAACTATATGCACTCCACCAAGTGCCGTTGTAGTTTCTATTGACAGCTCAAAGGCAAAGTCTCTTTCCGCCTCGCACTGAATGTCAGAACAACTTATATAGGAAAAGGTACGTAATTTGAACATAAAATGTGATTTTCCTCTCATTAGCCTGCCATCCTTCCCTGCGTCCCAGTTGGACAAGATGTACAATTTTCAGCTCTTATTCTCCTTTCTCATCACACCATTTGACTCCGCAAATAACCTGGTTGTTCACACTTGCTAGGAGAGGGCGATAATAGGTATCGAGAGAAAAGCAGGACTGGAAAGTGATAGAAAGAAAAAACATGCAAGTTGAAAGAGAAAAAATTATTTCTTTATTTTCCTTGAAGGATTCATCTGATTATTCTGGTTTGTATGTGGCAGATAAATCATCATCATCAATTATACCATACTCTCTGTATGGAATGCTGCTGTTGCTGAAGCAATCTCTTGGTAAGGCCTATGCTGGGTGGTATGATGTTGCCCTCCCAGTAGTCGGGGCAGGAATTTGGTACCGTGAAATGGGGGTGAATCGGGACAGCAAGGTTAATAGGGACACAAACTGAAAAAACTTCGGAAACTTTTTTCGCTAAAAATTGATAACCATACTGATTTGTTGATATTTGGCTTCAAAGTGTTCTCTTGTTTTTTTAAAATGCAAGTTATAGTCCCTATTAACGCTATATATGGGTTAAATATGATTACCAAAGCGTTCAGAATCATTGGAATCTCCTGCGATGAAGCTAACTCCAAGGGCCTTTCACTCACTCACCGCAGGCAGGTTGGTGGTCTTTCCGTCTTCTACCGACTCCTCTCCGGCCTTGCCCCCCCAGCTCTCTCTGGGCTCTGTCCCGCAAATATTCCTACAGGTCGCACAAGATCTGCCAGTAACCCTCTGATGGTTAAACTGCCAAAATCAAGACTCTCTGCTCACCTTTGCTCCTTCATTCCTCTTTTCTCCCGCGTCTGGAACAAACTCCCTCACTCTCTTCAATCCCACTCCACCCTCCAGGTCTTTAAAACAGCTGTTCACCACCATCTCTTATCTTCCCCCATCCAAAACCTTGATCTTTTCTACCCCTGCTAATTTCACCCCAAATCCACTTTTTTAAAATACTAACTTCTGTCCTGGAAGTCCTTGGTGTCCTTGTGTTTTATACTTCTCCCACCCCCCCCCCCCCCTTCCCACGCCTGCTCCCCCCAAGCCCTCTCCTTCCCACACATCTCCCTGCTCTCAAATGTTATGTTTGTGTGCTTCCCCTTCTCTCCCCATCTTGTCTTCCACTCCCTCTTTTTATATATTTTGTTTGTCTGGTTGATTTGTTTGTGAAATAAATGTTAGATCTTTCACGAGCCTCGATTCAGTATACAAAAAAAATAAAAAAAATAAGGAATAAATAGGATTTTTATGGCTGTCCCTGTGCACCCTGTTTTACGGGTGAGCAGGGACTAATACACTAATACAAAATAATACAAATACAAATACAAAAAGGTCACTAATACAAAAAAATATTAATCAAGAAACAATCCTGAGTTTCCAACTTATTGCTAAATTGATAGCTCAGATGGATGCACATAACATGCACCCATAATATAAACCACGGTGCCAATGTAAAAAACATGTGGGATAAAAAGTTTCTCCAAACTTTCCCTATTTCTTGATTATTATTTTTTTGTATTAGTGACTGTCCCTATTCACACGTAAAACGGGGTGAATAGGGACAGCCATAAAAATCCTATTTAACCCATATATGGCGTTAATAGGGACTATAAGTTGCTTTTAAAAAAAACAAGAGAACACTTTCAACCCAAATATCAACAAATCAGTATGGTTATCAATTTTCAGCGAAAAAAGTTTCCGAACTTTTTTTCAGTTTGTGTCCCTATTCACCTTGCTGTCCCTATTCACCCCATTTCACGGTATGTGGGCATGGTGCCAGCGATAACTCGCCAAATCTTCGCAAAAGATGCCGCGGGAACTTTAACGTCCACCAACAACCAATTCTGGAAGATGGGTCATCTGGCTTAATTCAAAGGAAGGCACACATCTCAGGGATGGCACCCTGGATGTAAATCACCAGATTGACAGTATGTAGCTGCATCAAGATTTGAAGTCAAGCAACTATCGACAGCTCAATTATGAATGCACCATTATTCAATCCTCCCCACCCCTCCCTCGTAGACACCCCCATGGTCCTATTTTTTTTCATGCCGTGAACAAACTTTGGTACATCATGGGTGATGAAGGTTGTGGCCAAGTCTCATCGAAATTGTGTGTGTAGTTTCTGAGAAGGAATACGAATACCTGCTTTGGTGGGCAACCCCCTTGTCGCTTAGACAGCGATTTTTAAAAATCCGTGAACAAAGTTGAGTTCCATCATAACAAATATTAATATAGTCAAGTTTGGTCACCATCCAATAAGCAGTTTTGGAGAAGAAGTTGCAAGTGTTTACGGAATGCCTGACGGATGGACGGACTGACGGACGGACGACGGGCCATCCCATAAGCTCCCCGGAACTACGATCCAGGTGAGCCAAAAATGAAACACCAAAACGTGCACATGCAGCCAGCAAGCCCGATTTTACAGTGCCTATAATGCAATATACAGTGGCTATAGAAAGTCTACACCCCTTTCAAAACTCTCACCTTTTGTTGCCTTTTAGCATGGAATTAAAATAATTAAATCAGACTTTTTCCACCTTTATTTACACATTGTAACCCACAACCTCCAAGTGAAAACAAATTCTACAATTTCAGAACATCAATTAAGCATAGGGGCAATACCCCTGGCGCTCACCTGATAGAATAAACAGTATACTGCACTGACTAAAGTTATTTTACACCAATTTGAATGGTTGCTAGAAGACAGGGCAGCATATTGAATCATACTAACATAATCATAAGACTTTAAACAAGCAAACAAAAAAATACTATTATGTATTTTGGTGTAGAGTGATGTATAGATCAGGTAGATCTGTGTAGGTATCATGCTCTGACTGTCGTGAATAAGAAGAACCATCTTGATGTACATAAGCAGGGACCTGTCTAGCCCGGATGTCGGATTAAGTGTATATTTGTGGTCATACAAGGATGGCCTTGTGTTCAATACAGTAGCGATTATGCTAATTCCCCTGTGTGTGAGAACTGTGATCATCCCATTGGCAACGCATTAGACACTAGTTAGGAATCCATCCCCATTAGCGCACACGCTAATTAAATCCCCCCCCCCCCCCCTCCCCGGCCCCCCCACACCCCACACATTGCTCAGGCAGGCTGAGGCCATGCCCACCTCGAGAAGGATTGGTCTAATCGTTTGATGGGGAGATCACACCATTGAACATGACACCACCAATAGGGAGACTAGGCAGGATGAAGCTTGTGATTGGTCAAGGCAGGGGCAAGAAGCTGGCCGCTGATTGGTGGGAGGAAGGTGGAAGGAAGAAACGAACTGATTGGCCACCGATCGATGGCATGAGAGAGAAGTGACATGGCCATTGGTGGAGAATTGAGCCTGTGATGTTGGCCGGGGGAGAGAGGGAGAGAGGGAGAGAGGGAGAGAGAGGGAGAGAGGGAGAGAGAGAGAGAGAGATGGAGATATGGAGATGATGTCACGAGGGGTTGATAAAAAGGGAAGAGAGACCGACATGTTCTCTCTTGCACTGGACCTTCTGCCTGCCCCGGACTTCCGCTAAATTGTCTTGCCTTCGGGCTTTGGTGGAGAGACGGTTGAGCGGGCATGAAGAGTTGGGTTATCCATGCGAGCGACGGGCGTACCAGCACGGCATGCTACTGCAGCGTGGAGAAGCAGGGGCGAGCGAGACGTCTGGTGAGGCCGAGCAGCGAGGAGCGAGAGGTTCCCACCAACGGAAGCCTGCTTCGCGCCAACGACCGGGCCGTCCCCGCCAACACCAGAGCCGCATCCGGACTGTGTGCTCGAGTTTGGCGACTTTGATGAGAACACACCAGCCAGTTGAGATAAGTGCAATAGATCATACACAACGCTTCTTTTCATTTATTTTCCCTTTGTCCATGTGATACGTCTGGTGTGAGGGATCCCGATTTAGGACATTTATTTACCGTCGCGTTCTTGTTCTCGGGTTCCGTTAATAAATCTATTATTTTTGTACATTTAATTCCGTGTTCGTTGAGTTTATTTCCTGCAGGTTTGAAGACTGCTCGGGACCGTCAGGTAAAAGCTCCCGGCCTCCTCTTCTCCTTTCTTTCACCCGCGCATATATAGTGAAGTCCGTATTTGATCGTTGCCTCAAATTAACGCTCAAATTTCCATCCGTGATTTCCCGGTCTTCACTGAGGGGAATCACACGACAATACCTATTTTGGGGGGCAACCCCCCCCCCCCTAAACCTCCAAAGGGGAAGATTTTTTTTTTTATGCCGTGAACAAACTTTGGTACTTTGGTACAACAAACTTTGGTGGTGAAGGTTGTGGTCAGGTTTCATTGAAATAGGTGTGTGTAGTTTCAGAGAAGAAAGCAAATACCTATTTTGGGGGGGTCAAACCTGGACCCACCTTGACCCCCCGTAGACTTCGATTTTCTTTGTGCCGTGAAAAAAAACTTCGGTACATCACGTGGGATGAAGGTTGTGGTCAGGTTTCATCAAAATAGTGTGTGTAGTTTCAGAGGGAAAAAGCAAATTCCTATTTTGGGGGGCTCAAACCTGGATCCACTCTGACCCATGGTAGACCCCCTTAGACCCCGATTTTTTTTAATGCCGTGAACAAACTTTAGTCACAACACAACAAATAAATATCATTTGTGCCAAGTTTGGTCACAATCCCTTCAGCGGTTTCGGAGAAGTTGCAAGTGTTTACGGACTGACGACGCACCATCGCAGAAGCTCCCCTGAACTTCATTCCGAGTGAAATAAAAATTAGATCCAGTTAAAAAAAAAAGAAAAAGAAAAAAAAGAGCACGATCAAATGAAGCACAAATTGTTTCAAATCTATAACACAAACATAATCATAAGACTATAAACAAACAAACAAAAAAACCTATTTTGAGGGGCAACTCCTACTCCCCCTCCACCCCTCCCTCCCTCCCCCATCCTGTATAACTCCTTAGACCCCAATTTTTCTAATGCCTTGAACAAGCATTGGTACATCACGGATGATGAAGGTTGCGGTGAGGTTTTATTGAAATTGTGTATATCGTCACCTTCGTGCCATTCTTGCTCAAGTCGAAAAAAGCGTTTACGACATAATCCCCAAAAAACGTTTTTTTTTCCAGCCATCTGGATCAGTACTGAATTTAAATTCTGTTAAGTGAAGAAAGTTTTGTTAAGTTAAGTGAAGAAAGTTAAGTGAATGGCTGAAAAAAAAAACGTTTTTTGTGATTATGTCGTAAACCGCGAGATCTTGCGGGGGAAGTCACGATTTTACGAAGCTGTCCCGATCTTCACGCACACTCGAAGTTAAGTAATTGTTCACAATTGTATTTTTGTCGAAACTGTATTTATCTTACGTGTGTGTACCTAGAGTGCGTCCCTTGGAGGATTATCGGTGTTAATCTTTCATACCTGTATAGAGTGGTCGAGTATTTCGTGCCGCGATATATTGCGGCCTTGCTGTTGTTCTTTAAGCTTCCTACCTAGAGGCTTGTTTTGTCCCAGTGGTCGATTGTGGTCCTGCTACTCGCGTTCTCCCAGTTTTTCCCAGTCTTTTCACCCCATACTTCCTTGTTTAAAATCTCAACTAAAAAAAAAACAACAATTTTTTTTCCTTCTTTGTTCTTTTCGTTCGTTCGTTCTTCGACCATGTGTTTCACCCCCATTTCACACAATTCCCCAGATCTGTTTTGCCCTGTTCTTTTTGCTGATACCTCTCCCACCTCGCCCCACACACTCTCCCTCCCACAGTTCTCTCGATGTCCCTGCTCTCAAATGTTGTGTTTGTGTCCTTCCCCCTCTCTCCCCATCTTGTCTACCGCTCCCCTTATTTTGTGTTTTATGTGTCGGTTTGACTTTTTGTGTGATTAATGTTAGCTCTTTCACAAACCTCGATCTTGTATACAACCCCCCCCCCCCCCCCCCCCCCCAAAAACGCTTTTTTCGACTTGAGCAAGAATGGCATGAAGGTGACGATATGTTGTTTCAGAGATAAAAGCAAATTCCTATTTTGGGGGGTCAAACTTGGACCCACTTTGACCCCCGTAGACCCCCTGAGACTTCGATTTTCTTAGTGCCGAGAACAAACTTTGGTACATCATGGGGGATGAAGGTTGTGGTCAAGTTTCATCAAAATAGTGTGTAGTTCCAGAGGAAAAAGCAAATACCTATTTTGGGGGACAACCCCCCCCCCCCCCCATACACCCCCTCAGGGCCCGATTTTTTTTAATGCCGTGAACAAACTTCGGTACATCACGGGGATGAAGGTAGTGGTCAAGTTTCGGCAAAATAGTGTGTAGTTTCAGAGATAAAAGCAAATTCCTAATTGGGGGGGGGGGGGGGGGGGGAATCAAACCCAGATGCACTTTGACCCCTGTTAGACCCCCTAAGACGCCGATTTTTTTTTTTAATGCAGTGAAGAAACTTTTGTCACAACATAACATATATCATTTGTGCCAAATTTGGTCGCAATCCCATCAGCAGTTTCGGAGAAGAAGTTTCAAGTGTTTATGGACGGACGGACGGATTGACAGATGGATGAAACGCCATCGCATAAGCTCCCCTGAACTTCGTTCCAGGTGAGCTAATAATTGTTAGTCCAATTTAAACAATTATGACACTCAAAAGAGCATACACCTCCGCCAGGCTGAACAGTTTATGTTTAGTTCCCCATTGATAAGCTGGAAGCCTGATCTACATACGGACCTTATGCAAAATCTAATCCGCTTGTTCTCGTCACATATACAACCTGTCCACCAAATTTCGTCTGAATCTGTTCACTACTTTTTGAGATATCCTGTTCACAGACAAACAGACAGACAGATAAATAGGGGTGAAAACATAACGTCTGTCCACCTTCGGTGGTGGAGATAATAATGGATAGCAGACTGCATTGAACACTTAAAAGTTTGGCCAATCTCTTACATGCTATATTAAAGCAAGAGATTTCTTACATGCTATATTAAAGCAAGAGAGATGAAAGATGTCTTTTAGTTATCTATAGTAATAAAAGAGAATGTGTGCATGTCAGTGTGTGTGTGTGTGTGTGTGTGTGTGTGTGTGTGTGTGTGTGTGTGTGTGTGTGTGTGTGTGTGTGTGTGTGTGTGTGTGTGTGTCTCCTCCATAACTCCAAAACAATGAGACCTAGCAGCCCCAAACTTTGCATGCATACTTCTCGACCTCCAAGAGAATGCATTAAATGAAAACTGATAGTTTGGGTGTGTTAAAACACTTTTTGAAGATCATTAACGGGTTGCTCATAACAAAAAAATAAAATAAATCTTACCAAAATGGTGGTGCGCCATATTGGCCAGCCTTCTGTCACATCACTGGGTTTTTACGCCACCATTTTGTTTCGGCCTTTTCACACATGCCTTGCCTTGGAAACATGATCTACTCTCATAGACTAATTAAAGTATATCATCAAAATCTGGTTTCAGATTTGAGAATCGGATCCCATACACTAAATAAGTGTCAAAATCTGGAGTGAAATCTGACAATTTAAGACATTAGCAATTCTTATAACTAAGCGTATATACCAATTTACTTCAAGCAAGCAAGGCTCTGATCCCTCCTTCTCCATATTTTCACAAGAACATGTGAAATTCCCAAAGCATTAAACTTAACTTTTTCAATTGTTCTGATAATTATATTAAGTGAGGAAAAGATTAAGGAACGTATGCCGAAATTAACCAGCTTCATTCAGCTGGGTTCTTTAAGTGCAATGAAAATAATTAAGACGTGTCTTGCATTGGAAACACGATGTACTCTCACGGAATAATTAAAGAACCCATAAAAGTCCTGAGATTTTAAAAAGAGAGCGGAAAAATCTATATATTATTGTGGATTGCATAAAGCCTCCTTCGTTCACCGCTGTTATGTCTGGCCGTGTGGCGTATGCAGCTCCTAGCAAAATAATACCATTAAAGCAAGCCGTTCCTTACCAACTGATGTTTGCAAGCCATGGTGATACAGTCACAAGTGATGTAACTGACTTTTTAATCAGAGGGTGACATCATTTTTGAAATTCAAATTACAAATGTTAAGGACAATGTTAAGGTGATAAAATCAACGTTATTCCTTAACCGTTTTGTTGTAGTGCTTACTTGCTGCTTAAATCACTTGGCTTCCATGGTGATACGGTGGCTCAGTACTCTGTGGAAACATCCCAGGAGTTAGGAAGGAAAAATAAATTAGAGAATTAGAATCAATAATGCAACGGGACAAGCACGATGGCTGAGAGGTATGCACACTCGCTCTAAGCAGTCTACCCTAGGTTCAAATACCGACCAAGCTATAAACTGTCATCCCGGTGTTTCACAGTCAGGGTGATTATTCAATGTGTGCGACGTCCCTCAGATGGACGTTAAACTGGGTGTCACATCTGCTGGATTTTTGACACCCCACCCTCTCCCCTTCTCACTCTTCCTCCCACTCCTCCCTCAGCCTTCTCACCTTTCACCCTCCTCCCTCCCGCCTCCCCCATCCTCTCCCTCACTCTTTCCCTCACTTCCACCACCTCACAGCACCCCTCCCTCTCGGAGTGTACAGTATAGCGACATCTGGTGAGGCTTCACTCTCCCCCCGCCCCCTCCTTTCTCTCCCTGTCTGTCTGTCCTTCTGTCCACAAACATCATTTTATGACGGCCAAGGAAAGTGATAGACAATTTAAAAGCTTAAAAAGTTTTAATAAACGTCCAAAATACTGGTAGTCACTGCATTGAAATATACTGTATGAGTACGAAGTAAGTAATTTTTAACACAAATCAGAACATGAATCAGAGAATGAATCTGCAGTATAGCAGTACTTCAGCTCTGAATTTGTCCCGATTGGGAGATCGAGCATGTGCAGAGATTATGATGATTATTTTTAAGCGGTGAAGCAGCTTCAATATACAGAATTGGCATTTAATATGGAATATTTTTTTTGTGGGGGTGAACTTACTTTTCAAGATGTCTTAGAACCAAAAGTTCATTGGAATTATGTTGAAATTATTCTAGATTTTGTTAATGTGACCTTTAAAAGAAACAAAAACCACATTTGACATTTCAAAACAAATAAATTGATCCTTGAAAGTGATGTAAACTGATATCAAACTCAATTCATGGACAGTAGTGTTAAACTTCTGTACGTTTTCCAGAAATATCTCTATTTTGCACATTCGCCAAATTTTTTTTTAACAAAAACAAAAGTTAAATTACGACTGGGATTACGGACAGTAAAATTACAGTTCAGTACTTCGTGTAACCCCCACGAGCATTCAGGAGAGCACGTACATGTTGAGGAATGCTGTTCGCGAGATTTGCCAAGGTTTGGACAGGAATCGCTTGCCATGCAGTGACAATAGCCTGCTGCAATTCACGCACAGAGGTCGGCTGGCTGCTGGTCCAAGTGGTGGATTTGACGCATTAATTCTACCCACAAGTTCTCTATCGGATTCATATCCGGGGACATGGCAGGCCACTCCATATGCTCTACACCACGGTCAGCAAGAAAGTGTTGGATCATGCGAGTACGATGAGGACGTGCATTGTCATCTTGGAAGACAAAGTTTCCTTGAAAGGCTGCATGAGCAAATGGAAGCAATGTTTCTTCCAGAATGGCCCTGTACTTGAACTGGTTCAGGTTTCCATTCAGAACAACCAGGTCAGTTTTTCCCCCTGCATGAAAAGCAGCCCAAACGGTCACCCCACCACCTCCAGCTTGGACTATTGGCACTATACAATCTTTGTTGTAGGCTTCATGCACTTGTCTGCGCACTCGGACGCGGCCATCTTGACGATAGACCAGAAATCTAGACTTGTCACTGAAGATCACGTGATTCCAGTGTCCTGGCTGCCATTGACGGTGCTCTCTGGCCCACTGCAATCGTCCTGGTGGTGTTGTCTGGTCAGGCGTGGCTTTCTCAGGGCACGCCTGGCACGATAGCCTGCTTGAACCAGTCGTTGGTTGACTAGCCTTCTGGATACAGGCACATTTGTCAGTTGCTGCCACTCAGCCCTAAGCCGATTAGCTGACTTGGTACGGCCATTGCGGACTAACCGGTGCAGCTGGCGATCATCCCTCCTTGTGGTTCTGCGGGGACGTCTTGGCCTCGGTATTGGAGTAGGGACACCCCGCTGAGCATTTCGTTTCAGGATCTTTGACATCATCACCTTGAGTGATGCCATACTGCCGAGCAATAGCACGGTTTCATGCCGTAATTTCGTAAAGCCACCACTCCATGACAAACAGCATTGTCGAGTTGACGGACCATCTCCAGAGGAAGCGGCAATAACTTTTGGAGAAGTGCAGCAGTTGTTTTCCACTAATACAGAACGCAACAACCCTTGTATACCCGACTGTGAAGCCAATCATCAAATGCACCTGTCCGTACATTTTGCCACGCCACCTGTGATATAATCCTGTTGTTGACTTCTTGCTGCGACAGACAATCAGTGACATGGTTCTTTCAACAAATAAATCACCTAAAGTGTAAAAGAAACTCACCAGATTGATATACTGAGTTAAGAAAGTAAACCCAAGTCAAGAAAAAAAAAATATTCCATATTAAATGCCAAGTCTGTATTTGTTATGTCCGTCCATCAAAAATGAAGAATAACAACCTTTGTAACCCACCGTGTTTAATTATAGGGGGTTCTAAAGGGTAGTTATAAACCTAAAGGGTAATTCTAAAGGGTAATTCTAAAGGGTAATTCTAAATGATAATTCTAAAGGGTAATTCCAAATGATAATTCTAAATGATAATTCTAAAGGGTAATTCTAAATGTTAATTCTAAAGGGTAATTCCAAATTATAATTCTAAATGATAATTCTAAAGGGTAATTCCAAATGATAATTCTAAATGATAATTCTAAAGGGTAATTCTAAATGATAATTCTAAAGGGTAATTCCAAATTATAATTCTAAATGATAATTCTAAAGGGTAATTCCAAATTATAATTCTAAATGATAATTCTAAAGGGTAATTCCAAATTATAATTCTAAATGGTAATTCCAAATGATAATTCTAAAGGGTAATTCTAAAGTGTAATTCTAAAGGGTAATTCTAAATGATAATTCGAAAGTGCAACTCTCAAGGGTAATTCTAAATGATAATTATAAAGTGTAATTCTAAAGTGCAATTCTAAAGGGTAATTCTAAAGGGTAATTCTAAAGGGTAATTCTAAATGATAATTATAAAGTGTAATTCTAAAGTGCAATTCTAAAGGGTAATTCTAAAGTGCAATTCTAAAGGGTAATTCTAAACGGTAATTCTAAAGGGTAATTCTAAAGTGCAATTCTCAAGGGTAATTCTAAAGTGCAATTCTCAAGGGTAATTCTAAACGGTAATTATAAAGTGTAATTCTAAAGTGCAATTCTAAAGGGTAATTCTAAAGTGCAATTCTAAAGTGCAATTTTCAAGGGTTATTCTAAAGGGTATTTCTAAAGGGTAATTCTAAAGTGCAATTCTCAAGGGTAATTGTAAAGTGCAATTCTCAAGGGTAATTCTAAATGATAATTATAAAGTGTAATTCTAAAGTGCAATTCTAAAGGGTAATTCTAAAGTGCAATTCTAAAGTGCAATTTTCAAGGGTTATTCTAAAGGGTATTTCTAAAGGGTAATTCTAAAGGGTATTTCTAAAGGGTAATTCTAAAGTGCAATTCTAAAGGGTAATTCTAAATGATAATTATAAAGTGTAATTCTAAAGTGCAATTCTAAAGGGTAATTCTAAAGTGCAATTCTAAAGGGTAATTCTAAACGGTAATTCTAAAGGGTAATTCTAAAGTGCAATTCTCAAGGGTAATTCTAAAGTGCAATTCTCAAGGGTAATTCTAAACGGTAATTATAAAGTGTAATTCTAAAGTGCAATTCTAAAGGGTAATTCTAAAGGGTAATTCTAAAGGGTAATTCTAAATGATAATTATAAAGTGTAATTCTGAAGGGTAATTCTAAAGTGCAATTCTAAAGGGTAATTCTAAAGGGTAATTCTAAATGATAATTATAAAGTGTAATTCTAAAGTGCAATTCTAAAGGGTAATTCTAAAGGGTAATTCTAAAGGGTAATTCTAAAGGGTAATTCTAAATGATAATTATAAAGTGTAATTCTAAAGTGCAATTCTAAAGGGTAATTCTAAAGTGCAATTCTAAAGGGTAATTCTAAACGGTAATTCTAAAGGGTAATTCTAAAGTGCAATTCTAAAGGGTAATTCTAAATGATAATTATAAAGTGTAATTCTAAAGTGCAATTCTAAAGGGTAATTCTAAAGTGCAATTCTAAAGGGTAATTCTAAACGGTAATTCTAAAGGGTAATTCTAAAGTGCAATTTTCAAGGGTTATTCTAAAGGGTATTTCTAAAGGGTAATTCTAAAGTGCAATTCTCAAGGGTAATTGTAAAGTGCAATTCTCAAGGGTTATTCTAAAGGGTATTTCTAAAGGGTAATTCTAAAGTGCAATTCTCAAGGGTTATTCTAAAGGGTATTTCTAAAGGGTAATTCTAAAGTGCAATTCTCAAGGGTAATTCTAAAGTGCAATTCTAAAGGGATTCTAAAGGGTAATTCTACAGAGTTCTAAAGGGTGATTCTAAGCCCTAAGGGGTTCTAAATAGTAATTATAAAGGGTAATTCTAAAGTGCAATTCTCAAGGGTAATTCTAAAGGGGTTCTAAAGGGTAATTCTACAGAGTTCTAAAGGGTGATTCTAAGCCCTAAGGGGTTCTAAATAGTAATTATAAAGGGTAATTCTAAAGTGCATTTCTCAAGGGTAATTCCAAAGGGTATTTCTAAAGTGCAATTCTAAAGTGCAATTCTCAAGGGTAATTCCAAGAGGTTCTAAAGGGTAATTCTACAGAGTTCTAAAGGTTCACTGAAGGGTGAATAAGATGGTGTAATATTCTAAAGAGTAAATAAGGTGGTGTAAAAGACGCTGCATCAACAGCAGTAAAGTTCCAGGATTTTATTTTCTACAACTTCAATTTTTTAAAAGGTGCACAGAAATGCAGAACATTTTTGACTTATTTGTATGAGTATCAGTTTTTTTAAAAAATAGAAATCGATTTCTTGTAATAAGTAATAGCTAATTTTTTTTAATATAATTTTTTTCCCTTTCCTTTTTAGCGCTCTTGCACCCTGTTAAGCCCCGCCCTAAAAAAAACCCCCCAAATTTCACTGCTACCAGATCACATGACGTATGACGTCACCTCCAGAACGAAGTCCATGCCATCTCGATTCGCTATGCTTCGGCCCACGATCCGTTCCGTTTAATTTGTACATATTCTTCTTTTGATTTGCTTGATCTTGATCTGAGGTATGCTGAGACACGTGTCACGCCTCGCCTCATTGATAAGCCCGCAAGGTCGCTCCGTGGAGCGGCCTGCACGTATTCAACTATGTGTGAATTATATAATTAACAACTCACGGTCTGAGGTAACTCGGCTAAAAATTATCCGATTTGCACCAAATAACGTTCATGAATGGTTGCACAGACCCCTATTTCTCACTAAAAGTGGAAACAGAATGTAAATTGGAGTTAAAACAAGCCCGCAAGGTCGCTCCGTGGAGCGGCCTGCACGTATTCAACTGTGTGAATTATATAATTAACAACTCACGATCTGAGGTAACTTGGCTAAAAAATATCCGATTTGCACCAAATAACGTTCATGACTGGTTGCACAGACCCCTATTTCTCACTAAAAGTGGAAACAGAATGTAAATTGGAGTTAAAACAAGCCCGCAAGGTCGCTCCGTGGAGCGGCCTGCACGTATTCAACTGTGTGAATTATATAATTAACAACTCACGATCTGAGGTAACTCGGCTAAAAAATATCCGATTTGCACCAAATAACGTTCATGAATGGTTGCACAGACTCTATTTCTCACTAAAAGTGGAAACAGAATGTAAATTGGAGTTAAAACAAGTGTTTGATTTGTATCAAGCAAATGCACGTGGAGCGTGCTTGCGAGTGAGCTGCGTTCTGGAGGTGACGTCACATGGATTACGTCATCGGCTTTGAGGTATGGGGCAGAATTTTTAGGGGCGTTCCCAAGTGGTTTGGTTTTCTTTCATTTTTAATGTTTCAGTGAATATAACAAAAAATCAATGCCATATTTGAATTCACCATAAAAAGACATTTAGATGACATCAAATGCATTTTGAGTGAGATTCCATGGCTGTGGACCTTTAATTTAATTTCAATTGAATTATATACTAAAACACTGTAGAACTCAAATTGCCTTTTATAGCACTTTCAAACACCTTCCGTTTTTCAGTACTTGGACAAAATATTTGGAATTTTACATCATCATGACCAATCAAATTTGCCACTCGTAGACCCCACCCATGTCGTTGTTTATAAAGGCAGCGAAGGTAATGTGTTCCATGTACTCTCCAGTTTTTATATGTTATACAATAAAAACTTACATCCAAGAATGTTCAGAAGTGAGAGTGTCATTCCGCTAGACTTTAGAAATCATTAAATTAGCTGTATCCACCTTTGAACCGTTTGTGGACATTAAAAATCCCATGGTGTGTTTGGTGAAGTGAAGACAATTTATCGCTAACAGCCTGAACAAATTAGAGATTCCTATTGTAAATCACCTTCAATCAAAGTCAACTACTGGGAAGGCAATGGCAAAGGCAAACCACCCAGTGCAATCCCTGCCAAGACACTGCTTCGGCAGCACCGACGCCCTGCAACGTTATTTATTTTATTTCCGGGAGCAATTGAGGCAGCTGTCAGTTGCGTATACACAGCCCACATAAAGGTATGTGTCAGAAAAAGTTACATGCTTGGAACAAGATCGCGATAGATGGAGGGGGAGGGAGGGGGTACTCTACTAGTTAACATAATTTCCAGGTTGCCTAAATTTTTTGCAATGAAACTCATTTTAGAGCCTTTTAGAGATTTTGTTTTAGGCCAAAGAGCCATGAACTTCAGCTTTATTGATGAGAGAGTGTATGTTCATCCAATGTAAATAAAAAAAAGTGCCCTTTGCATTAGCCAGACAACGCCCAAGGAAAGTGATAGACAATTTAAAAGCTTAAAACGTTTTAATAAATGTCCAAAATACTGGTAGTCACCGCATTGAAATATACTGCATGAGTACGAAGTAAGTAAGAGTGAAAATATTTGGCTCTTTCTAACAGTGAATTTAATACAAGAGTAAATCTGAAGCCATACAAGTAAAAAGTCAGCATTTGAATACTTCAAGTCAAAAGGCACAAAAATATATAATAATTGGCAAAGCCAATTGTTGTTTTATATCATGAGAAAAGGTCACAGGTTCATGGTTTATGAAGGCAAAGGATTTGAGTTCAACAATGAGAATGCAGAAGATGCAAAGCTTTTCATGTTACCCCATGATGTAAGAATAGTAACAAACTGCAAATACAAGTACCCAATCCATTTTCCCAGCCTTCATTTTGGTTGTGTGCAAATGAGCATAACTTTTGATGTGACGTCACAAAATAACACTGCCAGCATCATCCTGGACACCATTTTCTCCTGCAGTGTCCAAAAGCTCTTCCAATCTGGTTAAATGGTGCAGAGCCCTGCCAAAGGAAGATCCACATTGAATCATTCAAGGATAGGTTAAGTACTCAGTCTCAGACAACTAATGTTATTTCAAATTATTTCGAGTTATATGGCATGCAATGGAGTGGCAATGCAACATACAAGCGGAAATCATAAAAAGTGTATTTGTTGGGTATTTGGAATGTGATAGACATTTTGGGTAGGTGTAAATAAATGTAGAGAGTGATTAGGGAGAAATATTTTCACATGATGAAAGGCACCACCACCCAGCTTAAAGGAAACTGCAAGTTATAATGAATTACAGCATCAAAGATGATCATAGTATTTAATATTGTGACTGGAGATTAAAAAACCTTGCATAACTTCACCGATATCTTACTATAATTCACCAAATGTCCGTCCGTCTGTCTGTCTGTCCATCCGTCCGTTCGAAGGTACCGCAAAAACGGCTGAACCAATTGCAACGATATTTTGGGTGGGTAATCCTGAGATCCCCTGGAGTAAAATAGGCTATATTGTTTTTCCAATTTCAGCTTTGGCCTCCAGCATTTTCAGGTTTGGACTCCCGCATAACGTTATTTTCCCGGGTGCCGCACAAATGGCTGCACCGATTGGACTCGGTGACCTCGGACAAAGACCTTTTATAAGGACATGGGTTGAATCCCTGCTTAAGAGAATGCCAACCCCTTCCCCGCCATCACGGTCGTCTCTCCAACTCACAATCCCACGAGATATACGGAGAGGACGACCCAAAACCAATTATCTTCTTTTTGATTCGTATATAAACATCATTACAAGTAAATAATGACCTCGGCCAAAGTTCAAATGACGTGGGTTTAATCTCCACATGAGAGAATTCCATAGCTATTTGGGCGGTGTATAAGCTAACAGATCGCTGTCCATCAATCTTGCCAAGGCCGTAACACCTATCGGCTCAAAATCTTTTTAACTGTTGACTTGGTAGTTTTTACAATGAAGGAAACACGTATGGGGAGTACATACGACATAGCGATTGTGAATATGACAGCTCTGAGGCGTCTTTCGCTTCGCATCAAATTATTCATTACATTCCTTCATTCATTAAATGATCATTACACTCATTAAACGTTCATTAAACGATTACGAAAATAAAAACGAAAAACATTACGAAATTACGTTCACACCGTCACATCAAACACTACCGTGAACACAAACATTGTCACAACATTACCACAATGAAAACATCATCACAAACGTTACCTTACGTAATTCAAACCATGAACACATCGCATATTGGAGATCCCATTGCCCAAATTTAAAACACGATGGAATAATATTTACCAATATGAACAGTGATGTGGCTTTTATTGAAATTCTACAAATACTGTTTAGATTTTGATGATTTGCGTGTGATATGATTTAACGGAGGTTTATATAAATCGTTTAAAATAAAAAAAGCCATCAATTTCTGATATTTTGCCTTTTCATTTGGGCCTCCCAATTGAAGCCCCGCCCGTAGGGCGGGTACCGTTGCTAGTATTATACAATTCCTGAAACAAAAAATAGCATTGATAACTATAACGGCACTAGGTAGAGCGCGTACCTCCACCTGGCTGAACAGTTTAAGATTTGTAACTCACTGATGGGCCATATCTGCATCCGGACCTGAAACAAAATCTAACTGGCTTGTTCTCGTCACCTAACCAACCCATCCAACTAGTTTTGTTATAACTCGTCCACAATTTTTTGAAATATACTATATAAATATCATTTTTGGTCGCATCTCCAAATGATGAAGAATCACTTTAAAAAATTTAAAAGTCCTCGGATCCGGATCTTCACCAAAATCGAATCGATTCGTCCTCGTAACACACCCAACCTGTCAACCAATTTTCGTCTAAATCTGCCCTTAAATTTTTGAGATATCATGCTATATATATATCGTTTTTGGACCTATCTCTCAATGGTGAAGAATCACTTAAAAGTTATAGTAGCAGGATCCGGTTCTTCACCAAAACCTAATCAATTTGTCCTTGTCACACATGTAACCTGCGTACCAAAAATACATCCACAGCTTTTTTAGATACGCTGCACACACAAAAAAAAAACATGAAGGATTTCATGCATAGCACAATACTTGTGAAATCCATCAATAAATTTGATTGAATTTGGATGTTGATTGAATTCAATGACCAAATATGCAAATCCTCTTCAAATTTCAACTCAATTGGATGAAAATTGATGATTTTATAAATCAGGTCTATTGTTGACCATTTGACTTTTAGACCTAAAAAAAAATTGGTCGTTTAATTTAGTGACCTGATGTGCAAATCCTCTTCAAATTTCAAGTCAATCAGATGAAAATTGAGGATCTTAGAAACATGACCTAAGTTGGTCACCTTTGGCCATGTTGATCTTAATATAGTTAGTGGTTGAATTCAGTAAGCTGATATGAAAATCCTATTCAAATTTCAAGTCAATCAGATGAAAATTGAGGATTTTAGAAATTTGAAAAGGTTGTTGACCTTTGACCTATGTTGACCTTTTGGCATATGTAGACCTAAAATATAGCTGGTGGTTGGTTTCAGTAAGCTGATATGAAAATCCTATTCAAATTTCAAGTCAATCAGATGAAAATTGAGGATTTTAGAAATTTGAAAAGGTTGTTGACCTTTGACCTATGTTGACCTTTTGGCCTATGTAGACCTAAAATATAGCTGGTGGTTGGTTTCAGTAAGCTGATATGAAAATCCTATTCAAATTTCAAGTCAATCAGATGAAAATTGAGGATTTTAGAAATTTGAAAAGGTTGTTGACCTTTGACCTATGTTGACCTTTTGGCCTATGCTGATCTCAAATATAAATACGATTCTGTCGGACCACCAACTCCACCATTTGATGAAGTTTCATGAAGATCAGAATAAAATTGTGACCTGTAGGCAAGTATGCGAGTGGGACACGCACGCACGCACGCACGCACGCACACACACACACACACACACACACACACACACCAAAAAAATATTTTTTGCCAAATAACAAACAGACAAACAGAATAACGCACGCAACCAACCAACTTATTTGAAATCACAAGTAACAAAGACGGGTAAAAATCTAACCTCCACGATGTCGCAACAAAATAGTCATAATCGGAGGTAAAAACAACATGGAGCATTTAACAATGGCAGAGCCTTGCAGGGGTACATAGATTACAGTAGATCTGATAACTGACGTGGACTCACTCAATCACTCATTGAAACATAGAACACGCTATGGAAACGGATGTGGCGCAAGGGGAGTGGCTGCAGCTATCTCCTCCTAAAGGGTTGTGCAGAAATTCACCAAGTTACATGAACATCAACATGGCAAGAAAGTGCAAGAGCAGTATCATTTTTGGCAAATACCAAAAAATGCAATTACAGGTACATTTTTAATGAAACTTGCAATCACGTTTTTGGAGTTGACCCCCAGTTCATGCCCCAGGGGATGGGGACTTATGATCACAGGTCAAAACAGAAGATTTTTCTTATTTCAAATTTGCTATCGAGTCATTGTTGGAGGAACTTTTTGCCATCTTTCAACATTGCTTTCGGTGGAAAGCGTGGGGATTTGCGATGGCACGCCTTAGACTTGGCTCTCGTTACTATTCTCAAGTTGTTTTCAAGGTGTTTTTCTGTTAACCTAGATCACACTTTCGACTTTGTGAAGTTCAATAAAGAGAAAAACTGTTCACATCGGTAAGTGTTCCCAAAAAGAGAAACGACCTTCCTCGCAGAGGCCAACAGTTGTGGGAAGTCTTATTTAAGCAGGAGAGCCTTGTAAAAGGAAACTGTGTTCATGTTGTTAAACTTAAGCTTGGGTTCATCGTTTTCTTGAAGGTCAATAATCTCCGTTTGCAAGTGTTCTGGAACAGAGTCGACAACATTAGTTAATGGTGAAGCAAAATTCTGCATACTTCATTCCTGAGCACCAATAGTCTGTGAATCTCTTTGAAAAAGCGATTTATTAATTTTTTTGTATACTGAATCGAGGCTCGTGAAAGAGCTAACATTTACTTCACAAACAAATCAACCAGCCAAACAAAATATATAAAAACAGGGAGCGGAAGACAAGATGGGGAGAGAAGGGGAAGCACACAAACACAACATTTGAGAGCAGGGAGATGTGTGGAAGGGAGAGGGCTTCGGGGGAGGAGGCGTGGGAAGGGGGGTGGGGGAAGGGAGACGTATAAAACACAAGGACACCAAGGACTTCCAGGACAGAAGTTGGAATTTCAAAAAAGTGGAATTGGGGTGAAATTAGCGGGGGTAGAAAAGATCAAGGTTTTGGATGGGGGAAGATAAGAGATGGTGGTGAACAGCTGTTTTAAAGACCTGGAGGGTGGAGTGGGATTGAAGAGAGTGAGGGAGTTTGTTCCAGAGGCGGGAGAAAAGAGGAATGAAGGAGTGAAGGTGAGCAGAGAGTCTTGATTTTGGCAGTTTAACCATGAGAGGGTTGCAGGCAGACCTGTAGGAGCTGGGGGGGCAAGGCCAGAGAGGAGTCGGTAGAAGATGGAAAGACCACCAACCTGCCTGCGGTGAGTGAGTGAGAGGCCCTTGGAGTTAGCTTCATCATGGGAGATTCCAATGATTCTGAATGCTTTGGTTTCAACAGCGTGAAGACAAGCTAGGTGTGAGGCAGGAGCACCAGCCCAGAGGGGAGAGCAGTATTCCATTGAGCTGCGGATGAAAGCCTTGTATGTGGTGAGGAGCTCAGGTGTGCCAAGGAAGGACTTCACATGACGGAGGATGCCCAGTCGGCGACTGGCTTTGGAGGCCAGATTTGAAATGTGGTTTTCCCAGGAAAGATCAAATGATGATAACTCTTCTGCGTTAGACACCTTGTCAAACCTCCCACGATTGTTGGAAGTGACAGGTGATGCCTTTTCTTAACTGAGTTTCCCACAAACAAAGTTTAGCTTGAAATTACATTATACGACTACAATTAGTTTACCAATTGAACTTGGACGTGTACATCTATGTTCAGTTTGTTCAAGTGGCTTGTAATGTCTCGAAGAATGCAAGATCGCAAAACCACTGATAACTTTTCAATTCTGTTACTGATTTTCCCTTCATTTCCATGAACATAAGCACGTTTTCTTTCAAATCATTAAAGCATTTCAGCATATTTCCCTTACTAATCCAATGCACTTCAGAGTTGTTGGTCAGATCTTCATACTCCAATTTGAGGCCCTTCAGGAATTCTTGAAAATGTCTATGATCAAGTGCTTTGATAAAATCCTATTTAATAATACGCTTAATCTGTTTGTTTGTTTCTCAGTCTATCCGACGATTTTCTAATACACCACTCAACCATTGGGGAGGAGAGGTTGGAGTTTAAAATTTGAAGAAGAAAGGGGAAGGGTAGGACAGACTTGAAGTGGTGGTGCGGGTGAAATGGAACAGAGTTGGGAAAGGGGTGGTCGAAGGCTTGGGGTTGGGGGGGGTGCGGGGTGGGTTGAGGAATTGGGACTTCCGAGGAGGTGGGGGGGAGAACTGAGGACTTGAAGAAGAAAGGGAGAGGGTAGGACAGAGAGTTGGGGTGGGGGTGGGCAGAGGGTTGAGAGTGGCGTTGAGGGTATGAAGGGGGAAGGGGAGAGTTGCAGACTTGCCGTTTGGGGTGGAGGAGGAATTGAGGACTTTGAAGTCATATTTTGCATGACATGGAATTTCCACGGGTCCATGCTTGTTAATGTCCTTGCTTTAACAAGGGGAGATGCAGAAAATAGGGCAAAATGGAGAAGATTGTCATGGGGACCGCAAGGCTAACCCCCGCTCTTGTAGGGAAAATGGCCTTAAAATGCCTATTGTTGTTGTTGTTGTCCTGCTTGTTAATGTTGGGGAACCGTCCCCAACGGAACCTAACGGTTAACACCACACTCAACGCCTCTGAAGAAGAGAACTAGTTTGTTCTTGAAACGTCAGGCTATTAATAAAGAATTTTTAAATTATGTGCGATCATTTACTATACATATATATATATATACAGTATATATACAGTATATATATATATATATATATATATATATATATATATATATATATATATATATATATATATATATATATATATATATATATATATATATATATATATATATATATATATATATATATATATACAGATATATATATATATATATATACACAAAGAATTAAGTTAAGCACCCCTACACAACGAATTAAGGTAAGCACCCCCTAATATATATTCTTTGTGTATATGTATACATTGGCATATATTCTAAGGTATGTGAGATCAAATAATGATTGGTATGACATTAGCAATTATCCATTGATGAAATGCAGATGAGTGCACTCATCTGTGACGCCCATCGCTCGTGCAGCACGTGTTATCATCCACGTGGTCGTGATTTTCTGTAAATGCACTATCATCACGGGTTATTGCAAGTCACGCCTGAGCTCGTGTGGGGGGTTACATGGTCATTTTCTCGTAATGGTGGCTCGTAGACGGTTGTCGGACGGAGAACGATGGCGGATAATAGGCATGATCGAGTCCGGAATGTCCAGAAAAGCTGTAGCTCGAACGTTTGGTTACCACCATTCGGTGATCAGTCGGTTGGTGCAGAAACACCAGGAAACGGATGCGGTGAAGGACCGCCCAAGGTCTGGAAGACCTCGCGTGACAACAGTCCGCCAAGATAGAGCGCTTTTGAGACTGGTGCGACGATATCCCTTCGCCTCGAGCCATTTCCTGAAGGACAACTGGCTGCCCAACAGAAGGCTATGTCACCGTACCGTGAGGAACCGCCTGAAATCGGCCGGTTTAAGGTCAAGACGAGTGATCAAGCGTCCAAGGCTACTCGAACGACATCAGAGGGAGCGTTTGGCATGGTGCCTAGCGCGACGTGGATGGAACATCCGGTCTTGGAGGCGAGTTCATTGGTCGGATGAAAGCCGGTTCTTGCTGTACGTGACAGATGGGCGTGTTCGGGTGTGGCGCCACAAAAACACCGCGTATGCACCTAAAAACATTCAACCAACGGTACCCTTTGGTGGTGGCTCGATTATGGTCTGGGGATGCTTCTCCCATGACTGTAAGTTGGACCTGATAACTGTGCGAGGTAACCTCAACGGAGAGCGATATGCCGAGGAAATCCTGAATACCACCGTAATCCCGCACTTCGATGACCACACCCTCGCCAGCAGACCCATCTTCATGGATGACAACGCCAGGCCTCACCGTGCGAGACGCGTCCGAGCCTTGCTGGAGCAAGGTGCTGTGACAACCATCCCCTGGCCTGCGTACAGTCCTGACCTGAACCCCCTCGAGCACGTTTGGGACATGTTGGGACGACAAATTGCGAAGATGGTCCCTCCAATAGCCAATCTGGATGGATTGGAACGTGCATTACATCGGGAATGGAACAACCTGCCACAGCAACGCATACGACGGCTTACAGGGTCTATGAGACGTAGGGTTGAGTCAGTGATCCGATCACGTGGGTCCTACACACGTTATTGACGCAAAGATCGCTAGAGGTCTTCTCAGAACAATGACTGTACGTTAGAAAACATAAACGTCATCCACACTGTCCGTGATGGACCTATAGCTCCATACTTAAATTGAGGTGCAAATATGCCTAAAATTCCCAAAAAATTTCACCTTTATTCATTCAGAATAAAATATTGAAAACGGCATGATTGTTATGTTTTTATGTGACCATAATATCACTTCTCCAGAAAATATAGCAATATCATGGGTATATTACACTGTTTTGACGACAACAAACTTGTAATGTGTGAGGTTGTAAAAAAACGGGGGGGGTGCTTAACTTAATTCTTTGTGTATATATATAACCACCTTTAGAGGCCATTTTTCCGTGCAGAGCAGGGGTTGGCCTTTTTCGGGCACCGTGGCCCCCCTTTTTGAAGCAACGTTTTACAGCCGGATGCCCTTCCTGCCGCCAACCCTGTTAGTCGCCTCTTGCAACACACAGGGAATTACCAGTGAACTGGTCCTCAATTTGCCGACTTCGGAAGGATGATGGGCTGAGTCAACCCCCCTGGTGTTAATTCAGTGATCGACTGGGATTGCTTGTTAATGTATGAAACGAGTAAAGACTATCTCTTTAAATTTGATAGATATTCAGCACAAACTTTGCTGATGTATGATACAATTGAAGGTAACTAGTTGAGATGTATCAAAGTTCAGGGATGTCATTTCTTCTTTTACTCGAGTGATCGAACCTGACTTACTGCCTGCCATGACGGGTGCGCCATAAGTTTCAATACCACATCGTTTTTCAAAATTTTATGAAATCTTGGCCGTTGCACATTTCAGCATTTGGACATTTGAACGTTGCACATTTCAGACTCAGGGACAGGCACAGAGAACATGGACCTCATTTACATTCATGGGCCAAATTCAACTTGTGGTTAAATTAAATGTAAAAATGCTGTGGTTACATTAGACAGCATTGTTGAACTGTTTAAGACCACAAGGAGACGAAATATTAAAGTAGGCCACACGGAGATGCAATCGTGTTTATCTGAAGACACAGATACAAATGCAGACGTACACACTGTGCCCAAGCATGTGCTGATATAGTCTGACACCGTGCATTTGAATGAAAGACTAGACCAATGAATGGTAAGTGTATGTCAATGCCCAAGGTCACACAAATTGTGATACAAATGACACCAGCAATAGGATAGATAAAGCTACAACAACAATGTACCTCTGAATTGACTGTCCTCCAGGGGCACATTCGAAATCCAACTGGCTGATCTCAGAAGCCACATCTTCAGAGACCTGATGGAGCACATGGATAACAAAATGAATTCAAATAATGGAAGCTGCAACAAAGTACAAAATGTGTATTCGTAACATGGAAGGTCAGTCTTTGAACAGCAAACTTTGTTACCTTCCTCATGGTCAACTGTGAATCGTTTGCGCTGTTGTCGGTAGATTCTAGTTGCAAACTCTGCAATCTGAATAGCATTTGCTTCATGGCCTCCACAGGGCCAGGGTGTGTTGACTCTTCAACACTCAAACTTCTTTGTTGTGCCTGGAAGGAGACAGAGACCGAGATATAGAGAGAGATACGAAGCACGTACGGAGATCGACGTCATTCGAGAAATGAAACCTTCATCACGAGATCGCATACATCTACCAAGCTGAACAGTTTATGAGTTGTATCCCACCGATAGGCCGGATCTGCATCCGTATCTTAACCAAAATCTAATCTTCTTCTTCTTGTCACCTAACCAACTCATCTACCAAGTTTTCTCATAATCCGTCCAAAACTTTTTGAAATATCCTGCTGTGTATCGTTTTTGGCCCTGTCACTCAATGGCGAAGAATCACTTATAGATTAAAAAAATTATCATCCGGGTCCGGATCTTCACCGAAATCTAATCAATTCATCCTCGTCACACACCCAACCTGTCCATCAAGTTTTGTCCGAATCTGTCCATAACTTGAAATGTCCTGCTCATAAACAGACAAACAAACAGACAGACAGACAGGGTGGCAGAGGTAATTACAAATTGGTTTCTGTCTGTTGCGATAAAGGTGAACGCGTGTGAACTCATGCAAAATACAACCTCAAATAAACGGCAATCACAATTTAGTTGGGAAAATAGCATTCCACCTCAAGTTAAATTTAAGCAAGATCATTAACAAACCTTTTTGCTATGTTTTCTCATGCAGTCATCCAGGTAATGCAGGATCAAGGCTGATTTCGCAGAGGTTTGCTCTTCTTCATCTTTATCCAGTAATGAAATTTTGCTGTACAAGTGACATGACCAAAGCACAATTGCTGAACAACACTTTCTACAAACGAAGGAAATGTAATAACTCTAATAACTCTTAATTAACTTTAAATTCATTAATTTATTAACACACACATACATAATATAAATAAATAGGGTAGGCGAAGGCTAATGGGGATATTGTATTCTAGAAAAATAGCATCGTGGGGCTATAAATTACCTGAAAAATAAATTACCTGAATTTGAGGCGAAACACCCCCTTTCCATCCGCTGAAAGGGGGAGGATCTGGATGGGGAGCACATCGGAACAACAGACCCCATGAGACCTTAATGGTCTAATGTATCATACAAAATTTGGGCCAGATCAGTCATGTACTTTGTAAAGAAAATATGTTTTAGTGAAAATGAGGGATTAGGGGAGGGAGCACATGGCCCCCTCTCCAAGGGAGATACGACCATGAGGAGTATAACCTAAGGTTAGGGCATGGTCCCGATGCCTCGTGGTGAGTTTGGTGCGGATCTGTCTGGCGGTTTCTGAGAAGATTTTTGAATGAAATACCAATATTTGGGGCAAACCCCCCTTTTCACACCCCTTTATAGGGGGAGCATTCGGATGTGGAGCACAACCCCATGAATCATACCAAATTTGGTCCATAATTATGGTCCGATTATAATCGGTCGGGTAGTTTGTGAGAAGATGGTTTAGTCAAATGTTAACAGACGGACGTACGAAAATCAACTTCCCTGTACCTAAAAATCAAAAAGTACAGGGAAGTTGAGAAAATTTCACCTCTTTCTCAAAGTATTCCCCCTACTACACACACATTTGTCGTGATGTCACCTTGGTAGTGTCATGATTTCAGCTGTGTCGAAACAATTATTGCAAAATTTATCATTCATAAAGAATGCTATAAAGATGTTGTCATCAAGATGGCCCAAGGAGATCAAAATCACACTGTGACAGGTCTTGGACTAAATGGAGGACGATTTACAACTACCCAACTTATCTTTACTCGTGTAGTTGTGGCCACCTTTGCCAAGTGCTTTAAGACAAATACAGTAACTAGCTGTATAAAGAAACTCCATATATAGTGAAACTCACAAGGAATAATGTTATTCGGAATCAAACTTAATGTGATAATCACATACCGACCCCCTCCACCATTAGTACAATCTCTCCTGCATTCCCTATTTTGTTTTTGAATACATGGGCAAGGATCGTGGAAGAGTTGGAAAAGGAGAGTGCTTGGCAAATGGGGTCATTTGCGGGAGAAGAGATCATGAGTATGGATGGGGGTGAACCCCTGAATGACCTGCACCTGAATGACCTGAAGTACATGAAGGGAAGAATGGGACTGAATGGGACATGGAGGGAAGAATGGCTTTCCCTTTCATCTCTGCTCTTCCCAACCCCTCCACCCTTCATTGTCTCTCCAATTGTCACAATTTATCTCTGCCACAGAAGGTGGACTGGGGTTATGTATTCACCCACGTTTATTTGTCTGTGAGCAGAGTGCCACAAAAAGTTATGGACGGATTCGGACAAAACTTTGTGAAGAGTTTAGGTGTGTGAGAGGACGAATTGATTAGATTTTGGTGACGATGCGGATATGATAATTATTTAAGTGGTTTTTCATCAATGAGAAAATGGGCCAAAACCGATATATTGCCTGATAGCTCAAAAGGTTATGCACAAGTTATGACTGAACTTGGTGGATGAGTTGATTAGGTGACAAGAACAAGCCGATTAAATGTTGGTCCAGGTCCGACAGATCCGGCCTATCAGTGGGATACAAAACGTAAACTGTTCCGCCTGGAGGAGGTATGCTCTCCACTGAGTGTCGTTCCAGTTCGCTTTTTTTCTCGATCTTTCCCCTTCTTCGCCTCTTCATCTATTTTGTAATGACCAGATGGCCCCGAATCAAAATGAATTTGCATTCAAAATCGACTAAATATTATGAATATCTCGATTTTTGCATATTTAAAATATCAGAAGTACTGCACATGACCGAGCAGATAAAATTGAACGCTCGAGTTAATTGTGCTTTTGTGGTCTCCACACTGTGGTTCACACATTTGTCACAATTAGAGACTCTACAAACTACAAACTGTTCTTTAATGGGTGAAGTTTTTCTAATTCTTCATTACAACTCATCTAATAGTGCAACTATCGGAACTTACGATGCCACAAAGCTTTTCACTTCTCACCAGATTATGTTGAGTAGAAATATTAAAAGCAAACATAAAATCTTATTAAATGTAAATAAGTACTGAAATATTTGTGTGCTTTATCCACCTACACATAGTATCTTTGCTAGAATTGTAAATTGATTTTGCAAACTTTACAACAATATTGTCATGCGGCCGCTCTGTGAAGACAGAACGTCCACTGATGGAATCGAGCTTAGCGAGGCGACAATCAATTCAATGGCGGATCGACACACGAGCCGGGGAATTGGGGGAGGATGCCGCGCTGACCTGTCGGCCCCGCGCAGTCTTCACCTGCAAATTAATAAATCACGAACGAACACGGAATTTATGGTACAAAAAGAAATATTTATTAAACAGAACCGAGAACAAGGAAACACGACGATTAAACCTAAACCCCTCTAATGGAGCGCTCCCACACTTCACTTCAAATACACGGACGATGGAATATTCAAATAAAATAATCGTCGGGTTGTGTTCTGTGGTGCGTCTTATCTGTCTGGATGTGTGATGTTGGTCAGGCTCCAAACTCACGTCCGAACGCGGCTCCGTGCTTGGTGGGAAGGAGGCCTCAGTCCGCTTCGTTCGCGCGCTCCGCTAATCAGCGCACGCCACCCGGCAGGCCCCGCTCGCACGATCGTCGCTCCACCGTCTCTCCAACGTCCACCACGCGAAAGTCCAAATGGGAACGAGAAGCATGGGCAGAAGGGAGGTCCACACGGGGAGGAAGCCAAAACGAGAAGGCAAAGGGAAGAGAGAGATCCGGGCAGGATCAGTCCAAGAACGAGAAGGGCAAAATGTCGTCTTGCCAGTCGTTTTATCGATCGTCTTCTGACGTCACTCTCTATCTCCCCCAACCAGTGTCGTTTCTTGGTGGTCTTTCGCGCCTTCTCACGTTACCGGCGCTTGTCCTTCAATCAGCGACCTCCTAGGTAGTGGTTTTGTGCCTTCCGCCCTGATTGGCTGTGGTGTCATCGGTTGGTGGCCAATCAGTGTGTCGCTCCTTCACCTTCCTTACCCCCAATCACGGGGAAGCTTTTTGTCCCTTCCCCGACCAATCACACGTCCTTCCCTGCTCTGCCAATCAGTGGCCTGCTCTTTGCTTGCCCCTCCCCTGGCCAATCACGAGTTCTCCTAGGCGTGGCTCTCAGTCTGCCTGGTCAATGTGTGTTGCTATGCCAGCTGGTGATGTGGCTGGCTGCGGTCCCATCGGCGGTGTCCCTATCTGGCTTTCTGCCTGTGGTTCTGTAAGTCTTATTGTGGGACGGAAATTAATTAATGTGTGCAGCTAAGGGCCTAGCTAAGTGTCTATAAGAGTGCGTTGCCATACGAGACAATGGATTGATCACCAGGTCTGACATACAGGGGAATTATCTTAGTCCCTACAACTATTTAACACACGATCACCCTTGTATGATCACAGGTACACACTTGATCCGACAAACCGGGCTAAACACAACTTATTACATCGAGATTGTTCTAACTCGACAGACGAAGCATGATACCTATTCAGATCTACCTGGATCTATATATGCCTACCCCAAAATCTATAACAATATGTTGCTTTGAACAGCGCTGTCATTGTTAACGCAGCATTATTACCTCACCGCGCGAAGCAAAAAGTGGGTTAAGCAATTGGTTCACTTTGTCTGTATGTCTGTCTGCCTGTCTACGGATCGCAATCTATGATCGAGGATCTACTGAATTTCAATTGAACGTTGTATTTTGAACATGAATTGGAACACAAACCTGTAGTGTAGCAGCACTTCTACTCTGAATTTGGCAAATTGTACGGAATCCTGTTCCTGATCGTGTTTGCGCAGAGAGGAATAAAGTAATTATTTTTTCTCTGTCTGTCTGGTGGTAAAATAAAATTGAAAATCACTCCAAACAGGAAACCTACTGTTTTTAGGGACATCATAAAGGACACAACAGGCACGAAGACCTAATGCAATGTGTTATATAGGGTGGTGTAAAACCCGGACTGGGTAAAACCTGGATTGCACTGGGTAAAACCAGGATTTAGTTGATGTATACGTCCTTAAACCTCTTTAAAACTCTATTTAAATTGTATGCTATACTTAAACACTGAAGAACACAAATCACCTTGGCAGCACTTTCAAAAAACATCTATTTAGCAGTACTTAATTGGACAAAATATTATGCCATCTTGACCAATCAATTGTGCCGCTTGCTCCTTGTGTTGGAGAATATCGAGATTCAGACAAAATAGGCAATATGGATCATGCTCGGAATGGCAAAGCAAGAGTTTAAAAGACCCATCCGATGTCCTTTTTCTCAAGAGTGCATGGGGTAAGGTGTTCTCTGAACTCTCTCGTTTAAATGGTGGTTGGTCAAGTTGATCTGTTTTGGTGTACTCATACAATCAGAGCTATTTAACTATTTGCCCATTGTCTACCAATGTCATTGTAATTTGTGTCAAAGTACATTGCCTGGCAGATGATGTTGATAGTTGTTTCAATTATTCCATGAGACTTACATCAGCATGGGTCCAGGAAGGAATGGGGGAGGAGGGAGGAGGGAAGAGGGAAGAGGGCGAACGTATGCTGTATTATTTACAAAACAGCTGAAAAAAAAATCATGCGTCACATGGTTCCAACCAAAATGAATAGACCAGAGAATAAATGCAAGACGAGGGGGGGGGGGGGGGGGGGAAGTAAACATTCAGAGCACAAGACCTGTGGCCTAAACTGGGATTTGTACTATTCCACCAATCTCACGCAATTTATCACTGAACACTTTATCAACACTTTAGAACTTACAGAGAAGGGGAGGGATTTTCCGAAGAGTACTCCGTTTCCAATACCACATCAGTTCCATGACTTCTGCATGAGGAGGATGTGGCAGGCAAAACATCACACACATGTTCCTCTTTTGATGTTCCTGCAACCCCACAACAAAGTATGGATGATCACAACATTCATATAATAGAGGCAAAATAACTGCTATCTTAGTCGAGTATAAACACAGAAACAGTTAATAAATAAATGTCTTTCAACATCTTTCAATAAAAATTTTCCCAGGAAACTCAAATTATACAAACAAGGCAATATGTCAACTTCCCAAACTCTCCCTTCATTTCATGAGGATATTGCCTTGTGAAGGTATGACATTCATGTCCCCTGTGACGGTTCACTGTGCCGATTACGAAATGGGAAATGCATTGAAGACGTCACACTTTTTGTGGGATATAACTCACGGATATCTGCTTGAACTCCGCATGACTTCATCGTGGTCAAGCACTTCACTTCCGGCTTGGACACCAGATTTACTCTACAATCCTTTTCAAGCTGGCTTACGGTGTGAGTCCGGTGGGGATGGAAGCCATTAGGATCTTGCCACCTTGAAATCAATCTCTGAGGTGCCACATGGAATACAGTTTCACTCTCGGCATCAAATGCTTTCGAGCTCTGCAAATTTTGGAGGCAAGACGGACGCTTTGCGTTCTGCGTCATTTGCACCGGAGACCTCTTCCTACTCGGTGGGAGTCGGTTGTCCTCCGTGGTGGTTTCCGACAGTCGATCTCCATCGCGAAGCCACAGTGGGTATTTAGCATCTGGAACACTGGTAATTCCAGACACATCGAGGTCAGACTTTCCGCTCGTCAACCAAAGAGGGCAGCACCCTTTTGAAGGGAAATCATCGTTTTTGTCCTTTTTGGTCCTTCTCTGCCGATGGAGACCGGAGGGGGAAATGGCAGCATGTTTTGAAGTTGAAGATAGATTAAATCCATCGGTTATTGAAAATGATTGCTCTTCCGCAGTAGAAACGTTCATTGAGCGTTTCGCTACCCCATAGTTTGCGGAGGAACGGCGAGCTTGCGCAGAACCATCCACAGGGTATGTCAGAAGCTCCTCTGTAGTCAAGCTTTCCAAATCGACGGCTTTTGGACAATTACAATGTAGAGTGGATCTGAGGCTCGAGGTGAGGCTCCGGCTGCCAGAAACGAGGTCTTTGACATAAAGTGGCTCATCTGAAACAAACGGGGGAAGAGACAACACAACTTGAAGCAGCAAACAGAATGGGAAAACAAGCTTTAAAATGAATAAAAATGCATCATGTGAAAGGAATTTCGGAATACAGCTCATAATGCTCGGCTCCTAGGTTCGAATCCCATATAGGTGAGGAAGAGACTACCGGAAGTAAGCTGTAACACGTGCCCTTTCGTGGTTTGTTTTCAACGTATCCAATCACGTGACTGTTGTCGCGAAGGGTGCACTAACCGGAAGTTACGTAGTTCCGCGGGCGCCTATACGTATACTGCACTTTTGACTTGTCCATTGCGTAATACAGTATTGTCCTTGCAATGATGTCTGCGCATGTCCTTGATTTAATAGCCGCATCGATGTGCTTGCTCGAGCATCACAGCAGACTCACCATCATCCTGATCAGTGTTTCTCCAGCACCGATTCGGACTTGTCTGCACGTACAAGCGCCCAGGTGCGCCATCCGGGCCGCACGGACTCCTGTCGAAGTCCTCGATGTATGCGGAGAGTGCGGTACTTGCCGATTTAAAACACCTCTCCTTGTACAACACGGGACTCCTCCAACGGTGCTTCCCTGGGTGGGACATCCAAGGCAGTATTTTAGACCATTGGCCTCACTGAACTTGCTTCCGTGTATGCGTTCAAAAACCGGAAATGACGAGTTGTTTTGCCGTTCACAAACCGGAAATTACGAGTTCTTTTGCCGTTCAAAAACCGGAAATTACGAGTGGGAAATGACGAGTGTTTTGCTGTTGTTGTTGTTATTGTTCTTGTTCTTGTTATTTGCCATGAGATCTATTTGCCTCAAGCTGCTCCGTTTCATGGTATTTTGGGGTTTTTGTTTGTGTTACTTTTACTTCTAAATTATATAATGTTTGTTTAAATACATGTATATATTCATGTTTAAATACATGTTACATGTATATGTTTGTTTGTGACGAGAGTTTGTTTAAATACCGTACAAGTATATATTCGGAAGAGGCTAATAGTAATATGGGTGCAGCAACGTTTATCTCGTCTCGTTCATGGACTGACAGTTTATCGTTTTTCGATCGCCATCGTTGCATCCTCTTCTTCATTTTAAATTTCATTCCTCTTCATCCTCTCTAAATTTAAAGATCGTTGTTTAATATTTGATTCCTTCTTCATCCTCTCTAAATTTAAGGATCGTTGCATCCCCTTCATTTTAATATTTGATTCCTCTTCATCCTCACTAAATTGAATGAAGTTGAATCTTCCTCTTCATTTATTATATTTGATTCCTCTTCATCGATGAATTGAAGTACCGTTGCATTTTTTTTTTTTTTTTTTTTTTTTTTTACCGTTGCATTTTCCTCTTCATGTTAAATTTTTATTCCTCTTCATCCTCTCTAAATGGAAGGCTCGTTGCATCTTCATTTTAATCTTTGATTCCTCTTCATCCTCTCTAAATTGAAGGATTTACAAAGAACTTTAAAATTTGACCCATAGCCACAACGATAAAGCCTGTGCAATCGTACCAACATATAATTATCCTATTCCCACTACTTCCAAATACCTATCCAAAGCAATTTGGAAACTGTCCGCATGGCTACCGTCACTATACCTTTCAGGGAGACCATTCCAAACATTCACCACTCACGAAGTTGAAGGTTAAAGGGACACGATTGAAAGGGACACAAAACAAAGTTAAAGGGACACACTCATGATTTTGAAGAGATATGTTTAAGAGGATGATAGCCCTGACTGATTAGTTCAAAAATATGTTTTGGGAGAATAAGCCAAAGTATGGAAATTTTCTGCAAAGTATGGAAATTAACCACTATAAATATTGCCACCAAGTTAAACATCTACATGCCCATTGTAGTGCCCATTGCAATTTATGCCAGTGAGACATGGAGGAGAACAGCAAAGGTGTCACATAAACTGGATATATTCCACCAACGTTGCCTCCACAGGATTCTTGTAATCACATGGAGAGGCCATACCACAGACAAGGAAGTGTTGAAGAGAACTATCTGGGGTAAGGTGCCTCTCAGACGTCGTAACAGAAAGACGGTTGAGGTTGGTGGGACATATTTTTCGTTTTCCCGATACCCGCCATGCCAAGGTAGCCCTCGAATGGATACCACAAGGTGGTAAAAGGAAACAAGGTCACCCAAAATAAGACCTGGTGAAACTCTCTTAAAGAAGACCTGAAAACAAGAAACACTACATGGATGCGGGTGAGACAATGGGACACAGCAGCATTAGCTACAGGGGAGAAGCACTATAGTTTAGAAAGGGGGAATAACATATAATATATTCATTGAAAATATCGTGTTGTTTGCGAAGACCACTTTGAGTCGTCGGCGTTCGTATTTTGTCAACAGGCTCACTACCTGGGAAACGAGCCTCGGAAATTGCTGAAACACGACGCTGTACCGACACTTACCGAGCGAGTTGCCTGTTGATTTGAAGCCACTCCTATGTGAGCCAACCTCAGATCTTGTCCTGAAGTAGTTTTTTATTTTGTATTTTTTGTATACAGAGTCAAGGCTCGTCTAAAAGCTAACATATTAGACACGAGAACAAGAATGGACCCATAAAACATACAATAAATAAAGGGAGCGGCTGACAAGAGGGGGAGACAGGAGAAAGCATACAAGCACAACAACAATGGAGAACAGGGACGTCGGTAGATCTGTGGAAGAGAGAAGGCTGGTGGGGAGCGGAAGGGGGAGGGAATGGGGTACACGGTATAAAGCAAATGAACACTACTAGGAATTTCAGGAAAGAAGTTGGAGATTGAAAGAGGTGGATTTGGGGTGTTTTAACAGGGATAGAAAAGATCAAGGTTTTGGATGGGGGAAGATAAGAGATGGTGGTGATCAGCTGTTTTGAAGACCTTGAGGGAGGAAAGGGATTGAAGAGAGTGTGGGAGTTTGTTACAGAGGCGAGATAAAAGAGGAATGAAAGAGTCAAGGTGAGCAGGGAGTCTTGATTTTGGCAGTTTCACCAGAAGAGGGTTGCTGGCAGATGGTGTGTATCCTGCAGGAATATTTGGGGGACACAGCACAGACTATATCGTGCTGTGTCCCCCAAAAAAGAGCAGGGGAGCAAGGCTGGAGAGGAGTCGGTAGAAGACAGAAAGACCACCAACCTCCCTGCGGTGAAAGAGTGAAAGGCCCTCAGAATCAGCTTCATCACGGCAGATACAAATGATTCTGAAACCTTTGGTTTCAACCGCGTGAAGCCAAGCTAGGTGTGAGACAGGAGCAGAGGGCAGAGCAGTATTCCATTGAGCTGCAGATGAAAGCTTTGTATGTGGTGAGGAGCTCAGATGTGCCCAGAAAGGACTCTGCACGATGGAGGATGCCCAAATGGCGAATCGTTTTGGAGGCCAGTTTGGAAATGTGCTTTTCCCAGGAAAGATCATGGCAGATAGTGAGACCCAAAAGCTTGAGTGACAGAACTTCTTCAAAGATTGTTGAGAAAGTAGGTGGGAGGGTTGCCCGGGTGGTTTTTCGGAGAGACAGAGTGTGAGTGTGAGTTTTGTCAGGATTGAAAGACATGTTCCACTTGTTTGCCCAGTCTGTGATTTTGTCCAGGTCTGCAGAGAGTGAGGAGGCTGCAGACTGCCGATCTGAGGGATGAGGAATGGAGCGACAGAGAGTGGAGTCATCAACAAAGAGATAGAGAGGATTTTCCAGAGAGTCGGAGAGATCATTGATGAAGACCAGAAAAAGCACAGGGCCCAGCACACTGCCTTGGGGAACTCCAGCCTGAACAGGAAGAGGAGATGAGAGAAACCCATTCAGGGCCACACGTTGACTACGACTAGAGAGGATGTCTGCCAGCCATGCGTGGAGATTTCCATGGATACCATAGGAGGAGAGTTTGGTGAGCAGGGCGGGTAGTTATCTATATTACTATGTAGCGGTTACTGGAAGCATGACACAATTACCTTGCACCGGCCGATGACGCAACCGGCGAGCGGTCACTTGTCCGGACTCGCCCGGGCGTGTCCAGACTTGCCTTTCTCGGGCGAACACTTGGCTTACCTATTTGCATACCACGCCCCGCCTGAGAGGCGTGGCTTTTGTGTGTTGAACTTTGCTTATAAATTGCCGCCCGTTCGATGGGCTGATTCAGTGCTTTTGAGTTCTTTCGAGTGAGCTGAAAATAAATAGCTCAGTGAAACTTCATTCCTGGCGTTGTTCATTTTGTCCGGTTTTATCGTGCGAGCATAGCTCCTACAACGGGGAGGAGGGGAGGGGGGAGGGGGGAGGAGAGGGAGGAGGGGGAGGGGGAGGGGGAGGGATGGGAGGGGGAGAGGAGTGGGAAGGTGGGGGGAGGGAGGAGTGGGAGGGTGGGGGAGCGAGGAGTGGGAGGGTGGGGGGAGGGAGGAGTGGGAGGGTGGGGGGAGGGAGGAGTGGGAGGTGGGGGGAGGGAGGGGAGGGAGGAGTGGGAGGGTGGGGGGAGGGAGGAGTGGGAGGGTGGGGGGAGGGGAGGTGGAGGGGGTGGGGGGAGGGAGGAGTGGGAGGGTGGGGGGAGGGGAGGTGGAGGGGGTGGGGGAGGTGGAGGGTGAGGGGAGGGGGGAGGTGGAGGGGGTGGGGGGAGGGAGGAGTGGGAGGGTGGGGGGAGGGGAGGTGGAGGGGGTGGGGGAGGTGGAGGGTGAGGGGAGGGGGGAGGTGGAGGGTGAGGGGAGGGGGGAGGGGGAAGGGGGGAGGGCGAGGGGGAGGGGAGGGGAACGGGGGGGAGGGGGGAGGAGGGGGAGGGGGAGGGGGGAGGAGGGGGAGAGGAGTGGGAGGGTGGGGGGAGGGAGGAGTGGGAGGGTGGGGGGAGGGAGGAGTGGGAGGGTGGGGGGAGGGAGGAGTGGGAGGGTGGGGGGAGGGAGGAGTGGGAGGGTGGGGGGAGGGAGGTGGGGGGAGGGTGGGGGGAGCGAGGAGTGGGAGGGTGGGGGGAGCGAGGAGTGGGAGGGTGGGGGGAGCGAGGAGTGGGAGGGTGGGGGGAGGGAGGAGTGGGAGGGTGGGGGGAGGGAGGAGCGGGAGGGTGGGGGGAGGGAGGAGCGGGAGGGTGGGGGGAGGGGGAGGAGCGGGAGGGTGGGGGGAGGGGGAGGAGCGGGAGGGTGGGGGGAGGGGGAGGAGTGGGAGGGTGAGGGGGGTGGGGGGAGGTGGAGGGGTGGGGGAGGGGGAGGGCGAGGGGAGGGGGGAGGGGGCGAGGGGAGGGGGGAGGGGGCGAGGGGAGGGGGAGGGGTGGGGAAGGGGTAGGGGGGAAAGGAAGGGGTAGGGGGGAAAGGGAGGAGCATGAGGGAAAGGGAGGGGGATGGGGTAGGGCAGAAAGGAAGGGGTAGGGAGGAAAGGGAGGGGCATGGGGAAAAGGGAGGGGGAGGGGAGGGGGAGAGGAGGGGAAAGGGGAGGGGGGAAGGGGAGAGGGTAGGGTGGAGGGAGAAGGGAAGGGGAGGATAGGGGGAGGGGGAAAGGGAGGGGGAGGGGGAGGGGGAAAGGGAGGGGGAGCGGGAGGGAGGGGGAGGAGGGCGGAGGGGTGGGGGGGGAGGGGGAGGGATGGGAGGGGGAGAGGAGTGGGAGGGTGGGGGGAGGGAGGAGTGGGAGGGTGGGGGGAGGGAGGAGTGGGAGGGTGGGGGGAGGGAGGAGTGGGAGGGTGGGGGGAGGGAGGAGTGGGAGGGTGGGGGGAGGGAGGAGTGGGAGGGTGGGGGGAGGGAGGAGGGGGATGTGGAGGGAGAGGGGAGGGGGGAGGGGAAGGGGTAGGACAGAAAGGAAGCGGTAGGGGGGAAAGGGAGGAGCATGGGGGAAAGGGAGGGGGAGGGGAGGGGGATGGGGAAGGGGTAGGGCAGAAAGGAAGGGGTAGTGGGAAAGGGAGGGGTATGGGGGAAAGGGAGGGGGAGGGGAGGGGAAAGGGGAGGGGGGAAGGGGAGAGGGTAGGATGGAGGGGGAAGGGTAGGGGGAGGAGGAGGGAAAGGGAGGGGGAGGAGGGGAGGGATATAGATGGTTACTGGCAATATTGATCACATCCAGAAATGATGTAATCCACACAATTTATGTACTTTACATAACGTTAATAGGAATACATGGCCGTGTAGATGGGAAATACAGTTTGTTTGAAATAAATCACAAATATCAGATGAAAGTGAAAAAAAACCTATGTGGTGTGAATGGCAATGTTCCTCGCTGAAATGTGAAAAAACTGAATTACGTGCGAACGCATAACTGTGAGATTATGGCGGCAAAGTTGGAACATCACGTGATCCTAGCAGAAGTACCCGGCATTGCCGGGTGGGGGAGGGGAGACCACAGAACTCAAATAGACGTAGAAGAACTATGCCCGTTCACGACACACACACAGCGGTGGCCCCGCTCGCGCGCTCACGCCGCCATTTTAGTTAGCGCAAGAACTGAATAGGCGAACGTGTGCGCTAGCTAGGCCTAGTGGAAGTGGATGAGTGGACGTGAATTTTTATATTGGACGGTGTTGTGTTGCTTTTAAACACTATTTTATGAATTCTATTCATAATTTAAATCTCTGTCGAAGCATTTTCCTGGCATCTTGACATAGTTTATCCGAATTCCCTGGTAGTTTTCCATTTCATCTCTAGCTGCTAATCTCTGACTCCTTACTATTTGCTGGTTCTTGTACCCCCTCTCCCTCTCTTTCACTTTCTGCCTATTGCTCCTTTCTCATGTACTTTTTACCACTCTCTCCCTCCTTCTCTTTCCTGCTCCTCTCTTCCTCTATTATTTTCCAGTTCTCAACATAATTGTCTCTCCAGCTCTAAAAACAAACACACAACCCCCCCCCCCCCTCTCTCTCTCTCTCCCCCTTTCCACTCCCTTCTCATGCCAATTCTCAGTATGATAGTTTCTCCATCACAGAACTTGACTTTTTTTGCTCCCCACTACCCCCCCCCCCCTCCTCCCCCTCATTCCTGTTCCCTTCTCTCACTCTACTATCTTCCCCTTCTGGTCATGTT